>NC_089585.1:16503657-16803657 GCF_019320115.1 Miscanthus floridulus | reverse complement strand
TTTACTTGAGTCCTTTTAGTTCTGCATGAGTGATTGGGTGTGTAATGATTCCTGCAAAATTCTCACAAAAAGCTCTCTGCAAATCCTCCCAATTTCTGATAGATCCTGGATTTAGTTTATCGAACCATTGGAGGGGCATGGCCTCTAGTGCCATGGGGAAGAAGAGGGCTTTGATATCATCGTCTCCTCCGGCTAGTTCAATCGATTGTGAATATATTCTGAGCCATTGCTTTGGTTCGGTCTTGCCATCATACTTGGAGTGATTAGATGGTTTGAATTTGTGAGGTAATCACACCAATGCGAGCCTGTTCACGAAACAGGGGAACCTATCGTGAGCCTTGGTTTCTTTGAATTCAGATTCGGTGCCTTCCTCTGGCCAACTGTCGTTCTGATGGGAACAATTTTGCGAGGTTGTCTGGGTAGGAACCCTGCTCCTAGTCTTCCTTAGTTGTTCAAATCGGTGGCCTTGATTATGTTCCTTCCTACTTCCTCCGTCATGGCTTCCACCCGGCCCAAGTCTTTCGAAGGCGGATTTCCTTTGATTTTGATCTTCTTGCCGGTGGGTTGTTGATCTGGCGGGTAGTCTTGATCGAGCTTTCTCTTCATGTGTTCTCGGGATTGTCGATCAGAGCAAGTCCTGGAGCTGTTCATACTTCTCACCAGGATGCGAAGTTGTTCCGAGTTCTTCTAATACTTCTTGAATCTTATCGTAAGGCGTATTCGCCGTGCATCTCCCTTCGACTTCTCGTTGTGATTTTCTTCTGTTGTACTCATCCAATTCTGACTCGTATCTGGTCCAAGCTTCCCTGCGCTGCCTAGCATGGTGTTGGCGCCCTTGCTTCAACTTGTTTTTTCTTTCTCTAGCTTGTTTCTGACTATCTGTTTCTCTCTTGAACCGAGTACTTTTCAACTCCTTTTCAGCGGGTGCTCTGGTTTCGTTGGCTAAGGAAGAAGAGGATGATGAAGTCCCCCTCGTCATGCGGCGATGAGTTGTTTTTCATATTCTTGTTGCATTGAATTTCTCCTCTTTGTTTTGAATTTTAGTCTTGGACTTTTTGAAGTAATCGGAGGTCGGGTGTGAGTTCTTCCGAGGCTCCCGCGCTGACTTCTTCTGAAGCTCCGGTGTCGAGTTCTTTGGTTGCCTCTGTCCCGAGCTGTACCGTTCCTCCGGTGCGGAGTTCTTCTACGGCTCCAGCCCCAGCTTCTTCTTTAGCCCCGGCATCTTCCACGGCTCCGTTGTCTGCTGTCCCGCTCCCGTCGCCGGGTGGCGGGGACGTCTTTGCCGTCGTGGTTCCCCCTGCGAGGCCTTCTCTTGGTTTCGCGAAGAAAAAAGTAGTCGGGTGAGTAAATTCTAGCTTTATCTCTTTGGCTTTTATCTTCCTTCTTCTGGTTCTTATTGGTGCTTCCTTTTATCACTTTTCAGTGTTTCGTCTTCTCTAATTTCTTCATCGACTTCTTCTCTGCCTCCCGCCGTCAAGTAACTTCAACCGCACCCAGGCAAAGAATACATCGACAAAAATAAAGAATCTTCATTTAAAAAGAAGTGTAATATTACAAGAGGACGCTCAATCGAGTCAGGCGTTGTCATCAGAAAGGGAAATATCAATATTTAGACTATCTACAACCCTACTGGCTAGATCTTCAACCTCGGGCTCCATCCTTTCAACGGCGTCAAGATATTCTTGGCTTTCAGCTTCTTCTGCTATCTTGGAGAGAGGCGCTTCTGGAGCAAGGACCCGGACCTGGGCCAGCACATTCTTGGTACATACTTGGGCACACCTCTTCGCGAACTCTTAGAAACGAGTCGGAATCTGGGGAATGAACTGCGCCCAAGATTGCCCGTCATCCGCTGGAGTTCGGACGACATCGGCTACCGAACGAAAAGATTTCCACAAGGCATTCCAATTCTCGGTAGCCGTCGCCAGCTTCCCGGACAAGCCTTCAATGGTTTTTTGGGCCTGCACAAGATCTCTGTCAGCTCCACGCCTAATCAGCCTAGCAAGGGCGAGTTCTTCCTCAGCATGAGTAATTACCTCCTCAGCTCTATTATGACTAGAACGGACAAGGGCCTTCATTTCATCAATACTCTCCGAGAGCTTCTGCTTCTCAACTCGGAGAGCTAGACAGAACACCCAAGAACAAGTCAGCGGAAAAAGAAGTCAAAATACAAGAAGAAACAGGCAGAACCCGCGGCACCTTTGCATTCATTCTTCGCAGACTCCACCGCAGCATCTCTCTGTTTCTCTGTCTCCACTACCCGGGCGCGAAGGGCTTTCTCCTCCTTTTGATGCAATTGACGCTCCATCTCCAACTCAACCCGGAGAAGGTCAAGATCGGCTTTCAGAGCGTCCACCTTCGAAGACAACTTCCTCTCATTTTCAAATGAGAAAAAGAAGCCAGAATGATCACGAGAAAAAGACTGGGCAAAAAGAAGCAAAGAGAAACAAAGCGTAAGGATAGAAGAAAAAACAAGCATGCAAAAGAGGAACGACAGTAAAACCTACCTAGAGCTTTGCACCAAAAGAAGTCACGAGGGTCGACAAGCTCCCCCAGGCTGCGGTCAGCTCCAATAACTGATGAGTGGCATCGAACTGTTGCACCACGTCACCAGAAAAGGAGGGGCCACCGGAGACAAGAGAAGGGGAAGGAGAGGCCGGCTGGGGCGAAGGAGGAACGACCAAAGCGACCTCCAGGGAAGCCGGAGCCAAACCCTCAGAAGAACCCGGCGCGACGGCCACAGTTACCTCCAGAGCGACCAAGTCCGCAACTCCGCCAGGTAGCTCTGAAGCCCCCGCGGCGACTTCATCAACACAATGTTGTGAGTCCCGAGGCTCGGAACTCGTTGGCACGGCGGGAGGCAGAGAAGAAGTCGATGAAGAAATTAGAGAAGACGAAACACTGAAAAGTGATAAAAGGAAGCACCAATAAGAACCAGAAGAAGGAAGATAAAAGCCAAAGAGATAAAGCTAGAATTTACTCACCCGACTACTTTTTTCTTCGCGAAACCAAGAGAAGGCCTCGCAGGGGGAACCACGACGGCGAAGACGTCCCCGCCACCCGGCGACGGGAGCGGGACAGCAGACAACGGAGCCATGGAAGAAGCCGGGGCTGAAGAAGAAGCTGGGGCTGGAGCCGTAGAAGAACTCCGCACCGGAGGAGCGGTATAGCTCGGGACAGAGGCAACCAAAGAACTTGACACCGGAGCTTCAGAAGAAGTCGGCGCGGGAGCCTCGGAAGAACTCACACCCGACCTCCGATTACTTCAAAAAGTCCAGGACTAAAATTCAAAACAAAGAGGAGAAATTCAATGCAATAAGAATATGAAAAACAACTCACCGCCGCATGACGAGGGGGACTTCATCATCCTCTTCTTCCTCAGCCAACGAAACCAGAGCACCCGCTGAAAAGGAGTTGAAAAGTACTCGGTTCAAGAGAGAAACATGAAAATAAAAGAACAAAGAGTATTAAATGTGCTCACCTAAGAGCATGCTAGCAACAACTGGAGTACCTGAGGGAGTACTTGGTTTGCGAGGCTTCTTGGAGACAGGCAAGCTAGATGAAGACCCGTCCATTCGCCCCCTCTTCGGGACACTGCGAGGACCGCGAGGGACTAGACGAGGAACATACTCTTCATATACATCAACAAATCTGAAAGAAACCCCAGGAAGGGCTGTAAAGGTTTGAGACTTACTAATTGTAGAAGTACCAGCTAGACGATCCCCAGCCTCCGCCACGGCAGAGAGAACACCAAGGGGGATCGGATCGACAAAATTCCGCCCAAGCTCCTGCGAAAAAAGATAAAACACCAAGACAAGGAAAAGCTAAGCAAGAACAGATGCAGCAAGAGTACATAAAGAACTCAAATAAAAAAGATAGACAACTCACAGCTGGGGGCGGGTTGATGGCCGAGAACTCAGAGACGGCAGGAGGAATGACGCTCACTCCTTTCAGCATCTTCTGGAGGCGCTCGAGTACCTCCTCACCGGTCAGCTCAAGAGCTAGGACCATGCGTGAAGGATCCTCGGCCCCAGAATACTCAAAGCCGAGATGTTCCCGCTCTTTCAAGGGATGAACCCGGCGACGAAGAAAGCTTGAGACAATACCAAAGCCGGTCAATCCCTGCTGTTTCAACATGCTAATCCTATCAAGGAGTGGCTGGATCGCTTGAATCTCAGTAGGTGACTCAAGCTTCTTGTCCCATCGGTCATTCGCCATAGGACCGGATCCGGAGTGAACAACAAGAGAAGGGATCAAATTGGCAGCGTAAAACCACTCGGCACGCCAATCTTTGACAGAATCAACCAGGTCATAGTCAAAAAAAACTTAATTTTGAGACCCTAGCGAAACTGAATCCCGCAATCACCGAGGGCACTGGTTTCTTCACGGCGGGGTTGGGGTTTCAGACGAAAGAAAAAGCGAAAAAGAGATAGAGAAGGAGGGATCCCAAGGAAGGCTTCACAAAGGTGAACAAAAACAGAAAGATGGAGAACGGCATTGGGGGTTAGATGGTTCAGACTAACCCCGAAATAACCAAGAAACTGATGAAGGAAGGCGGAAGCAGGAAGGCAGAGTCCAGCGCGGACAAAGGAAACAAAAAGGACAATCTCACCAGGACCCGGAGCCGGAACCCGATGCTCGCCCGGAACTCTCCATTCAGCGATGACTTTGCTTTGGATCAAGCCATCACTAACGAGCTCGCGCAGCTGGTCTTCACTTGTTGTTGGAGCCGGCCAAACTTTCTGAGCTGCCCTCATGGCCACGAACTCCTGGTTTTCAATCAAAGACAGGGATGACTCCTCATCCACGAAGGTCGCCTGAGACTTGCTTGCGGTTTTCTTCTTTCCCATGAAAGTGCATCTAGCCCTTTAGTGGGTTTTGGATGATTGAATGACAACGTGATTAAAGAACTAACCTGTTTGCTAAGTGTGGACAGGTAATAGGTTATCTCACAAGGTACTTAATGAAAGCCAAAATGATGTGTTATTGTGTAAACAATCTAGTTCAAGCACAAGACAACAATGCAAATAGAATTCATGCAAAGGCTTATTTATTGTGGGATTTCCATGTTCTATGTGAAAGCAAGCTTGTAAGAATTAATTAATGAGACATAAGGGATTGCATATGGATTGGTCTCATATTTGAAGCTTGCTAAATTGAAATGAAAAAGATAATAATACATATGAATGAATGATTCAACACAAGATGTGACTTAATGGCTTGAGATGGTGAAGATAGCAAGGAAAGGCTTCGAGGTACTAAGCAAGGGTGAAGGGCAAGCGACGGCTTGGCGGCCGAAGAACCTAGCTAGGGTGAAGAAGAAAGTACTTGCATTTAGTTGAGGTACTAATCAAGCTAAGATGGTCATATTGATGTGAAGGATCAAATCTATATTGGACAAGTTGATTAAAGTGACTTGATGCATTTGGAGTTATTCATATTTGATGAATGGAATCAAGTCACATGCTCAAGATGGCTATGCTCAAGTGAAAAGTTCAATATTGACATGTTGGCACCCTCACTTGATGAAGATTGAAAGACACGGCATCAATTTAAAGAAGATCAACTCAAAAGGTTTAATTTTGTTTTTCTTTTGATCTTGAGTTAATAGGTATGCCGTACTATTAAGAGGGATGCAAGTTTAGGTGGTACTGAGGAAGATAGAGTGCTCAAGCATAATAATTAAATCAAAAGAGAGACACTCTAGCACTTCACGAGCACATAGAATAATTTTCTGTGACTGTCGGTGTCGGAAGTCCCGACTGTAAGCCGGAACTCCCGACAGTCGGAAGTCATGACTCTTGCCAGGAAGTGCTGACTCCCAGTCACTGCCTGTGCGATGACTGTGGACGTCGGAAGTCCCGACGTGAGTCGGAACTCCCGACAGTCGGAAGTCCCGACCCAAGCCGTGAGTCCCGGCATCGATGGTTCTACTGACCTGCTGACTGTGCATGTCGGAAGTCCCGACGTTCGTCGGAAGTTCCGACCGTCGGAAGTCCCGACGTTCGTCGGAAGTCCCGACGTTGGCTGTCTCGAGTGGACTTTGACCTCGCATGAATAGTGTTTTCTTCATACGTCGGAAGTCCCAAGATCTGCGTCGGAACTCCCGACGTAGATCTGAACGGTTAGATTTTGCCTTGGAGTATATATACCCCTCTCCTCATTTCTAACCATTGCCCACTTATTTCATTGCAACAAACACTCGGCCAAAACAGCCCCCAAGCATTCTAGGCTTGCCACTCTTCTCTCCTTTGCCTCCAACTTCAATTCCTAAAGGGTTTGAGTGATTGGAGAGTGGATTGAGTGAGAAAACACTTTGAGCAAGCTTGAGCACTTGATTTCTTCGTCAAGCCGGTTTGATTTGCATTTGTTACTCTTGGGGATTTTCCCCTAGCCGGCTAGACGTCGCCCAAGAGCTTCCATCTTGTGGAAGAACCTTGGGAAGTTTGTATTACCCTTGTTTTCTAGTGAAGAAACTCAAGTGACCTTTGTGGTATCCTTGAGTGAGGCAAGGAGGTGGAAGAGACTCCGACCTAAGTGGTCACCTCAACAACGAGGACGTAGGAGCTCCTTTGTGGGGCTGCCGAACCTTGGGATAAATTCTTGTCTCCCGCGTGCTTGTTGTTGTTGTGATTTGCTCGAATTTACATGTATTTGGTTATCTTCCTCTCTCTAGCTATTTCTTAGGGTTTGGGCCTCGATCTACAGAGTGGTGGCTTATCAACGTCAAGAGAGTGACCCAACACCTTACTTTACCACTAGGAAGTGGGTTTGTAAGTTATCGGCATCACAAAGTTCATTTTAGCACTTGTAGTTCATTTCCCGTAGGGGTCAGAAGTGCTGACAGTTTGCGTTGGAAGTTTTGACCCAAACTATTGGGACTTCTGACACGTCGGAAGTTCTGACCCAAACATCGGGACTTCTGACACGTCGGAAGTTCTGACCCAAACTGTCGGGACTTCCGACATTAACTGACTAGTGCATTTTGATTCAACTCTTTGGTTGCCACTGTTTGGCTCCCTAAGTTTATCTAGTATCTTTTATACACTTTGTGGCTAACTTGTGAGGGGTTGTATTACTCTGATTTGGAGTTTCCATTTTGGAAACTCCTATTACTAATCGTTTCCACTTTTAAAGGTGTTGATTTTTCAGAAACGCCTATTCACCCCCCGTCTAGGCGACATCCTAGATCCTTTCAATTGGTATCAGAGCGAGGTTCTCACCTAAAGCTTCACCGCCGTGAGAAAAGGATGTCGACGCCTATCGAGTTGGAGCCGATGCTTCTCCAAAATGACGGTTCAAACTTTCTACCTTGGTCAATTCATGTACTCAATGCTTTTAGAGATATTAGTCCTCTTGTTGAGCATATTGTGTTTGCAAGCATACCTCTTCCTATAGTTGATTGGAGCAACTATAAGAATTTATCAAAAGAGGAAGAGATATGCGTGCAACTAAATGCTCAAGCTATTAATATTATTTTGAGTACATTGAGTGCAGAGGTTCAAGATGAGGCAATATTCAATGGACAACCACCTCCGGAGAGTGCTCATCTCATTTGGACCAAACTCATTGAGTTATATGGAAAATCCAAATGCGATGATGCACTTGAGGTCGAGTCAATGGAAAATATGTCCATTATGTCTTCATGCAGTGAAGAAGCCTCACAAGATCTCAAGAGCACCGAGCCAGAGCAAGAGGTGCAAGCCGAGGTGACTGCGCTGTCTGCAAGCGCATGCCGGACGTGTCCGGTATCCCTACCAGACGCATTCGGTATGGCTGAGGCAGCCGGACAGCAGGCAGTCTATGATGATGAGGCTCAAGCCTGGTGGCGGCCAAGTGATGAGTCAACCTCAGTATCTCATGATACTCATCACTTGTGTCTCATGGCCAAGAAAAGCAAGAAGAAGGCTAGCAAGAAAGATCAAGCCAAGGAGATAGCACGAGTAGATGATCAAGAAGAGAGTGATATTGAAATTGAAGATAGCTACACTCTTGATCATCTAAGCAACAAAGACAAGCTCATTCTCATGAAGCTAGTTGAGAAGAATGATGAGCTAGAGGAAGAGAATGAGAAACAAGAGCAATCACTTCAAAATCAAGAAAAGTTTCTCATCTCCAAATTGCAAGAGCTAAAGGCCATAAATGAGAGGTATGAAAAATTATCAATTGAGCATGCTTTAGTTACTAACTCCTCTTCTAGTGTTTCACAACTAGAGAAGGAAAACTTTGAGCTCAAGGCAAAATTAGATGAACTCTCAAGCAAATATAATGTGCTACAAGCAAACTATGTTCATCTCAAGTGCTCTCATGAAGAATTAGTAGAATCAAGCATCATGCTTGAGGTGGCTCATGAGGTTGTGATTACAACGGTAAAATCATCTCAACCTCCTACTCACACACTCACTTGTACACAATCTCAATTGAATATTTCTCTTGCTAATGAGTGTGCTTCTCAAGCAAGCCAATCTTCGATTGAGCAAAAATTTATAGAAAACATAGAGCTCAAAGAAGAGGTGAAAAGATTAAAGAAAGATGTGATTCGATTGAAGGGTAAGGAGAAAGCACAACCTTCTCAAGATAACCGTGATAACATGGTGAAGAAGCTTGAAAAGGGTTCAAACCTTGCTTCCTTCAAAACCCAACAAAGGAATCACATTTCAAGCAAGGCCAACACAACCAAGAGCAAGAAACATGGAAAAAGTATGTGCTATGGTTGTGGATTGTATGGACATGAGTGGGCTACGTGTCCACATAAGAATTGGGCCGACAAGGTTGAAGCCGCCACTCAAAAGGCTTCAATCAAGGAGGCCAAGCAAGTGAAGAGTGATGGACAAAGCGCTTGTCTCATGAGCAAGAAATTGGGGCATCCTACCAAGAAATGCCCAATATATCAAGAGTCAAGAAAGGTAGCCCAAGTTGCAACAAGAAGATGCTATGGATGCAATGAGATGGGCCACAAGGTTGATAGATGTCCATACAAGCAAAACAAGCATAAAGCAAACAAAGGTCGCATATGCTATGCTTGTGGAAAGAAAGGGGCATCTAAGCTATGATTGCCCAAATGGTAACATCCCTAAGCCAAACACATTTATTTATGATAATATGCTTAGGAAGACCACAAATGGAATTAGCACTAGCAAGGTGATGTGTTCACCACAAACTAGTACTAAGGCTATTTGGGTGCCTAAGCACTTGTTGACTAACCCAAAAGGACCCAACAAGAGTTGGGTACCAAAATATGCTTAGGTTGATAATGTAGGTACTTGGTGGTGAGATTAAAGCTTCGGGATGGTTGAGCAAGTAAATTGAAAATATTCACTCAATCTATCAATCAATTCTTATCATAATCTCATATATGGTTGACCCGAAGATAAATCAATGATCATATCGTTTACTTCATCTCTACCATTGGTAACAAGTACCTAAAGACCTTATAGGATAGCCACTTTGTGTTTAGTGCTCAATGGCTCACAAATAAGCATATTTGTGAAGTAATTAGAAGTGACTAATTAGTTTTATTTAATCATTATCATATTTGCCATGTGATGCTTTTAATGGCTCTCTAGTAGAGCAATGCATTTGTTCAGATGCAGGCATACAAGAAGTACTAGAGCTAAAACGAAGAATCATAAGCAGCGCTTCAATTGTTTCTGTCCTGCGCCTACCAGACATGTCTGGTATGGCCAGGGTAGAAAGGAAGAGTGTTTATGTTCTTCACATGCCGGACGTGTCCGGTATGTCTACCGGACGTATCTGGTATGGTAGGAACCAGAGCACTAATTGGGATGCAATTGAGGTTTGATCCATATGATTTCATATATCCTTAATTTGCTCAGAAGCTTGTGATCTATCAAACCTAAGTGGGTTGTGAGTATGTCTCAACGAAATTTAAATATGGCAAATTACTTTGTGTTGGTCAGAATAGAAAATTGACTCCCAAATTCTTAAAAGAATAAAGTGCTTGTTGAAAGTCAGTCAAATTACTTGTGGTACTTATTTAGGGGGAGCTCAGTTTCTATTTTGCACCATTGTGGACTAACAAATTTATCTAGTATTATTTGTAGTCCTTTGGATGAAAATTGATTTCATATATGGTATGATTATTTGACAAGTGAGGTCAACATGATGTTGTCATGCCATGTATTATCTCAGTGGTGATATTGTGGACTAACAAATTTATCTAGTATTATTTGTAGTCCTTTGGATGAAAATTGATTTCATATATGGTATGATTATTTGACAAGTGAGGTCAACATGATGTTGTCATGCCATGTATTATCTCAGTGGTGATATTGTGGGCTCAAGACAAAGGTATGTATTTACATACATGCATTGTAAGTGCATCTAAGGCCCTTTATATGCTAGTGTGTGCATTTGTGTGATATAGGATAGATGTTTTTCAAAATCCCTAACTAGCATGTGTAGGTGGTGTGGTTTTTGAAAATCATGTGGTTTTTGGGTCTTTGTGACCTAGTCATGTCATATTGTGATTATTGCTACCCTTGGTTGATTATTTGCCTAATCACATGTGACATGGTTCTCTCAAGTCCATAAAAATCCCTATGTCCGTCTAAAATCTCTCTCAAGTTTTTGAAAATCATAATTTTGCCAAATATTCGAAAAAGAGAAAATTAATTCTTGGCTAATTCATGTCCCCTAAGTGAGAATCCTAAGCCTATTTCAATTGATGCAAATATTATGCCTAGGAAGGTTTGTTATTATACCTTATTGGTTAGTATTGCAAAAATTCCGCTATTCATACTAAGGCTATGCCTAAGTATGTTGTGTCTAACATGAGAGGACCCAAACTAATTTGGGTACCATCGAAAAATGGATGATCATTTGTAGGTACCATGGCATTAGAGATTTGATTCAATGAAATTATTATTGTTCATCTTATGTTGAGTCAAGTATTAAAACCTAGTGCAATTCTATCACA
Organism: Miscanthus floridulus; assembly: GCF_019320115.1. NCBI lineage: Eukaryota > Viridiplantae > Streptophyta > Magnoliopsida > Poales > Poaceae > Miscanthus > Miscanthus floridulus. The sequence goes on along the minus strand of NC_089585.1, from coordinate 16,792,721 downwards.
ATGCCAAGTCAAAATTGAGTGAAGTCCATATGCTATCAACATACAAGTGTCATATTCAAGTTATGGGAATTTATTGATATATTTGAATGCCTGCAAATAAGTGGAGTTGAAGCTTGCAAAGATGATCATAAGCTATTAAGGTATATCTCTTGTTGATCAAAGTTTATTTGGGTGCATATGAGTTAATTGAATTGAATATATATGCATATGTTGCTTGCTATGAGATGTTTGAATGGATTAAATGCTTAAGTAATCAAGTTTGAAGTTGGTTTGATTGGATATGTTCATAAGATTTTCTTCTAGTAAGTGGTTTGAATGGACATATGTCTTGTGAGAGTATTCAAACAAGTTGATTTCAAGTTTGGTTCAATTTGGAGAAAAATAGCTCAATTATTGAAATCTGTTCAATATTGAAAATCTGAGCTAGCAATGATCATTGACATGTTTGAGCAACCAAATCTATTTGTATTGGCTTGAAATTTGGTCTGCATGCTCTACACTTATGGTATTAGTTGCTGTGCAAATTTTATGAGATTTGGATAAGTGATACTTCGGATTTGGAGTAGATCTTGTCAGCTATAGTGCAGCAGTTTTCAGCATGTAGCAGTGTGGAAAGATATGAAATCTGGTAGCAATATAGAAGTCAAAAGAAGCTAAAATTTTTACAGCTACTAGAAGGCTTAGTGTGTCACATCTTCACCAAATTTTGTGGTTTTTGGATATGTACTTTAGGAGATATGATTTATTCTTTGAAGAGTACAGAATCTGCCAGGAAAGTGACAATTATTGGATTGATCAAAAGTCACTTAGATTCAAAGGTCCTCAAATTAGAATCATATCTATAAGTGATTGAGGTACCTATGTTTTGGTTTTGTTTTGAGATAGAAGCATGGCAAATGATGAGTACAAGACAATTTGTTTGAAGAATGTATCTGGTACACATTTGGTACTCAAGCTAGAGATCAAGACCAAGATCAAGATGAAGATGAAGTTTAAGTTCTAGTGATAATTGGAGATCTTTTGATAGAAACAAAAGGACTTAAACAAGTAGAAAGAAAAGGACTTAAAGAAGGATTCAAAGTTATTCATCAAATTAAGTCCAACAATACGGATCAATCAAACAAAATCTTTCAAGTGGATCAAGTGGTTTCCTTTCAAGTTATTTCAAGTGAGTATCAAGGATGATTCTTTGGACAGAGGTCACTTCGCTCTAGGCTTGGATGGCTAAAATTGAAGTGGTAATCTAAAGGGACATTTGAGGTACTTGGTTGAAGAGAATCAAGAGATTGGTCTAGAAAGCAAGCAACACTCAAAAGAGAACAAGTCATGAAATTTCAAGTGGTATCATGAAATTTCAAGTGGTATTACAAGTGGTGAATCTTTTAGTTCTCTCAAGCAAGCAATGATCAAAGAAGAAGCAAGCCAACCACAACAAGAAGAGTGCACTTGATCATTAGTGATTCTCAATTCATATGGGTGAAGAATAGGAATTCAAAGAATTGGTATCTATTGGTCTTCACCAAGCTTATAATTGGACTTCATGGTGCTATTAGAGAAATGAATTGAAATCTATATGACTATCTTCCTCTCCAATATAGCAAAGGTATCATTGTATTGCGCATGATCATTTTTCATCCCTTACTAGTATGCGGTTAGTGCATATAGTACATGCTTATAGGATCATGCATTACAAATGAAAATTTTTAGATTCATAGACTACCACTATTGCTTGAATGATTATATAATCTAGTGGTTAGTGTATGAGTTTGTTCATGAGCTAGTAAACCCATGTATTTGATCTATTTTGAATTGCAAACAAGTGACAAGTACAACCTCTTTAAGATGACAAAGGGGGAGAGTTTAATACAAAGGGAGAGATTAGTACAAGGTTTGAACCTTAAGCACCCTTTGTGCTTTGTGTGACAGCTTGTAGCCCCTTTGTCCTTAGTATGTCATTGTTAGACCTTTGTGGTGATAGATGACAAAGGGGGAGAGAGACTGATTAAAGCTTCAGGATAGTTTCATTTTGCTTATCTTTGTACCTGAAGATATGTACTGCAGGCTGTCGTTTCTTGTTTTTGAGCTTCATTGATGTATCTTGGATTTGAGATAGATTGTATCATGTGAGAGATGAGACTCACTTATGCTTTATCTTTGTATCTCTTGAGATATGATCTTTTTTTATATATCGGTGGTTTCTGGACTTGAGAAAATGTGTAATGAGTGCTATGTGTGAATTACATGTGTTATATTTATTTTCATAAGGACTATGCATGCTAGAATGAAAATATTTGATGTGATGCCTTTATATTTATTCTTGTGTGATATATCTTGTCATATGCATCACGGTTTAACTTTGTCACACACACATGCACCCCACGGATGCAATGATTTAGGGGGGAGTCTCCTATATGTTTTAGTATGTGCAATTGACATTTGAGGTCATTTTGTGAATTCTAATCATAAGCACATATTAAGGGGGAGCCTCTCATAAATCATTGAACCCAAAAGTTTAAATGTTTATATCATTTTGTAAGCTTTAATCAAGTTGTCATCAATCACCAAAAAGGGGGAGATTGAAAGTGCATCTAGCCCGTTAGTGGGTTTTGGATGATTGAATGACAACGTGATTAAAGAACTAACCTGTTTGCTAAGTGTGGACAGGTAATAGGTTATCTCACAGGTACTTAATGAAAGCCAAAATGATGTGTTATTGTGTAAACAATCTAGTTCAAGCACAAGACAACAATGCAAATAGAATTCATGCAAAGGCTTATTTATTGTGGGATTTCCATGTTCTATGTGAAAGCAAGCTTGTAAGAATTAATTAATGAGACATAAGGGATTGCATATGGATTGGTCTCATATTTGAAGCTTGCTAAATTGAAATGAAAAAGATAATAATACATATGAATGAATGATTCAACACAAGATGTGACTTAATGGCTTGAGATGGTGAAGATAGCAAGGAAAGGCTTCGAGGTACTAAGCAAGGGTGAAGGGCAAGCGACGGCTTGGCGGCCGAAGAACCTAGCTAGGGTGAAGAAGAAAGTACTTGCATTTAGTTGAGGTACTAATCAAGCTAAGATGGTCATATTGATGTGAAGGATCAAATCTATATTGGACAAGTTGATTAAAGTGACTTGATGCATTTGGAGTTATTCATATTTGATGAATGGAATCAAGTCACATGCTCAAGATGGCTATGCTCAAGTGAAAAGTTCAATATTGACATGTTGGCACCCTCACTTGATGAAGATTGAAAGACACGGCATCAATTTAAAGAAGATCAACTCAAAAGGTTTAATTTTGTTTTTCTTTTGATCTTGAGTTAATAGGTATGCCGTACTATTAAGAGGGATGCAAGTTTAGGTGGACTGAGGAAGATAGAGTGCTCAAGCATAATAATTAAATCAAAAGAGAGACACTCTAGCACTTCATGAGCACATAGAATAATTTTCTATGACTGTCGGTGTCGGAAGTCCCGACGTAAGCCGGAACTCCCGACAGTCAGAAGTCATGACTCTTACCGGAAGTGCTGACTCCCAGTCACTGCTTGTGCGATGACTGTGGACGTCGGAAGTCCCGACGTGAGTCGGAACTCCCGACAGTCGGAAGTCCCGACCCAAGCCGTGAGTCCCGGCATCGATGGTTCTACTGACCTGCTGACTGTGCATGTCGGAAGTCCCGACGTTCGTCGGAAGTCCCGACGTTCGTCGGAAGTCCCGACGTTGGCTGTCTCGAGTGGACTTTGACCTCGCATGAACAGTGTTTTCTTCATACGTCGGAAGTCCCAAGATCTGCGTCGGAACTCCCGACGTAGATCTGAACGGTTAGATTTTGCCTTGGAGTATATATACCCCTCTCCTCATTTCTAACCGTTGCCCACTCATTTCATTGCAACAAACACTCGGCCAAAACAGCCCCCAAGCATTCTAGGCTTGCCACTCTTCTCTCCTTTGCCTCCAACTTCAATTCCTAAAGGGTTTGAGTGATTGGAGAGTGGATTGAGTGAGAAAAACACTTTGAGCAAGCTTGAGCACTTGATTTCTTCGTCAAGCCGGTTTGATTTGCATTTGTTACTCTTGGGGATTTTCCCCTAGCCGGCTAGACGTCGCCCAAGAGCTTCCATCTTGTGGAAGAACCTTGGGAAGTTTGTATTACCCTTGTTTTCTAGTGAAGAAACTCAAGTGACCTTTGTGGTATCCTTGAGTGAGGCAAGGAGGTGGAAGAGACTCCGACCTAAGTGGTCACCTCAACAACGAGGATGTAGGAGCTCCTTTGTGGGGCTGCCGAACCTCGGGATAAATTCTTGTCTCCCGCGTGCTTGTTGTTGTTGTGATTTGCTCGAATTTACATGTATTTGGTTATCTTCCTCTCTCTAGCTATTTCTTAGGGTTTGGGCCTCGATCTACAGAGTGGTGGCTTATCAACGTCAAGAGAGTGACCCAACACCTTACTTTACCACTAGGAAGTGGGTTTGTAAGTTATCGGCAACACAAAGTTCATTTTAGCACTTGTAGTTCATTTCCCGTAGGGGTCGGAAGTGCTGACAGTTTGCGTTGGAAGTTCTGACCCAAACTGTTGGGACTTCTGACACGTCGGAAGTTCTGACCCAAACGTCGGGACTTCTGACACGTCGGAAGTTCTGACCCAAACTGTCGGGACTTCCGACATTAACTGACTAGTGCATTTTGATTCAACTCTTTGGTTGCCACTGTTTGGCTCCCTAAGTTTATCTAGTATCTTTTATACACTTTGTGGCTAACTTGTGAGGGGTTGTATTACTCTGATTTGGAGTTTCCATTTTGGAAACTCCTATTACTAATCGTTTCCGCTTTGAAAGGTGTTGATTTTTCAGAAACGCCTATTCACCCCCCTCTAGGTGACATCCTAGATCCTTTCATCCCATGAACTGGCGGAAGCAAAAAAGGCGCTAAGGGAGATGAAGCTAGAATGATGGTGCTCGGGTGATGGCGATAATGACGGCGGCGGATTTTTGAGAACTAGGGTTTAAAGGCGAGAGCTGGGCGACAAGGGAAAGGAAGATAAAAGGTCTTTAAATAGATTTCTCAGTAATACAAACGGCCCACAAGGCCCGATAAAGCACAGTGTGGGAACGCAACGGTCCATTTACCGACGGAGGGCACGAATCCTCACAACGGTAAAAACCAACGGGCAAATTTCAGACTTATCCGTCCAACGCCACGGCAGGATTATCAGATTGATACAAGAATGACCCGTCAAACCAAGAAGAAAGAAAGAAGAAAGAAAGGGCTACCTCACGAGGAACAAAAGAACCCAGTTATGTAAGAAAGAACTCGGTAGTCTCATGAACGACAGGGATCACAACAGAAAAGTCAAAGACAACTCAGAAGACAAGATTCGTTACATTACAAGCGACTTCAAAAATAGAAGATTACAAATCTTACAAGACCCAACGAACTCAGCACCATGAAAAGCAAAGTAGCAAAGAGGAACATGGACACGACTAGGCTCTAGAATGACTACGTGTCCCAAATTGCTACTCGGAAGGACAAACCGCCATCAGTTACACTGTTTTCTTCAAAGGATGAACGCAGTGCATCCAAGGCGGAAATCGACAGCACGGCAGGGCAACATGGAGCATAGAAGACCGGCAGGCATCTGTCTACCCAAGACCAATGTGATGCTGGATATGGTGTTGATCTGCACCGGACGGTCTCAAGACAGGCGACGAGGATCAACCCAGAACTACCGGATGAAGGAACGAAGCCCACATCACAAGACTTCCTCCAACTACCACCACGTACATCCTGGCACAATGCTGTCGCGGGATCAGCCTACCTCTAATCCCTATCACAAGACTTCCTCCATCTACGACAAGACACACAGAAAGTACAAAACATGCCCGGGGGCTGCTCTACTTCACAAACTACCATGTTCATGACCACCAAGGTTTCAACAGAATATCCAATGAATGAAAACAAGCACTCAGGGACAGTATTTATAGACCAAAGGATCGGCGCACATGGACTAGGAGTACCAACGAAATAGGCCTAACAAAGGACATAGTGAAAAGACAGGACACAATAATGGACGACTCAGGCGAGAGGAAGCGGTACTCAAAGACGGGCATATTCGGAAGAATATATCAGCACAGTACAACCCGTGAATAAAAGGCATTTACACTCAACCACCACCATACAACTACATCTGACAACAGCAAAACTATCAAAGAATACGCCAAAACCACGCATCCGAGTTCTTCCTGAACAAAACAACACGGATATACGCTCGGGGGCTTGGCCAGCATCATAGCTTAAACAACACTGAGCTAGGGAGCTCGGCCTTAATTTTCACCTATTCCCGGAGGCTCGGAACCAAAGACAAAGGACCAAGAATACAAGAAACTCAAGACTACAACGACGACATATCAAGACTCTTCATCCGACTTCTTTTCTAAAAAGAAGAACTCAGAGAAAGCACGGGGCCATAGGAAACCCTCCAACTTTAGCAAACAAAAGCAAGAGGCTCGAGGGCTACACTCAGTGAGTGCAATTTTTTGACATAAGCTCGGAGGCTGCTTACCGCAAAACTACTCGGATGATGACGTAATCCAAGTCTTGGGGACTACTTCAAAATACAAAATTTTCAAACAACATAAAGGATCAAGACCCTCCAACTTTTTGTTCCAAATAGCAAGAGGCTCGGGGGCTACACTTAGTGAGTGCACTTTTTCTTCGAAAAAGCGCACGTCACCAATAGGCTTCCTCAACGCAGACCACTTCAAGACATTACGGCAAAAAGAACCCGGAACAAGCCATGTTCGAGCGAGTTCTTTTTGATAAAATTTCAACGAATAATCAGGGCAACTTCAAGACAAGATCCTCCAGCTCCTTGTTCCAAATAGCAAGAGGCTCGGGGGCTACAACCAGATGGATGCACTTTTTCTTCAAAAAGCACTCACCACCCAAAGATCCCAAGAAGCGCTACAAGGTTTCACTCCAGAAAATGCTCGGATTACATTTTGTTCCTACTCAACAAGACTAGAAGGAGCAGAGCGAGATTTTCAGAGCTCAACCATGAAGTGCTCGGGGCTTGTCGATGCGGGACCCACAGGATACCCCGCAAGGTAGAAAAAAGATCTAGTCCAACTAGGATTCTTCCCATATAATCATAGTAGTAGAACTATTAGGTAATCCTACTAGGAAATCTCATTATAAATCGACTAGGACTCTGGCCTCCTGACTATATAAAGGAGGGCAGGGCTCCTGAGAGAACAACAATTTGTACAACAAAACACTTGACAATCAATCCAACGCAAAGGCTAAGGCCGACTGGACGTAAGGTTATTACTCGATCTACGATCGAGGACCTGAACCAGGATAAATCGGCTGTCTCTTGCGTTAACCATCGAGTTCAGCATACGCCGAAGCCCAAACATACTGCCCCGGGTACCCCCATGGCAGGCTATCGGTGGTGAAACATCGACAGACGGCCTGGAACTCCTTTTCATAAGTAGACAGAGCTCTAGATCGGGGGCCAAGTGCTTTGCTAACAAATGCAAGTGGGTGGCCATCTTGTAACAGGACTCCTCCAACACCCAAGTCGCTAGCATCAGTCTATAGCTGAAATGGCTTACTTAAGTCTGGAAGGGCGAGCACCGGGGCTGAAACAAGGGCAGACTTCAAAGCGTCCATAGCAGCTTGGTGAGATGGAGTCTAAATGAATATAGATCCCTTCTTGAGAAGATCAGTCAGAGGTCTGGACAATGTAGAAAAGTGCTTCACAAACTTACGGTAGTAGCCGGCTAACCCCAAGAAGCTGTGGAGCTCTTTGATATTCTGTGGTTGAGGCCACTACTGGATAGACTCGATCTTGCTGGGGTCTGTAGACACGCCATTATGGCTGACAATGTGTCCAAGGTATGAAATGGACTGCTGGGCAAAACGACATTTGGAGATCTTAACTTTCCACTGGTCGCTTGCTAATAGGGTAAAACCCTAGCGAAGGTGCTAAACATGGTCTTCGAGAGTACGGTTGTACACAAGAATGTCGTTGAAAAAAACCAGAGCACACTTACGCAACAAAGGGTAGAGAGTGGTGTTCATGGCGCCTAGGAAGGTATTTGGTGCGCCGGTCAATCCGAAGGCCATGACAGTAAACTCAAACTGACCCCAATGTGTTTGGAAGGCGGTTTTATGTTCTTCACCAGCTACTAGACGAATCTGATTAAAGCCAACCCGGAGATCCAAGCAAGAAAACCAGCGGGCGTGGGCCAACTCGTCCAACAGTTCATCCAATACTGGAATAGGAAATTTACTCTTGACAGTCAAGGCATTGAGCATTCTATAGTCAACATAGAATCGCCATGTACCATCTTTTTTGTGGACCAAGAGCACCAAGGAAGAGAAAGCGCTCGAGCTCGGCTGTACCATGCCTGACTGCAGCATCTCGAAGACTTGTTTTTCAATCTCATCCTTGAGCGTCGGCTCATAACGGTACTGACGGATAGCAACTGGGGGAGCATTGGGACCCAAGGGAATATGATGGTCGCATTAATGGCGAGGTGGCAGTTCAGATGGTTCTTGGAACAGCTCAAAAAATTCTTTAATGAGATGCTGGATGGCTAGAGAAAGCTCAGGAAGTGTAGGTGAAGGTGTAGAAGCAGCAATGTGACAAAGTTGCATGATAGAATGCTGATCTGAATCCGACAACAGGCCCTGAAGGACAACATGGTGCTGACCATAAGGAATGCTCATCCACTTGTGTTGCCAATCAACCCTCATAGGTGAGAAGGCCTCTAACCAATCCATACCGATAATCATGTCATAAGAACCCAACTGCAGGATGAGCAGAGTAGAGTGGAAATTGTAGCCTTGAACCGACCATTCAGCGCAGCTAACTTCGGTAGAGCAGAGAAGAGAGCCCCCATCAGCCATTCTTACTGTCATTGGTTTAGGAAGAGGCCTCAGATTTGGTAGACCGGTTGCAAGGCAGGAACTCAAGAAGGAATGGTTGCTTCCGGAATCCACCAAAATGACGACATCACGGCCCAGCAATGATCCTTTGAATTGCATCGTTCTGGGAGCAGCAGAACCAGAGGCCGCAGCAGAGGATAACATCATGAAAGCCTGAACATCGGTGGGCTGTTCAGCATCTTGGAGAGGACTATCGGCAGCTTCCTAGAATGCCTCAGAGCACAGGTTCTAGACTTCTTGAAGAGCATGAACTTGTGGAATTGGCGCACACCGATGGCCTGGAGCCCACTTGTCGCCACAGCGAACACAGAGTCCATGAGCTCGACGGTAATTTCACAGTGTGGATAGCTTGTCGTCGATGGAAGTAGACTTGTTTGGAACTTGCTTCACAGCAACTGGATCAGGAACAGCTTGGGGACGCCTGGGTGGAAGAGGCAAGGGAAGAGCACCCTTGATTGTTGCCATGCGAGCGAACGATGATGCTTCCGAGCACTTGAATTCCTTGCGGATACCTTGGTCCAGCGCCTCGTCCTATAACAAGGCGAGAGTACAAGCAGTATCGAGGTTTTGGGGTCGAGAAACCATAACAATAGACCGAATGTCTTCACATAAACCATCAACAAAGCGTGTAGTAAAGTAGAGTTAATCAGGGTTAGGATTATAGGCTTTGAGCTATTCAAAAAGATCAGTGAACTTTTCGATATAATCAGAAACAGTGGAGGTGTGTTTAATGTGGAAAAGCTGGCGTAAGAGCAGCTCATGCTGATCACGGCTAAATCTCTCATGGATGAGGTTGGAAAAGGACTCCCAGGATATGTTCTGAACTTCAGACTTGACAGACTTAAGCCAGTGAGCGGCAGCATGGGTGAAATGGTGAGTGGCCACGCGAACCCAGATCGCTAGATGAACCGAGTACATTTCGAAATGGGAACGAGCACGGGACAGCCACAGCTTAGGATTATCCCCATCGAATTGAGGAAACAACATCTTAAGGAGTTGTCCTAAATTGGGATTGGCTTGGTGGGGAAAGTAATTAGGCTGATGTGAATTAGGTATGGAATTGGGATGTGGGGTGGAATGAGAAGAATATTGCGGTGGTGGAAATAGAGGCAGTGGGTAGTATGGTGGTGGGTATGGGTTCGACGGTGGTGGAGGAGGCTGAGGAGGGTACGTAAGCGGAGGCGGAGGGTGAGGATATGGTGGTGGAGGAGGAGGAGAATGGAACTGTAACGGCGGCGGAGGAGGATTGGGGGCAGGTAACGTACCATTGGCCGGGAACGAGGCTATGGTCGTGACCGAACCATACCCCGCATCCCATGTTGGTGAGGCCATGCCGTGCCCACTAGGACAGTCGGTCGTTGCTCCGGTAGGTGCTCGCCCGGCGACCAACTCTAGAATACCCTTAGGCTCGAGAGATCCATCGTTAGGAGCAACACTGGATCGATCCCAGAGCTTGGATAACCGATCCACCTCCGAGCAAATGGTGAAGAGGGAGCTCTCGATCTGGGGACGCCAGGCTATGAATGCCTCCGAGGCGGACTCGAGGGCGGTGACCCACTCGTCACGCTCGTCCTGGATCTCAACGTAGCGCACCATCTCCAGATCATGGACGCGCCCCTCCAGCTCGCTGACGCGTTCGGAGAAGTGGCCGCCCTAGTTGTCGACGATGATGGCGGCGGTGTATTGGGTGGAGGCGAACTGCTCCAAGGAGTCGAGGCGGCGGTCGATGGCGGAGTCGTGCTTGGAGCGGACGGCCTCTGTCTCGGTGAAGCGCCGATCCAGGCGGGCACCGAGACCGTCAAACTCGGAGCGGAAAGCGTCGAAGCGGTGAATCAAATCGTCGAACATCTGACGGACCACGGGATCCATGGCGCCACGGGAGCGTTGAAGGTGGGTGAAGTGGGGATGGGAGGGTGGGAGGATCTCCAGCACACGCGGTGGCCGGGAATCGACGACTCTAGTACCAATGTTGGCCTCCTCGGCAGCGAACGGCCGGACTCAAGGAAGAAATTACAGAATCAACGATGTATATTGATAGAAGTGCTTGTTCGCTACCAGAAAGACAATACAACAGCTGTTTTCCTCCTCCCCTTCTTCCTCTCATCTGGATACATATACTCGCTTCTCAGCATCGAACCTCAGTGGGCCGACGAAGCGGACCTCAAGCCGACTCGGGCTTCTCGTTACAAGACACGCAGGCCCATTCCGGCCCAAACAATTTGATGTTGCTTACTCTCCTCCTCTTGGGCCTTGGCGCTGCCAACGGTTCCCTAGGGTGAGATCTGCTGACAGGCACGGTGGAGTAGGTCGACGACTCCACCGGGTCGAAGAGCGGGTTCCGCTGCCCATATGTAGCAGTGCTTGCACGGCGCGCACTGCACCCACGACAGGTCGCTACCGGTGTCGAACTCCATCGTGGAGTTCCTCAGCGCCTCAGCGGCGTGCCGAGGCCGACTGTGAGATGTACGTAGTCAATGGCGGACCAAGAAAATATTTCAGGGAGGCTGAACAACACTGTTGTTCGATTTAAGTCTCAACCCCCTACACTATAGAACTTTGTCTAAAAATTCATGGGGCTCCACAAGGGTTTCACTGCTGCGATATAGGTAGAAGGGCTTGAATCTCCCTTCCGCCCCACCGCTGTGTCCGCCCCTGTACGTAGTTGTTTGTGCTGACGGGGACATGCCCTTCGAGGCGCCAGCCGCGTTGATCGCCGACGGGTCGTGCCGGTGCAAGATGGCGAGAGCCGACGAGTCCGACGCGCCTACAGGACAGCAGGAACCAAAGCGAACCAGCACCCGTACAAAACGAGGTGGCAAATTTTTACGTACCTTTGCAGACCTGTTAATGTATCTACGTACTTATATGGATATATATGTCACCGATACAGTCAGGCCGAGTTCTTCCGGTCCGAATGGCCGGAGACCGGAAGCGTCCGCCGAACGCTGCGCGCTAATTCCCGCCGGACGCTGCCCGACAAATTTTTTTATCCGAGAACGGAGCAGCAGCGCGCGGCCCATTAGTGTGCGGCCAGCTTTATTTTGTTTGTCTTATTCCTTTCTTATTCTTATTCTTTTCCTTTTTTCTTTTGCTGTGGTTTTTTCTTTTTTCTCTTTTTGTTTTTATCTTTGTTTATTTCATGTTTCTATTATTATGTTTTCTTTGATTAATTTTTTATTTTTTTTATCTTTCTTTAATTTATTTCCTTTTCCTTTTTCCTTTTTATTTTTTTTGTTTTTTGCTTCATTTATTTTTTATTTTTATCTTCTTTTCTGTTATTATTATTATTATTATTATTATTATTATTATTATTATTATTATTATTATTATTATTATTATTATTATATTTTTATCTTTCTTTTTCTTTTATTTCCTTTCCTTTTCTTATTAATTTTCCTTTCCATATTTTTATTTTTGTTTGTTTTTCGTTTCATGTATTTTTTTATTATTTTCATTTACTTTATTTCTTTTTGCTTTTTATTATATTTATTTTTTTTGTTTTATTTTTATTTAATTATTATATTTAATTATTTTTTTTATAGTGGCATGTTCTATGATGTATTTTGTAATGTTCACGTAATATACATGTGACGTTCCGTGATGTATTTTACGATGTTCACTAATATACATGTGATGTTTGCGTAATATATATGTGATGTTTCCTTAAAAAATATAGATGTAATGTTCGCGTAGTATACATGTCATGTTCTATGATCTATTCTATGATGTTCACGTCGTATATATATGGTGTTCTATAATATATTTTGTGATGTTTATGTAGTATACATGTGATATTTTATGATATATTTTTGTAATATTCATGTAGTATACATGTGATGTTCTATCATATTTTTGTGATGTTCTCGTGGTATACATATGATACTTTGCGATATATTTTTATGATGTTCATGTAATATACATGTGATGGTCATGTAGTATACATATGATGTTCTATGATATATTCCTGTAATATTCATGTAGTATACATATGATATTCTATGATGTTTTTTTATGTTCGCTTAGTATACATGTGATGTTTTATGATGTATTTAGTGATATTCACGTAATATATATGCGATGTTCTATAATTTATTTAGTGATGTTCTATGGTGTATTTAGTGATGTTCACTTAATATGCATGTGATATTCTATAGTATATTTTTAGATGTTTGAAAAGTATCCATGTGATGTTCTTTTAATTTTTCCTCTATTACGTGTTTTTATTTTTTCGTATGCTTTGCTCTAGATTTTTATTAATTTTTATTATTTATGTTACGTATTTATTTATTTATTTATTTTTATGTATATTATAATACTAATTTTATGAACCTAAATATAGAATATTGTTCTTCTAAACCGAGAACATTTTTCTTACGGAGACGGAACATTGTTCTGTGAACTTAGAACATCGTCTTTGCTTGATAAAACAAAATGTTCTATCTTCGTATGATAAATGTTCGTTAATAAAATTTTATCTAAATATATTCATGTGAGAGCTTGTTTTGAAAGATTTATTGTAAGAAATCCGATGGTGTAATTTTAATTTAGATGTTTGGTTTAGCAGTTATAATTTTTTTTAGTTCATTGAAAGTCTTGAGAGCAACGTGGGTTAAGTGGGCCCTTATCTGTTGCCGACGCCAAGGATTCTCCAGCGCTGCAGGGCCGCGCGGTGCTCCCGTCCGAACAGCGGACTCTAGCGGCCCCTTGAGTTCTTCTATTCCATTCGATCTCTCCTAGAAAGCAACTCCAAAACCTTATCTACCAACTCTCTCCTCTACTTGTGCCTGTCAAGTGGGTTTTCAAGGCGGTTTTGTCTTTTTAGTTAAAAAAACAAATTCGATAAACACCTGATAAAGATTTTAAACCATGAAAAATGTATTTAGATTTCTAAAAATTCTGAGAAAATTCTCATAGATAGACCGGGACACGAGAAACCCAAATAATATATTTATATCTTGTGAAAATGCCTCTAAAATCTTTTAAAAATTTGATTTAGCTCTAGAAAAAATGAGAAAAAATATCTAAAAATGTGGAAAACTACCAAAATATTCTACTTCTTGTCTAAACACATTTTAGGATCTTTCCACAATATAATATGATGAGATATTTACCGATATGGTCTTCAAAATAATGCATCTTCCTTCAATGGTCTGTTTAATTAATTTAGAAAAGAAAAAATATTGCTGAATCCCCAAATCATGGGGACAGAAAACGTGGGTGCCCCTTCCTTTTTTTTTGAGCCGTGTAGTCCAACCTTTTCCGTGGTCCGTGGATAATCGCGAGAACAACATGCAGCCCTGGATATATTAAATTAAGAAAATATTTATTGATAAATATGTTTCAAGATTTTTTTTATGAAAGTTTCAAGACCTTCTACACTCATATTTTAAATCTCTACCCACACAATTACTCTAAGAGAGAATTCCTTATTTGACACTGGGAAATGAGTCGTTCCTTTCTTGGCCCTGAAATTTTCTTCGTTCCCTATTTGACACTCACTTCAACTTTCATCCCTAATTTGACACTACCGTCAAATCCGTTAGCTAACGGTGTTAACTGGCTGTTAAAAAGACGTTTTTGCCCCTAGAAAAAAAAGCGGCGAAGCAAATTTGAGAGGAAAAAAAACATGCGCCTTTTTTTTGCAGCTGAACGCATGCATCAGAGACGGGCGCAGGTTTTTTTTCCTCTCAAATTTGCTTCGCCGCTTTTTTTCTAGGGGCAAAAATGTCTTTTTAACAGCCAGTTAACACCGTTAGCTAACGGATTTGACGGTAGTGTCAAATTAGGAATGAAAGTTGAAGTGAGTGTCAAATAGGGAACGAATAAAATTTCAGGGCCAAGAAAGGAACGACTCATTTTTCCAGTGTCAAATAAAAAATTCTCTCTTACTCTAAATCTCTTTGAACGATTGTATTAAAGTGGTTAAATAGTATACAAAAGTCGAGTGAGAAACAAGTCTTGCTAACTAATAAAAAACATTAAACAAGTCATATAATGAACACATTATGTCACGTCACATGCAAATGAGGTGCACTTCACGTTGGCACACATGCAAATCACGTCCATGCGAATTTTACACAAGGTAATCAAAATATATCAATTCCAAAGTTGCAAAATAAAAAGGATTTTATCATATCCACCGGCACGCATGCATGTCAAATCTAGAAGAAAGATTTTGTTTATATCTAAATCTTTCCTAATTTATCCTACTTTACAAAATAAAAAGATAAATAAACATATATTTCACCTATTACTTCTCCGGAGGTAATACGTGACCGTAACCGTCAGATCAAACTAAATGAACGGCTCATGGTCATTTGAACGTACCACAGCAGAGCCCTTACACAATTAGTTTGTAATTAATCTAAAATATCTAAAGTTTAGCGTGGCATCCAAACACCCCGGCGTGCGCGCCTGCAGTGCGCTGTTCGAGTTCGACAGGCGACAGCAGCAAGGCTGCCTTGGGTTTCCGTGCGGGTGCCGTGCGTGTCCTGTGCTGCAGATCAGTGGTTCATCGGCGAGCAGCTGCAGCAAGCGGAGCCTTTTTCTGTTCAGCCAGCAGCAGCGTCCTGACGTGCAGCAGCAATCCGCAGCGCGCTGCTCTGCTCGGCAGCTCGGCAAGGTGAGATAGCAGCAAGGAGATCAGCCAGGTCGGTGTCATCATGATATCACAGACAGGCTTTAATCACATGTTACGCCTTGGACTGCGGGCTGGAAGTGGAAAAGTGGCAGACGGTAGCGTGGCTGGTCGGGACGCACCCTGTGCCATCGCGCATGTGGCAGGTCGCACGCTCGGCCTACAGCGCGACCGGTCGCGCATTATCTGTGTCCATCCTGAATTAGTGGCTGCCCACCACCACACGTTGAAATCTGTGTGTTTATCTTTTTTTTCGGAAAAAATCTGTGTGTGTATCTAGGGGCTAGGGCAAGGCAGAACCTCCATCCCTTCCTCGTCTTCCTTCCCTGACACTCGCCAAGGGCGTCGGTGTTTCCTCCATTTTCCAGAGACCCCGGCCGGATGCTGAAGCCGTGAGGAACCAAAGCAAGATCGCCACCAAGTCAAACCAAGCCTCAGTCAGGTACGCGTAGCTAGCAGTCATATATATCATGATGCTGATGCGCGCGTTTCAACAGAAACAATCTCAATATATCTCGCTCTTTAATTTACCTGCTTTATATTATTATTATTAGTTTAATAGTTTTGTGCATCCACGCACTTTTCAATCGACTATATATATATATATATATATATATATATATATATATATATATATATATATATATATATGTGTGTCTCGAACATGGTTTTTTGTGTGTAGAAAAACATGGATATAGTCCACTCGATCGAAATCATTTGGCCACATTTTAGGCCTGGTTTAGATGTGAATGTATCCACCTCAGTCTATTTGTGTTGGAGTGGGTTGAGGCTACACTACCGGGGACCGGCTCTTTGCCGAGTGCCAGGTGGTTTGCCGAGTGTTGTTTTTCGGGCACTCGGCAAAGACGCCTTTGCCGAGTGTTTTTTTGACACTCGGCAAAGAGCCTCTTTGCCGAGTGTTTTTTTAACACTCGGCAATAAGGCTCTTTGCCGAGTGTTTTTTTTTTGACACTCGGCAAAGAGCTTCTTTGCCGAGTGTTATTTTTTTTACACTTGGCAAAGAAAATTTCAAAGCATATTTGGAAACAGTAAATTAATTCAAATGAAAAAGTTTTCAACTACAAAGTTGTATAACTCATCAAGATGTACAATGTTTGTTTTGGTCTTTTCTTCATATGACAAAGTGAAAGTAAATTTGTTCACAAATCTAACATATCTCTCTGGTAGTTTATGAAACTACAAGAGAGATATATAAGATTTGTGAACAATGTTAGAACGACCATGTCGGATGAACAGATGATCAAACAACCAAAATAAACTTTGTAGATCTCGAAAAGTTATAAAACTTTGTAGTTGGCAATTTTTTGATTTGAAAACATCTTGTCATGCAAAACTGCGTTTGAATTTCAAAATTTTAAAATTCAAATTTTGTAAACGACCTCGGATGGGAAAACTTCCTAAACTAAAAGTGTAGATCTCGAAAAGTTATGAAACTTTGTAGTTTATAACTTTTTTATTTGAATTCGTTTAGGGCCTCAAACATGCAATTTACACTTGGCAAAAAAGCTTCTTTGCCGAGTGTTTTTTTTTTTATACTCGGCAAAGAGCTTCTTTGCCGAGTGTTTTTTTACACTCGGCAAAGAAAATTTCAAAGCACATTTTGAAACAGTAAATTAATTCAAATGAAAAAGTTTTCAACTACAAAGTTGTATAACTTATCAAGATGTACAATGTTTGTTTTGGTATTTTCTTCATACGACAAAGTGAAAAATAAATTTGTTCACAAATCTAACATATCTCTCTTGTAGTTTATGAAACTATAAGAGAGAGATATATAAGATTTGTGAACAATGTTAGAACGACCATGTCGGATGAACAGATGACCAAACAACCAAAATAAACTTTGTAGATCTCAAAAAGTTATGAAACTTTGTAATTGGCAACTTTTTGATTTGAAATCATCTTGTCATGCAAAATTGTGTTTGAATTTCAAAAATTTAAAATTTGAACTTTTCAAATGACCTCGGATGAAAAAACAACCAAAATAAACTCTGTAGATATCGAAAAGTTATGAAACATTGTAGTTGGCAACTTTTTGATTTGAAAACATCTTGTCATGCAAAACTGCGTTTGAATTTCAAAATTTTAAAATTCGAACTTTTTAAACGACCTCGGATGAAAAAACAACCAAAATAAACTCTGTAGATCTCAAAAAGTTATGAAATATTGTAGTTGACAACTTTTTGATTTGAAAACATCTTGTCATGCAAAACTATGTTTGAATTTCAAAATTTTAAAATTCAAATTTTGTAAACGACCTCAGATGGAAAAACTTCCTAAACTAAAAGTGTAGATCTCGAAAAGTTATGAAACTTTGTAGTTTACAACTTTTTTATTTGAATTCGTTTAGGGCCTCAAACATGCAATTTACACTCGGTTGAGTATAATATATTGGGAACTAAAACGGAATCTAGACACAAGTGAGGGTGTGGTGTAGTGGTAGAGGAGGTACGTGCACAGCGGGAGGTCTCGGGTTCGAATCGCATCGGTCACGTAGCCATGAAATTCACGCGAAAAATATCGGAGATGGGTGGGCGCTGGCCGGTGGGGGCCTCCATCGATAATTTTTTTTTTCCATTTTTTTGGGTAAAAATTCTCATTTTTTCGGGTTTTTTCGGTTTCAACTTTGCCGACTGTCGGGCACTCGGCAAAGACGCCTTTGCCGACGGGTTTTTTGCCGAGTGTTCTTTGCCGAGTGCAGCACTCGGCAAAGCCTTTGCCGAGTGCAAATTGAGCTTTGCCGAGTGCCCCTGGCACTTGGCAAAGCCACTGATTCCCGTAGTGCTATCCCAATGCACATTTCAATACACATGGATTAAAATGGATACATATGCATCCAAACGAGCCCTTAGTTATTTTTTTTTCTAAATTGTTCCCTTTTCTATGTCCAGAATATATACCCATGGAGAACAAATTTGGTGTGCGCCCTCCTTTTCTTTTCACGTAAAACATAAAAGATAATCTTATGGCCCTCCACTATGTAGGCCGACTCTAGTTTTTAACCCTTGAGTATATATATGTCTATATAGGGTTTCTCTTTTTTTTTCTGAACTCTCAACTATTGTACCATTTACTTTCCAACCTTAGGTTCTATTTGTATTGGTTTTGTTGACCACTAGCGTGGGCAAGGCTAAAATATTGTGTATATAAGTGAAACAAAGCTAATGCAGCAATGACCTAGCTACTCCCTTTATGACAAGATGGATATAGGCGCATAATTAAAATTCCGAAAAGGGTCAAAACATCAACTTTATTTGACCATACATTAGT
Source organism: Miscanthus floridulus (assembly GCF_019320115.1). Classification (NCBI taxonomy): domain Eukaryota; kingdom Viridiplantae; phylum Streptophyta; class Magnoliopsida; order Poales; family Poaceae; genus Miscanthus; species Miscanthus floridulus. Next base: position 16,773,830 of record NC_089585.1, on the reverse strand, counting down.
TAAAGTATATGTATTTCTAGCGCGCAAAAAGATGCATCAATGGATTCCTAATTTACAGATATTTCTGTAAGATATTGATTTGGAGTAATAGATTATGTAATCTGAAAATATTCAAAGTATATTTTGAAAGACTTTCTGAAATCCCAACATTCATTATAAGAAGAAATATTAGGAGTAAACAATATCTTTAAAAAATCATCGTACTATATAAGGAGCCATTTTAACTATGTAAAATAAATGGGACAACGAATAATAGGGCATAAAATTACAATGTCGATTAAACTTCAGTTTACTCCATATCTCAAATTGATTTAGGTTCTGAAATGAATTATATGTACAATAACTAATTCCTTTAGCTGCAATTTTAATACCGAGTCCTTATTTACAAAATTACTTCAATTCGTTAAAAAAAACTCCCACCTATGTGTAGGATATTTAAATACATTATTAAGCAATTTGTTTTAGTGCGAATTAGAGTTAAGTTAGTCCACAATGTTGTTTTATTTTTAAATTGTTACTTTTGGAAACAAATATACTTTATTTTCCAATGCGTGTAATTTATATTTAGTATTATTAAGTCTTTCCTAATTTTACAAAATCACTCCAAAATTGAGCGGGGTTGAAAGTGTGATGGTTTCTATAGTCAAGAGTTGAAAGATAAATCGTATCACAATTGGGAGTTCAAAACCAGAGCCAATAATCCATAGTTGAGAGTTGTAAAATGATATTTTATTTCCTTCTTCTTTTTTGTAATCTATAGGGATGCATATGTTCAAAATTCACAATCTTTGGCCAATATTAGCCCAATACTGTGTGATATAAGTTTCATCATAACATTAGATTCGTGTTTGAAATACCATCTCATAACAAATAATCATGATTTTGTTCTTAAGCTCAATGAAATGCAAGGGTTGCTAATAGTATATGATGTAGTTTTGAAGTCCTCACTGGTGAAAATAGAGGGGCTAGAAGAATTGTTTGTCCTTGACATGAGTCACATCATATATAGATCTTGAATATGTACATGATGGCTTGGCCATTCGATTGCGTTAAATTGTCTGAACTTTCTGAGAATCATTTCCGTTGAAGGAATTGAGTAGTGATCTCCGAGGACGATGGCGACCACCGCCACCACGCTTAAGATGAAGCTCCTTATCGACACCAAGGGAAATCGCGTGTTGTTCGCTGAGGCGAATAAGGACGTCGTGGACTTCCTCTTCTCTCTTCTCGCCCTCTCGGTCGCGACATGCCGACAATCGTCGGTATGCTTGGTTCGGAGTACATGTGCGGAAGTGTTGGCAACCTTTATGCCAGATTGCCAGTGTGTGGGATCTCGATCACGAGTACATCCATCCCAGCGCTGAGAAGGGAGCACTCCTATGGCCCAAGGTCGTGCAGTCGGCCGCGAGCACCAGCCGCAGCCCCCTTTTACTGCCGGCCCCCTCGTCCGGGCAGCCAAAGAGCTTCTTCTTATGCTGGAACCGGTGCTACGTCACGGACAGTAGCGGTACCACCTGTCCGAGATGTGGCCGTGAGATGAATATGGGAGTCCAGTATATTGATGGCTCCTGGGGGAATGTGCAGAAGGCCTCCTCCCAAGGATTCGTGCAGGCTGAGGTGACATACACGGTGAGGGACGACCTCAGTGACGCCCATGTCCAACATCTCCAGCATCACGCTGTTCAGCACCCTCGGAGTGACAGACTTCAGCGCGCTCCAGGAGAAGACCGTCTGGCTTGGCTACAACGAGGTAGACAGATCGATCCATGCATCTACATTACGCACATCATTGTTCTCTGGCTCTTTTTGCTGAAGTACTCTTTCATTGAAACATTGCAATGGTCTTTGCAGGGTCTGCAGATTCTTAAGGCGTCACTGCAGTCCAAGACTGCTCTGACTAGGGGCGGATACAGAACGGGGCTACGTCCCGGGCTGAGCTGCTGATTCACGTTCAAAACAGTCTGATCTTGCTTCCTAGGCCTCCTTTTGTCTAATTAAGATCATAGTTTTTTAGACTAAACACCACATATGTTAAAGGGGCTACATGGACTCGCCCTGGGCTGCAGCCCGGCCCTGGATCCACCCCTGGTTCTGACGGACGTTTTCCTCAGCAAGTACCCTCGTTCGCTTTGAAGCTTAAGCTCAACCCATGTCTGCCTAAGTTGCATTGCTCGATTTGGTTGGTCATAACTTGGTGTATTTGAATTTTGCGACGACCCGTTACCCGTTAGACTCTTGTTTAGCTTGTAGTATGCGTGAAAACTGTTAGTGCGTGCTGGCAATCTTGCATGCACAAGGTTGATTTTCTTGCCTAAAACCTTGGTTGGTAATGACTCTTCTGGGTTGTGTAATATGCAACCTTTTTCCCCCGCTTGTGATTTGCTGACTGATGATGAACCTAGTGCCTATTTAGTTCTCAAATTTTTTCAAGATTCTTCATCGCATCGAATCTTTGGACACATGCATGAAACATTAAATATAAATAAAAAATAAAACTAATTACACAGTTTAGACGAAATTCATGAGACGAATCTTTTAAGTCTAATTAGACTATGATTGAACACTAATTGTCAAATAACAACGAAAATACTATAGTATCATTTTTCAAAAAATTTCGTCAACTAAACAAGACCCTAGCTTGCTGGTGATACACACTAGCTAATAAGGAGTAAAAGGACTGATGGCTTGCTGCTTGTACGCTGGAGGACGGACCAGAAATCTGACATGTCCGTGGTTACGTCCTAGGACTAGTCCAATACAGTACATTGCCATGTCAGGCCGACAGATGCCAAGCAATCTTGCTCTAAGGGTGACGGCAGCGGCAGCGGCAGTAGAATAGCCTACGGAGCAGGCCCTAAATGCGTGGATCGCACTAATTAATTTTTTTTTCGAAAGGGGCGGCAAAAGCTTTGCCGTTCATTTTATTTTAGACGAAGAAAAGCAAAAAAACCAAAAGAGAGTTACAAAATATTTACAATACCAGACCCCTGGAACAGCCCTTATCTACAACAGTACCAACTAACCTCCTTACACAGGAGAGGCTAACCCAGGGAGACCTCTAAGCACAACTACATAAAGAACAACAACAACCATGAAGAAAACGGCCCTCCAACCATAAGCCTAGCTCGAGAACCAGAAAGACCAACATCAGCACTAGATTAGTGAAAACTTTTAGTACTATTTGACCCCAAAGCATATTGCTGAATGTCCCCCTTCATAGCAAAGCCACTTTTCTTGGTTGTAGAGTTTTTTGTTGGAAGGTTCTTCTATTTCTTTCTTTCCAAATATTCCACAAAAAATAGATCATGATGCCATCGAAATTCCTCCTCTGTGATTTCTCGAACTTCATCCTGCATTTACGCCAAAATTTTTGAAGAGATCCCGAGGCGCCTATTGTGTTCAAAATCGACATTCCAAACCACTGCTTTAGTAATTCCCAACACTGCATAGATGTGTTGGTGTTTCATGCTCAATGCCACATAATTGCAAATCGAATTATGTTGCCAGTTGCGCTTACTTAGGTTGTTGGCTATTAGGATCTTCTTATGAAGCAATGTCCAGGCCAAAACACGACATTTGGGTTCAGCTTTCGCCTTCCAGATCGGCATGATTTTCATTTTACTGAAGGTGCCCTCAAACTGAATACGGTAGGCACTTTTTGTAGTGTATTCTCCATCTGCAGTCCACCGCCACCGTATTGAATCTTTCCTAGAATTATCCAACGTGACTTCCCTGGTGAGTTCCCAAAATGTGACAAATTCAGTCACCTCTTGTTAGGAGGTTATATGAGAAACATGATCAACCCATTTATTTCGTACGTCCCATGCCTTTGTTGACCCGGACATTCTTCTTTTGGTTCTAGTAGAGAGTGCAAGAGGGCTTGCTATTTGCACTTAGAACTAGTACATCTACATGATCGTATACGACGTACGGATCCTGGACTATGGGACCGTGCTAATGCAGTTATCCCGTTCGTTTCACAACTCATCATGCATATGCGTGCCGCGTGGTTTACCTGACGCCTGGCCTAATTCCCTGGATGTGGCGTCTGGCGTGTCCTCCGTGGTTCTCACCGCATCAACGTCCGGCCGGGACACTACTGAAGGCACGAGCCTGTCCGATAACAGTCGTCGCCGCCTCCGCCTCCGCCTCCGCCTCCGCCACCGTCTCGGAGAGAAGAAACAGCGCCGGTTACAAGAGGCATCTATGCGCTCTGGATCGGACGTGCGGAACGAAGGGTGCAGTTCAGGTTTCCTCAAAAAAAAAAAAAAAAAAAGGTGCAGTTCATAGACACAAGAGGCAGCAGACCTGGGCCCTGAGCGGGCCACAGCCTGTCCTCCAGGTTTGGCCCATCCTGAATCAGTAAGGTTCCAGTTGCTGCCCACTACCACACGTTGGAATCCGTATAGACTATGGTTAGGACCTAGGGCAAAACCTCCGTCGTCCTTCTCCTCGTCTTCCTTCCGTCGCCATCGCCAAGGGCGGCGGTGTTTCCTCCATTTCCCCACCAAGATCGACCAAGTGAAGCCAATCCTCAGGTAAGTACACGTAGCCCTAGCACTCCAACGATATTAGTGGAAAAACATATATAATCCATCCGTCCCAGATGCGCGCAACGCTTGGAACCGGCCATCTAGCCACACTTCAGTTAATTTTTTTTTAGAATAGCTCCCTTCTCTATGGCCGGGATACATACCCTTGGAAAACAAATTTGTTGTGCGTCCCTCCATTAGAAGTTTCTAATTTTTTTATTAACTCTCAATTATTGTACCATTTACTTTCCTACTATTTTGGGCCCCTTCAGAGCACACGAAATTTCACAGAAATTATGCAGAATTTTACATAAAAATAATTCATTTTCTTTGGGAAAACGCACCATACAGAAAAGCTAATGCAGCAATGGCCTACTCCCTCCATTTCAAGATATAGGTGCATAATTTACATTCTGAAAAAGGGTCAAACATCAACTTTGACCATACATTAGTTAAAATATATGTATTTATAGTGCACAAAAGATGCATCAATGGATTCCTAATTCATAGATATTTATTAAGATATTGATTTTGAGTAATGGTGGATAAAATATTCTAAAAATAGTCAAAGTATATCTTGAAAGACTTTCTCAAATGCTAACATGCATTATAAGAAGAAATATACAGAGTAAAACGATATCTAAAAAAATCATGGTACTACGGAGTCTGTTTAACTATATTGTCGATTAGTGGGACAAATAAAGAATAATAGAGTCATAAAATTACAATGTCGATTAAACTTCAGTTTACTCCATATCAAATTGATTTAGATTCTAAAATGAATTATATATGTGTAACTAACACTCCTTCAGCTGCAATTTACTTAAGTCATTCATTAATTTACAAAATTTGAAAGCCGAGTCCCTATTTACTAAATTACTTCACTCAATTTGGTAAAAAAAACTCTCACCTATGTGTAGGATATGTAAATACCTTATTAAGCAATTTGTTTTAGTGTGAATTAGAGTTAATTAAGTTAGTCCACAATGTTGTATTAATTTTCAAATGTTACTTTTTGAAACAACTATACTTTACTCCCTCTGTCCCCATTTGTCCGTCGTTTTAGCCTTCACCCAGCACATGCAAGATTCTTTGAACTTGGACGGAAGCTCACCCAGATACATGCAAGATGCTTTGAATGGGGACAGCTAGAAGCGCAACTAAAACGACGGTCAAATGGGGACGGAGGGAGTATTTTCCAATGTACGTGATGTATTTAGTATTATTAAGTATTTCCTAATTTTACAAAACCACTCCAAAATTGAGTGACGTACGTTGAAAATATGATGGTTATAGTCAAGAGTTGAAAAAGGAATTGTATTACAATTGCAAGTTAAAAACCAGAGCCAATGCAATCCATAGTTTTGAGAGTTGTAAAATGATGTTTTTTTCCTCTCGTTCTTTTTTTTTTTGTAATAAGGGATGCATATGTTCAAATTTCACAATCTTTAGCCAATACTAGCCCAATATATAGCGTGTGATCTAAGTTTCATATCATTGGATTCCTATTTGAAATACTATCTCGTAATATATTCATGATTTTATTCTTAAACTCAATGAAATGCAAGGGAGCAGTATATAAAATACTATATATGTAATATCCGTAGTCCGGATTATTGTGTAAAATAGAGGGACTAGAAGATTTTTTTTGGCCTTGACATGCATGGGTCACATCATATATATACATCTTGATTATGTACATGATGGCCATTCGATTGTGTAAAATTGTCTGAATTTTCTAACAACCATATATTTTCCTTGAAGAAACTAAGTTGAGATCTCTGAGAAGAATGGCAACCACCACCACGCTTAGCATGAAGCTCCTTATCGACACCAAGAAAAATCGCGTGTTGTTTGCTGAGGCAGATAAGGACGTTGTGGACTTCCTCTTCTCTCTTCTCGCCCTCCCGGTCGCGACGATCGTCGGCAAGCTCGGAAAGGAGTCCATGTGCGGAAGCTTTGGCAACCTCTACGCCAGCGTGGAGAATCTCGACTACAAACTCGTCCTGCCCGGCGCGGAGAAGAAAGCACTCCTCCAGCCCACGATCGTGCCATCGGCCGCAACCACCAGCACTAGCTCTCTCTTGCTGCCCGCGCCCTCGTCGGAGCGGCCGAAGAGCTTCTTCAAATGCAGCCGCTACTACAACAGCATCTGCTATGAGTACGTGACGGACAGTAGCAGAGCGAGCTGTCCGAACTGTGGGACGAAGATGACTAGGGCACTCAGGTATGTTCCTCCTCCGGCGGCTGACGGCACCGGCGGCGGGCAGAGTGTGCAGATGGGCTCCTCCACGGGAGGTGCCACTGCCAAAGGGTTCGTGCAGGGGGTGGTGACATACACGGTGAGGGACAACCTCATGGTGACCTCCATGTCCACGATCTCCAGCATCTCACTGCTCAACACACTCGCCGTTACAGACTTCGCCGCGCTCCAGGAGAAGACCGTGCAGCTTGGCCACACCGAGGTAATCGATCATCAGTTGATCTTAATTATCATCATCGCTGGCTCTTTTCTAGAGGTATAGTATTCGTTTGAAATAAAACACTGGTTTTTAATTTTCAGGGCCTGCGGATTCTCAAGGCATCGCTGCAGTCCAACACCGTCCTCACTGACGTTTTCCTCAGCAAGAAGCGTCCCCGCCGCTGTGCTTGAAGCTGAAGCAGCTTGGCTGTCCATGTCTGGCCGAGTTGCTCGTCAATTTAGTTGCTCCTCCTATTTTAATTTTTGATGATCCATATTAGACTCTTGTCATCTTGTGTGATTTGTACGTAGTATATGCAGACTAGTGTTGATGCATGGGGTTGCCTCGACCATCAGCAGGTTCCGTTCATTATGAATGCATGGGTCTAATGCTGGGATTTTCTTGTTGCCTAAAAGTTTGGTTGGCTATGCATGACTTCTGGGTTGTAATCTGCAACCATATTTTCCACTTGTGATTTGCTGGCTGATGAACAACTTGTTGTCTGCCTTCAAAAAAAAAACTTCTTGTTGTCTGGTGATGCACAGAGGAGTGAGGACTTCTGGGTTGTAACGCTGCACCAGAAATTAATCTGCTCCGTCAGTGATGACGGCCCAGTCCGATAGTAGCGATACCAGGCCGAGCAATGGAACGCACGCCACTATCGCACATCGCAGCATGAGCTAGGCTTCCTTGGGCTCTCCTAATATAAACATTGTTGGGCGGGACGGATAATCGAACAGACTCGCGGGAAGAAAAAAAAAAAACAAAAATGTTTTTTCCCGCCTGATTATGATGTATATTAGCAGTGGCGGAACCAAAACTTATGATCAAGGGGGCCGGACAATACGATGACATCTCCTAAACATAATAAATGTATACAACAAGTGTACGTCTAATAGCTTTTCAATGATTTTACATATATATTTATAATACTCATAACGAAAAAACACAAAATTTATCATAAAAAAGAGTGAAATAATAACTTTTTTACTATGCAATTGAATTTTTATAGGCATTTAATTTTTTTACTGTGCTTGGGGGTGGGGGGGGGGGGGGGGGGGGGGGCATGCGCCCCCCCATTGTTCCCCAGTGTATATTAGACACAACAAATTTGATGGGCTCAATTGTACGTTGTCCAAATGTACAAACAAGGTCCAAGGTATTGTCCATGCTGTTCATAGCAGCTCCATCAGTTCGAGCTAGGTGCACAATGGAGATTCTATAGTCTTTGAATATGTCTTAAGGGGTGGGCAGCAAGTGGGCTGGGGGGCCATGCCACGAAGGGTCCATGAGTATATGTATGTATATAGTACTTGTTGGTATATATATGTATTTGATCCAATAGGCTCAAAAACTTAGCACAAGCAATAAATTTGCTTTTTTTCTATTTCGATATTCGACTATTCCTGATCACTTCTAACATATGCTACAAGTTAACTCTGATTAGTAGTATTATATACTTTAATCGTTACATTAAGGGCTTGTTCAGCATGACCCTCTTTAATCCCAAAAATTTACTTTGACTCCTCTACTATTCACAGGAAAATGGATCTTCCTCCTAAAGTGTTTGATACGGCTTATTCAACTCCTCAGCAAAAGCTGCCGCCGGAGCTAAGGCCCTAAAGATTAGATTACTAGGCCCTTGTGCTTGCTTGCCCAAGGGCCCTTGAAATTGTTGAGGCGGCTCTAAATACAAGCGTTCAAGTTTTAGGACGTAACTCTCCAGCATTTTTTCAAATAAAATTCAAAAATGTTTTCTCTGAAATGCTGGTTACTTTTCACAGGCTGTTGAATCTCAAGTATTTTAAAAAAAATAAAGCTTGATTAGTTTTGTTGCGTTAAGTTTAACCTATACTAATAAAGAGAATAAAAAAGAGTAAAGACACTTGCATTGTTTAGTTGACTCACATATCGATTTTCTAGAAAATAATTTTTTTTGTAAATTTGGTTGGATTTATAGATATAGTATCAAGATGCTCGGAAAGGAGTCCATGTGTGGAAGCGTTGGCAACCTCTATGCCAGCGTGGAGAATCTCGATTACGACTACATCCTTCCCGGCACCAAGAAGAAAGCACTCCTCCGGCCCAAGGTCATGCCGTCGGCCGCGAGCACCAGCCGCAGCTCCCTTCTACTGCCGATAGTAGTAGTGCAACATGTCCAAATAGAGCTTCTTCAGATGCAGCTACTACTACGATAGGGACTGCTATGGCTATGTGGCGGATAGTAGTAGTGCAACCTGTCCAAATTGTGGCAGGAAGATGAGTAGGGAACTCGAGTATGTTCCTCCAGAGGCTGACGGCTCCGGGCGGAATGTGCAGAAGGTCGCCTCCTCAGAAGGCTTCGTGCAGCGGGCGGTGACATACACGGTGAGGGACAACCTCAAGGTGACGCCCATGTCCACCATCTCCAGCATGACGCTGCTCAACACCCTTGGAGTGACAGACTTCAGCGCGCTCCAGGAGAAGACCGTCCGGCTTGGCTACAGCGAGGTGATCCATCTACATTGATTACACTTACACACATCATCGATCGTTCTCAGGCTCTTTTGCTGAAGTACTCTTCGTTTACATGCATGCATGTCGGTTTGTTGGTACATGAAATATTTTGGTTTTGCAGGGTCTGCAGATTCTCAAGGCATCTCTTCAGTCCAAGACCGTCCTCACGGACGTTTTCCTCAGCAAGAAGCGGGATTAGGGCTCGCAGCACCTATACTCACTAATGTTTGAAGTTGAAGGTCACCCGCCCATGTCTTGACTTGTCCGGCTGACTTGCTCAGTTTGGTTGGTAACTTGGTTGGCATTTTGCGATTGCCCATTAGATTGTTGTTTTGGCTTGTAGTATGCGTGCAAACTGGTAGCGCTGGCAATCTTGCATGGATAAAGATGATTTTCTTGCTTAAAGACTTAATTGGTTGGTGATGCTCTTCTGGGTTGTGTAATATGCAACTTTTTTCCCCTCCATTTGTGATTTGCTGACTGATGATGAACCTTGTTGGTGATGCACAAGGAGTACATGGACTGATATGGCAGGCTGCATGTACGCTGGACCAGAAATCTGGCCCGTCAGTGGTTGGCCAGTCCAATACAGTACATTGCCAGGACGACACAATGGAGCACAGGAGGTGTTTTGGTTCAGTACACGAGCAAGTTTACCTGATCACAACTCACAACTGTGCGAGGACCGAGCAAGGCTCGGTTGGCTAGCTGCGCCGGCGTGCGAGCAGCCCACCCGAGTTGGATCTTGATCCACTCGTGTGCCTCACTGTTGTCTGGGATTTTTCTAGGATTTATGTCTCTCGCGTGTGCAATGGAATCGTGACGTGTCCGTCGCCTACTAAATCCAGTGATTTCAAGAAGGATGCAGTCTTCAGATCTTGGTGTAGTTATAGGTTTGTTTATACACGGATGGTGTGAGTAGTGTATGTGTACGAACAGATGCTACAACTGTACCCAGATCGAGAAAAAAAACTCACAACTGTGCCTGTACCTTGCCTGTGAAGTGTTTGGTTGACATTGAAATCGAGTGCTTGGCTTAATTGCTTTTGATTAGTTGATTGATTGACTGGCGGGGCAATTTTTTTAAAAAAATTGGGGTGAAACTTAATTATTCCCTTGCAAATACTTTGTTGCCATTAGTTCTTAGGGTTATTTGGATGGGTGCCATTATAATTCTTAGAAGTTTGAGATGTAACATTAAAATTCATCTATTTTGAGATCTACCATTATAATTCATCGTTTCACTGAGTTTCGCCAATTTCTACGTCTTCCAGCTGCTTGGGCCCACTGGCAGTCGTATGCGCACTGTGCTATTTTCTGTATGGACGATTTTGCCCCCGTCCAAAGATGAAAGAGGCTTGCGCTGCGCCCGTGGCCCCATCTCTCAGTCCCTTCTCCTCCTCGCGCTCACTCTGTCTCTCACTCGTCCTCCCGACGCGGCGACGGCGGGTGAACCCCCTAACCCTAGCCGCCGGCATCCTGGAGCCCGCGCCCGCGCCCGAGTCAGCTGCCTCTGCCGGCGTCCTAGAGCCCGCGCCGACGCTCGAGTCAGCTGTCGCCGTCGGCGTCGTGGAGCCCGCTCCCGCGCCCGAGTCAGCTGCCGCCGTCGGCCAACTCCACTGTCGCCCGCGCCCGAGCTGTACTCCCGTGGCCCCATCTCTTGGTTTGTAGGCTCTGCTCCGTGGCTGCGCCTAGCTTTTGAAGCCATGGCCGGGCAGTGGACTGGAAGCCCAATGAAGGTACCTTCGATGGGCTCGAGCGCGACGGGCAGTGGCAGAAGGGAGTGCCCTTATTGCCATGTTCCTTTGGTCCAGATCCAGAGCAAGCAGCCGACGATAAAGGGTAAGTGGTTTCTCACGTGCCCGTACAACATTAAGGTTAGGATTCTTGACATTGTTGACCTCACTGTGTCTCTTGATGCTACTCTGATTGATGCTTTTTGTGTGCAGGGTGATCATACTACCTGCGGCTTCATCTACTCTGAGTTGCAGATTGAGGCCTTGGAAGCAAGGGAAAGCCGGTGGCAGACTGGTAAGGAGACATCAGCTGACTATTATGCCGAGTTGAAGGAAGAATTGCAAGAGTTGAAGCAAACTATGGATAGTGTAGTAGCTGATCTGTGGAAACTGAAGGTCCAACTTGCTGAGCCGAAGCCTGAGCTGGACACGAAGAAATGTCATATTGTGCTTGATTGTTCAGTTGTATCGCTAGTTTTTTTGGCTTTGTAGGTGTCCTGATTGGTGCATTTGTTGTTGCTGTCATGTGGAAGTGAACAACTAGAATGTGTGTTAGTCAGCTAATGTAAGTGTGGGTTGGTTGTGTTGGAGCTGTGGCTCCCTATTTCTTTTGTGTACTGATGAGGTCCAAACCTTCTGATTAAGTTACAAATATGTGGTTAGCTTCCAGTGAGCTCAACTTGATCTGTGGTAGCTTAACTTGATCTATGGTTGCCATGTTTGAGCAAAGCTTGTGTTCATCTTTTCAGTGTTCAACAACTTTAGATGTAACTATTAACAAAAAATGAATAAATGTCAATGTTGGTTACAGACTACATATCAAATTGTTGATGTATGGGTACAGATCTTACATGTAGAGATGTAACAAGTGTAACAATGCATTATGGAGGTTCAGGTGTGCCTTTTGTTTGTTCCTCAGGCAATTGTGTGGATTTGTAGCAGATTGGGGTTCTGATTCTGTCCAAGTGCTTATTCACAGTACTATAGCACTTTGCAGATGATTTGGACACTATAGAAGGACTTTTGTGTGGATTTGTAGGAGATTGGGGTTTTGATTTATCTGCATGTTCTTGAGTAGAATATCGATAAAATCTAGGAGAATAGATGGAAGGAACCATAAATTCATCATCATTGAAAAGCTGAGACATCAGAATGGCCAACTGCCATCACCACATCCTTAGATTCCTTGACCTGTCCATCACCCTTGCTCTTGTCAACATCTGGTAATTTGGACCTATCAGCCCCTTGCTTGAAACTGCTCTTTGAGTACCCACTAGCCTTATTCATTTCTCGGGCAAGCTCCTCTTCCTGCAGAAGGGCTAGAGCGCTGGCAGTGTCCACATCGCGTGGACTATGCAAGGCAATCACTGATCTAATCTCCTCCTTGAGCCTAGCTACAAACCGAGTCACGAAATAGGTGTCATCATAACCACTATTGTACAAGAGAATGCCCTGAGCCAACTTCTCGAACTCCATCTGATAATCCTCAATAGAACATGTCTGCTTCAGAGCATCGAACCGTTTGAGCAACAGCTGATACTGATCTTTGTCAAAACAGTTCATCACCAACTCATAAAACTAGATTAGAGGTGACAAATGGAGTAATTGATGAACTGTTAGATGCAGATAAACAGAAGACTCGATGCAACAGCTCACTCACTAGCTACTCAAGCATTCCCAGTTCAGGTGCTAAAACAATGATCATGTTACCCTTCCAGTTGCCCCATAGGACTCAGCACCAAGACCAGTTCAACACTTAAACCCAACAAATGCACTTAAACCCAGTTCAACATAACAGCATACCAGGTTCAACTGTTATTCTTACAACCGTACAAGGTTCTAGCATACCAGGTTCACAACCATACATGGTTCCAGCATTCCAACTACAAGGTTGCACAAAAGCATATCATAAACTAGGGTACTGTCGATACGGGACCCACAGGATACCCCGCAAGGGAGAGAGGAGATCTAGTTCAACTAGGATTCTTCCCATGTAAATCCTAGTAGTAGAACTATCAAGTAATCCTACTAGAAAATCTCATTGTAAACCAACTAGGACTCTGGCCTCCTGACTATATAAAGGAGGGCAATGCTCCTGTCAAAAGAGAGAATAATTGTACAACACAACACTGGACAATCAATCCAACGCAAAGGCTAAGGCCGACTGGACATAAAGTTATTACTCGATCTACGATCGAGGGCCTGAACCAGGATAAATCGGCTGTCTCTTGCGTAAACCATCGAGTTCGGCATACACCGAAGCCCGAACATACTGCCCCGGGTACCCTCGTGGCAGGCTATCGGTGGTAAAACATCGACAGCTGGTGCGCTAGGTAGGGGCTTTCGGCGACTTTGCTTCCGAGAGCTCGATGGACCTCGACAACATAATTTTCCCGATGGGATCAACTTTCATCTTTGGCTCATGGATCTGTGAGGCAGACAACAACGACAAGCTTCAAAGCCATCTCCTCGAAGATCCAGATCATCTAAAAGAAGTTCCTATTTCAACAACTACAACGAATCAGCTCACCAGAAGATTCGTGCAGCTCATAGTATCCAAGTCAAATCAGATTTCACGACCACTCGTATCCGATTTGAATTCAAGCTCCAAGGCGAAGTTTTATCCGAGTGCTTTCAAGAAACTGAGTTCTTTTTTGGCAAGATTCTAGAGTACAACTCAAAACAACTCGGATTACCCCCAGAATTCTCTCAAGAAGTGGAGTTCTTTTCCATTTGGGCTCGACAACATGGCAAAATCCTATCAGGGACAGGTCGAAAGATTTTTCAATCCAAGATTCGGGATACCACTGACAGGAGCTCAGGAGGGTCTCGTGCTAACGATAACATCGCAGGACTGTATCATCCACTGGCCGGATTCCGTTCCTGAGGGTAGCGGAACCCAACTAGTCGGCACAACAACAACAGCTATTTTACCTTACCAAGAAAGAGACTCGATCTACGACACCGAGGCATCCACTAAAGTTATCAGCGACTCCGATAGCATGAAAACTAACGCCAATAACAGAACGACTCATGCACAAGAAGTGCTCATGGTTCGACGACCGCGGTCACCATTAAATCCCCCGAAAGCACCCGATGTCAGATCATCAGATGAATCAGAATCCAACATATCACCCTTTGCTCAGGGCTACGACGGAGAAACAGATAGTCAGAAACAAGCTAGAGAAAGAAAAAACAAGTTGAAGCAAGGGCGCCAACACCGTACTAGGCAGCGCAGGGAAGCTTGGATTAGATACGAGTCAGAATTGGCTGAGTACGACAAAAGAAAATCACAACGAGAAGTCAAAGGAAGACGCACGGCGAATACGCCTTCGATAAGATTCGAGAAGCATTAGAAGAACTCAGAGCAACTTCACATCCTGGTGAGAAGTATGAACAGCTCCAGGACTTGCTCCGATCGACAATCCCGAGAACGCATGAAGAGAAAGCTCGATCAAGACTACCCGCCAGATCAACAACCCACCGGCAAGAAGATCAAAATCAAAGGAAATCCGCTTTCGAAAGACTTGGGCCGAGTGGAAGCCATGACGGAGGAAGTAGGAAGGAACATAATCAAGGCCATCGATTTGAACAACTAAGGAAGACTAGGAGTAGGGTACCTACCTAGACAACCTCACAAGATTGTTCCCATCAGAACAACAGTTGGCCAGAGGAAGGCGCTGAATCTGAATTCAAAGAAAACAAGGCACACGACAGGTTCCCCTGCTTCGCGAACAGGCTCACATTGGTGCAATTACCTCACAAATTCAAACCGTCTAATCACTCCAAGTATGATGGCAAAACTGAACCAAAGCAATGGCTCAGAATATATTCACAATCAATTGAACTAACCGGAGGAGACGACGATATCAAAACCCTTTTCTTCCCCATGCCACTGGAGGCCATGCCCCTCCAATGGTTCGATAAACTAAATCCAGGATCTATCAGAAATTGGGAGGATTTGCAAAGAGCTTTTTGTGAAAATTTCGCAGGAATCATTACACACCCAATCACTCATGCAGAACTAAAAGGACTCAAGCAAAAGGGAGGTGAAAGTCTTAGAAACTACTATCGACGATTCGGCGAACTACGAGCTCAAGTGCATGACATAACCGAACGAGAAGTAATTGAAGCTTTCTCTCACGGAATCATGGCTAGATGGCAATTTCAAGACTTCTGTAAAGAAAATCCGAGAAACAATGAAGAATTCAGACGTACAGTAGAAAAGATGATTACTGCAGAAGAAAAAACACAAGAGAGGTTCCCGGACAGAAGCAACCAAGACAACCCGGACAAGCAAAGTCACCGAAATAGCAGACATCAAGAAAGAAAACGTAGACCAGACAATACTGTGGCAATAGCCGACAAATCAAAGAAGTTTCCCAGACCCAGAAGATATGATGACATTGAAAACATACGTTGCCCATTGCACCCTAGTGGGAGGCACACCATCGGAAATTGCTACACTTTCAATGATCGATACACAAGAAAAGATAGTAAGGAAAACACCAAAGAGGACAATTAAAAAAGAGAAGAAGACAACCATGAGGACAAAGGATTCCAAAAACCCAGGGGAACGATAGCAGTGATTTTCTTAGGGGCTCCGGATTGCAGAAGCAAACATCAAGAAAAACTAGCACTGCGGACCATTATGACAGCAGAACCGGCTACACCAAGATACCTCAATTGGTCACAGTATCCTATCCAATTTACCAGAGAAGACCAATGGACTAGCGTGAGAAACGCAGGCCATTATCTACTGGTTCTAGATCTGACTATTGCTGGTATGACCGTCACCAAAGTACTAATCGATGGAGGAGCTGGACTTAACATTATCTTTTCAAAAACTCTAAGGAAAATGGGACTACAACTCGCCGGGATGATTACGCCAACAAGCACACCTTTTTACGGAATAGTACCCGGCAAAGCAGCCATGCCACTCGGACAAATTACTTTACCTGTTACCTTTGGAACTCCTTCAAACTACCGAACAGAGTTTATCAAATTTGAAGTCGCCGACTTCGATTCATCATATCATGCAATCCTTGGACGTCCAGCACTGGCCAAATTCATGGCAATACCACATTATCCGTACTTACTACTTAAGATGCCAGGACCCAACGGTATCCTTTCCCTTCGAAGCAATTTAAAGCGCGCTTTTGACTGCGACGTTCAGGCGATCCAAATTGTAGCTAAAGCGCAAGCCGATAATGGAAGAAAAGAAATAGCCGCAATCGCTGCAGAAACAAGCCAAGAAGAATTAGAAATACCGGCTAAAAAGCCCAGCATCATCGCACCACCAAAAGAAGTCGACGTCAAGCAAATCGACTTAGGCACAGGCGATACCTCCAAGATAGCAACTATCAGTGCTCACCTCTCGGCAAAATAGGAACTCGTGCTCACCAACTTTCTTCGGAACAACAAAGATATCTTTGCTTGGAAGCCAGCTGACATGCCAGGAGTCCCAAGGGAGTTGGCTGAGCACAGAATTGATGTTAACAAAAGCTCCAAACCTGTAAAACAACGGCTACGACGATTCTCACCCGACAAGAAGGCAGTAATTAAAAAGGAAATAACAAAACTGATGGCAGCCGGATTCATCAAGGAGATCCTTCATCCAGATTGGCTAGCAAACTCAGTCCTTGTACAGAAGAAAAACATGGACGAGTGGCGTATGTGCGTCGATTACACAGATCTCAACAAACATTGCCCAAAAGATCCGTTTGGGCTACCACGCATTGACCAGATAGTTGACTCGACAGCAGGATCTGCGCTATTATCTTTTCTCGATTGCTATTCAGGATATCACCAGATCGCACTAAAAGAAGAAGACCAGAGCAAAACATCTTTCATCACCCCGTTTGGTGCCTACTGCTACAAGACCATGTCGTTTGGACTAAAGAACGCTGGCGCCACATACCAAAGAGCTATCCAGACTTGCCTTGGGAATCAAATCGGTGAAAATGTGGAGGCATACGTGGACGATGTGGTGGTGAAAACAAAGAACCCAGACACTCTAATTGAAGATTTAAAGCAAACCTTCGAAAACTTGAAGAAATGGAGATGGAAATTGAACCCAAATAAATGTGCATTTGGAGTTCCCTCAGGACAACTACTCGGATTTTTGGTCAGTCAGCGCGGGATCGAAGCCAGCACCAAGCAAATTCGAGCTATAACAGAAATGGGCCCACCTAGAAGTGTCAAAGATGTGCAGAAACTAACAGGATGCATGGCGGCCCTCAACCATTTCATATCAAGACTCGGCGAAAAGGGGTTACCTTTCTTTAAACTACTAAAGAAGACAGACAAGTTCGAGTGGACAATAGAGGCCGACGAAGCTTTCAAAAAACTCAAAGAATACCTCACTTCATCGCCTATCCTGACACCTCCAAAGAAAGATGAAGATATGATGCTATATATCGCGGCAACTCCTACCGTAATCAGCACAGCAATAGTCATAGAAAGAGAAGAACAAGGGCGCGTGTATAAAGTGCAACGTCCCGTATATTACATCAGTGAAGTACTGTCAGAATCCAAAATCCGGTACCCGCATGTACAAAAACTACTCTACGCTCTACTCATTACCTCACGAAAGCTTCGCCACTATTTCGAAAGCCACAAGATTACCGTGGTGACAGATTTTTCACTCGGAGACATCCTACACAATAAAGATGCCACGGGGCGCATATCCAAGTGGGCAGTTGAAATTGGAGCCCTTGACATCAATTTCACCCCACGGAAAGCAATCAAATCTCAAGCCCTCGCCGATTTCGTGGCCGAATGGACAGAGATTCAACAGCCTTTATCAGATACAATCCTTGACCACTGGAAGATGTACTTTGATGGATCACTCAAACTAGGCGGGGCCAGTGCAGGCGTTCTCCTCATTTCTCCAGAAGGAAAACAACTCAAGTACGTCCTTCAGATATTATGGCAAGCTACAAATAATGAAGCAGAATATGAAGCCCTCATCCACGGGCTACGAGTGGCGATTACCCTCGGAATAAAAAGATTACTCGTATACGGCGATTCAGCAGTGGTCATCAACCAAGTCAACAAAGATTAGGATTGCACCAAAGAAAACATGGGTGCTTATTGTGCTGAAATACGGAAACTTGAAAAACATTTCCAAGGATTAGAAATTTTACACGTCCTACGTGATTCCAACATTGCAGCAGATGTCCTTACCAAGCTCGGATCAGACAGAGCAAAGGTTCCACCCGGCGTATTCATAGAAGAGCTATCAGTTCCCTCTATCAAACAACCCGGTGAAACAACACATGAAATTCAGGCTAAAGGCGTTCAGATCTTGATAATCAACACTTCATGGACCCAAGTTTTCATTGACTATATCAAAGAAAATAAACTGCCAGCAGATAAAGCAGAGGCCACACAAGTTGTTCGCAGAAGCAAAAACTACGTTCTAGTAGGGGATAAACTCTACAAAAGAGTAGCATCATCAGGAGTACTACTAAAATGTGTCTCATTTGAAGAAGGCAAAGAAATCCTAGATGAAATACACTTAGGTTGCTGTGGAAATCATGCCGCTTCAAGGACACTGGTTGGCAAAGCATTTCGCACCGGATTCTACTGGCCAACCACTTTGAAAGACGCAGAAGAGCTTGTTAAAAAATGCAAAGGTTGCCAAATGTTTGCAAGACAAGCCCACGTACCAGCTCACAATCTTATCTACATCCCACCCGCTTGGCCTTTTTCCTGCTGGGGGCTAGATCAAGTAGGACCCCTGAAAAAGCAAAAGGCGGCTTCGAGTACATCTTCGTAGCAATCGATAAATTCACCAAGTGGATTGAATACAAACCACTCGCGAAGTACAGCGCAAACAAAGCAGTCGAGTTCATCCAAGACATTATGCACCGCTTCGGCATGCCCAATCGAATCATCACAGATCTAGGCTCCCCTTTCACAGCTACAGAATTCAAGGGCTGGGCACAAGACTGTGGTTTCAGTATAGACTATGCGTCTGTTGCACATCCAGAGGCCAACGGACAAGTAGAAAGGGCTAATGGACTCATATTAGCCGAATTAAAGCCAAGATTATACGAAGAACTAGTGGACTATGGGTCCAAATGGATTGAAGAATTACCGAAAGTAGTATGGGGACTACGAACTCAAATAAGCAGAGCAACAGGCTACTCACCTTTCTTCCTAGTTTAAGGGTCAGAGGCCGTACTGCCCGCCGACTTGATCTGGACATCCCCAAAGATAGAGCAATACGATGAAGGAGAAGCGGAACACACAAGAAGATTAGAACTTGACATCTCAGAAGAAATCAGAGTAAACGCTACCCTCCAATCAGCCAGATACCTACAAGGTTTAAAACAGCATTACAACAATAGTACCCAACCTCGATCACTACAAGTCGGAGACTTAGTACTAAGAAGGATACAGAAGACTAACGAACGACATAAGCTACTCAGTCCATGGGAAGGACCCTTCATTGTCACAAAAGTCACCGGACTAGGCACATACAAGTTAATAACCAAAGATGGAAAAGAAGTCAGCAATACATGGCACATCAGCCAGCTAAGAAGATTCTACGCGTAGAAACAACTCAAGAAAAAACAGATATGCAAGCCACAAGGGACCAACGTTCACAATCGACGAAAAGCAATACTCTTCAACAACATATGTAGTAGTTTATACTCATGATCAATAAAGATGGCATTCATCCATAGCATGTCTTGTCATGACCTTCAACGAGTTGTTTTCACGAAACAAAAAAAAAGCAAAATGGCTGAAAACATGCCTGAGCATCCTGGCCGAGAGCAAAATAGCTGAAAAAAACGCTTGAGCCCGCCGATGAGGGTAGCTAAAAGCTGACACCCGAAACAAAAAAGCAAAATGGCTAAAAACATGCCTGAGCATCCCGGCCGAGAGCAAAATAGCTGAAAAAACGCTTGAGCCCGCCGATGAGGGTAGCTAAAAGCTAACACCCGAAACAAAAAAGCAAAATGGCTAAAAACATGCTTGAGCATCCCGGCCGAGAGCAAAATAGCTGAAAAAACGCTTGAGCCCGCCGATGAGGGTAGCTAAAAGCTAACACCCGAAACAAAAAAGCAAAATGGCTGAAAACATGCCTGAGCATCCCGGCCGAGAGCAAAATAGCTGAAAAAACGCTTGAGCCCGCCGATGAGGATAGCTAAAAGCTAACACCCGAAACAAAAAGCAAAACGGCTGAGTCGACCAAAATTTTAACTTCAAAAGACCCTCCAGCACTTCGTTCCGAAAAGCAAGAGGCTCGGGGGCTACATCCAGATAGGAATACTTTTTCCTCAGAAAAAGCACAAACGCCACTCAAGAAAGCACTCGAATGACGAAGTTTGTCGAGGCAACATTCTATACCGAGTCGTTTTACATAGCGCAGGCGAAAGGTTGTTAACACAAAGATCTACATCTAACAAGTCATAAGCACGGACAAAGCACTCGACGGATCACAAAGGAGGAAGAAAAAAAAGTACTCGACAAATCGAGGGGTCTCGTCAGAATAACGCACAGAGTTGTTTTGCGGAGCAGAGACGAGAACAGGACAAAGTACTCAGCAAGTCAAGTAACTTCAACCGCACCCAGGCAAAGAATACATCAACAAAAATAAAGAATCTTCATTTAAAAAGGAGTATAATATTACAAGGGGATGCTCAATCGAGTCAGGCGTTGTCATCAGAAAGGGAAATGTCAATATTTAGACTGTCTACAACCCTATTGGCTAGACCTTCGACCTCAGACTCCATCCTCTCAATGGCGTCAAGATATTCTTGGCTTTCAGCTTCTTCTGCTATCTTGGAGAGAGGCGCCTCTGGAGCAAGGACCCGGACCTGGGCCAGCACATTCTTGGTACATACTTGGGCACACCTCTTCGCGAACTCTTGGAAATGAGTCGGAATCCGGGGAATGAACTACGCCCAAGATTGCCCGTCATCCGCTGGAGTCCAGAGGACATCGGCTACTGAACGAAAAGATTTCCACAAAACATTCCAATTCTCAGTAGCCGTCGCCAGCTTCCCGGACAAGCCTTCAATAGTCTTTTGGGCCTGCACAAGATCTCTGTCAGCTCCGCGCCTAATCAGCTTAGCAAGGACGAGTTCTTCCTCAGCATGAGTAATTACCTCCTCAGCTCTATTATGACTAGAACGGACAAGGGCCCTCATTTCATCAATACTCTCCGAGAGCTTCTGCTTCTCAACTCGGAGAGCTAGACAGGACACCCAAGAACAAGTCAGCGGAAAAAGAAGTCAAAATAAAAGAAGAAACAGGTAGAACCCGCGGCACCTTTGCATTCATTTTTCACAGACTCCACCGCAGCATCTCTCTGTTTCTCTGTCTCCACTACCCGGGCGCGAAGGGCTTTCTCCTCCTTTTGGTGCATTTGACGCTCCATCTCCAACTCAGCCCGGAGGAGGTCAAGATCGGCTTTTAGAGCATCCACCTCCGAAGACAACTTCCTCTCATTTTTAGATGAGAAAAAGAAGCCAGAATGATCACGAGAAAAAGACTGAGCAAAAAGAGGCAAAGAGAAACAAGGCGTAAGGATAGAAGAAAAACAAGCATGCAAAAGAGGAGTGGCAGTAAAACCTACCTGGAGCTTTTCACCAAAAGAAGTCGCGAGGGTCGACAAGCTCCCCCAGGCTGCAGTCAGCTCCGATAACCGATGAGTGGCATCGAACTGTTGCACCACGTCACCGGAAAAGGAGGGGCTACCGGAGGCAAGAGAAGGGGAAGGAGAAGCCGGCTGGGGCGAAGAAGGAACGACCAAAGCAACCTCCAGGGAAGCCGGAGCCAAACCCTTAGAAGGACCCAGCGCGACGGCCACAGTTACCTCCGGAGCGACCAAGTCTGCGACTCCGCCAGGTAGCTCTGAAGCCCCCGCCGCGACTTCATCAACAGAATGTTGTGAGTCTCGAGGCTCGGAACTCGTTGGCACGACGGGAGGCAGAGAAGAAGTCGATGAAGAAATTAGAGAAGACGAAACACTAAAAAGTGATAAAAGGAAGCACCAATAAGAACCAGAGGAAGGAAGATAAAAGCCAAAAAGATAAAGCTAGAATCTACTCACTCGACTACTTTTTTCTTCGCGAAGCCAAGAGAAAGCCTCGCAGGGGGAACCACGACGGCGAAGACGTCCCCGCCACCCGGCGACGGGAGCGGGACAACCGACAATGGAGCCGCGGAAGAAGCCGAGGCTGGAGCCGTGGAAGAACTCCGCACTGGAGGAGCGGTACAGCTCGGGACAGAGGCAACCAAAGAACTCGACACCAGAGCTTCAGAAGAAGTCGGCGCGGGAGCCTCGGAAGAAATCACACCCGACCTCCGATTACTTCAAAAAGTTCAAGACTAAAATTCAAAACAAAGAGGAGAAATTCAATGCAACAAGAATATGAAAAACAACTCACCGCCGCATGATGAGGGGGACTTCATCATCCTCTTCTTCCTCAGCCAACGAAACCAGAGCACCTGCTGAAAAGGAGATGAAAAGTACTCGGTTCAAGAGAGAAACATGAAAATGAAAGAACAAAGAGTATTAAATGTGCTCACCTAAGAGCATGCTAGCAACAACTGGAGTACCTGAGGGAGTACTTGGTTTGCGAGGCTTCTTGGAGATAGGCAAGCCAGATGAGGACCCGTCCATTCACCCCCTCTTCGGGACACTGCGAGGACCGCGAGGGACTAGACGAGGAACATATTCTTCATATATATCAACAAATCTGAAAGAAACCCCAGGAAGGGCTGTAAAGGTTTGAGACTTACTAATTGCAGAAGTACCAGCTAGATGATCCCCAGTCTTCGCCACGGCAGGGAGAACATCAAGGGGGATCGGATCGACAAAGTTCCGCCCAAGCTCCTACGAAAAAAGATAAAACACCGAGACAAGAAAAAGCTAAGCGAGAACGGATGCAGCAAGAGTACATAAAGAACTCAAACAAAAAGATAGATAACTCACAGCTAGGGGCGGGTTGATGGCCGAGAACTCAGAGACGGCAGGAGGAATGACGCTCACTCCTTTCAGCATCTTCTGGAGGCGCTCGAGTACCTCCTCACCGGTCAGCTCAAGAGCTGGGACCATGCGTGAAGGATCCTCGGCCCTAGAATACTCAAAGCCGAGATGTTCCCGCTCTTTCAAAGGCTGAACCCGGCGACGAAGGAAGCTTGAAACAATACCAAAGCCGGTCAAACCCTGCTGTTTCAGTATGCTAATCCTATCAAGGAGTGGCTGGATCGCTTGAATCTTAGCAGGTGACTCAAGCTTCTTGTCCCATCGGTCATTCACCACAGGACCAGACCCGGAGTGAACGACAAGAGAAGGGATCAAATTGGCAGCGTAGAACCACTCGGCACGCCAATCTTTGACAGAATCGACCAGGTCATAATCAAAAAACTTAATTTTAAGACCCTGGCGAAACTGAATCCCACAACCGCTGAGGGCGCTGGTTTCTTCACGGCGGGGTTGAGGTTTCAAACGAAAGAAAAAGCAAAAAAGAGATAGAGAAGGAGGGATCCCAAGGAAGGCTTCACAAAGGTGAACAAAAATAGAAAGATGTAGAACGGCATTGGGAGTTAGATGGTTCAGACTAACCCCGAAATAACCAAGAAACTGATGAAGGAAGGCAGAAGTAGGAAGACAAAGTCCAGCACGGACAAAGGAAACAAAAAGGACAATCTCACCAGGACCCAGAGCCGGAACCCGATGCTCGCCTGGAACTCTCCATTCAGCGATGACTTTGCTTTGGATCAAGCCGTCGCTAACGAGCTCGCGCAGCTGGTCTTCGCTTGTTGTTGGAGCTAGCCAAACCTTCTGAGCTGCCCTCATGGCCACGAACTCCTAGTTTTCAATCAAAGACAGGGATGACTCCTCGTCCACGAAGGTCGCCTGAGACTTGCTTGTGGTTTTCTTCTTTCCCATGAACTGGCGGAAGCAAAAAAGGCACTAAAGAAGATGAAGCTAGAATGATGGTGCTCGGGTGATGGCGACAATGACGGCGGCGGATTTCTGAGAGCTAGGGTTTAAAGACAAGAGCTGGGCGACAAGGGAAAGGAAGATAAAAGGTCTTTAAATAGATTTTTCAGTGATACAAACGGCCCACAAGGCCCGTTAAAACACAATGTGGGAACGCAACGGTCTATTTACCGACGCAGCTAAAACGACGGAGGGCACGAATCCTCACAACGGTACAAACCAATGGGCAGATTTCAGACTTATCCGTCCAACGCCACGGCAGGGTTATCAGATTGATACAAGAACAACCCGTCAAACCAAGAAGAAAGAAAGAAGAAAGAAAGGGCTACCTCACGAGGAACAAAAGAACCCGGTTATGTAAGAAAGAACTCGATAGTCTCACGAACGACAGGGATCACAACAGAAAAGTCAAAGACAACTGAGAAGACAAGATTCGTTACATTACAAGCGACTTCAAAAATAGAAGATTACAAATCTTACAAGACCCAACGAACTCGGCACCACAAAAAGCAAAGTAGCAAAGAGGAACACGGACACGACTAGGCTCTGGAACGACTACGTGTCCCAAATTGCTACTCGGAAGGACAAACCGCTATCAGTTACACTGTTTTCTTCAAAGGACGGACGCAGTGCATCCAAGGCGGAAATCGACAGCACGGCAGGGCAACATGGAGCATAGAAGGCCGGCAGGCATCTGTCTACCCAAGACCGATGTGATGCTGGATATGGTGTTGATCTGCACCGGACAGTCTCAAGATAGGCGACGAGGATCAACCCAGAACTGCCGGATGAAGGAACAAAGCCCACATCACAAGACTTCCTCCAACTACCACCACGTACATCCTGGCACAATGCTGTCGCGGGATTAGCCTACCTCTAATCCCTATCACAAGACTTCCTCCAGCTACGACAAGACACACAGGAACTACAAAACATGCCCGGGGGCTGCTCTACTTCACAAACTACCATGTTCATGACCACCAAGGTTTCAACAGAATATCCAATGAATGAAAACAAGCACTCCGGGACAGTATTTATAGACCAAAGGATCGGTGCACATGGACTAGGAGTACCAACGAAATAAGCCTAACAAAGGACACAGTGAAAAGATAGGACTCAATAATAGATGACTCAGGCGAGAGGAAGCAGTACTCGAAGACGGGCATATTCGGAAGAATATACCAGCACAGTACAACCCATGAACAAAAGGCATTTACACTCAACCACCACCATACAACTACATCTGGCAACAGCAGACCATCAAAAAATATGCTAGGACCTCGCATCCGATTTCTTCCTGAATAAAACAACACGGATGTACGCTCGGAGGCTCGACCAGCACCATAGCCTAATCAACACTAAGCTAGGGAACTCGGTTTTCATTTCAACTACTCCCAGAGGCTTGGAACCAAAGACAAAGGACCAAGAATACAAGAAACTCAAGACTACAACGACGACGATACATCAAGACTCTTCATCTGACTTCTTTTCTAAAGAGAAGAACTCGGAGAAAGCGCGGAGCTGCGGGATAAACCAAAAAGCACGAGGCTCGTACACTCAGTGAGTGTAATTTCACCAAAAAGGAACCCGGACATAAGCTCGGAGGCTGCATGCCACAAGACTACTCGGACGATGGTTTAATCCAAGTCTTGGGGACTACTTCAGAACACAAATTTTTCAAACAACATAAAGGATCAAGACCCTCCAACTTTTTGTTCCAAATAGCAAGAGGCTCAGGGGCTACACTCAGTGAGTGCCCTTTTTCTTCGAAAAAGCGCACGTCACCAAAAGACTTCCTCAACACAGACCATTTCAAGACATTACGACAAAAAAAACCCAGAACGAGCCATATTCGAGTTCTTTTTGATAAAACTTCAACGAACGATCAGAACAACTTTAAGACAAGATCCTCCAGCCCCTTGTTCCAAATAGCAAGAGGCTCAGGGGCTACAACCAGATGGATGTATTTTTTCTTTAGAAAAGCACTCACCACTCAAAGATCCTAAGAAGCGCTACAAGGTTTCACTCCAGAAAGCACTCGGATGACATCTTATTCCTACTCAACAAGGCTTGAAGGGGCAGAGCGAGACTTTCAGAGCTCAACCATGAAGTGCTTGGGGGCTTGTCGATACGGGACCCACAGGATACCCCGCAAGGGAGAGAGAAGATCTGGTTCAACTAGGATTCTTCCCATGTAAATCCTAGTAGTAGAACTATCAAGTAATCCTACTAGGAAATCTTATTGTAAACCGACTAGGACTCTGGCCTCCTGACTATATAAAGGAGGGCAATGCTCCTGTCAAAAGAGAGAACAATTGTACAACACAACACTGGACAATCAATCCAACGCAAAGGCTAAGGCCGACTGGACGTAAGGTTATTACTCGATCTACGATCGAGGGCCTGAACCAGGATAAATCGGCTGTCTCTTGCGTAAACCATCGAGTTCGGCATACGCCGAAGCCCGAACATACTGCCCCGGGTACCCCCGTGGCAGGCTATCTGTAGTAAAACATCGACAGGTACCCCATAAACTACAACAAGAGCATATCATAAGCTGCTAACAAGCTCTAGTCTTCATAGACTAGCCTCCTAAGGCTACTAACAATAGTAGTAGGTGGGTCGGCTGTTGCCTTCTTGAGCTTCTTCTTGATGGGTGTCTTCTTCTTTGTTGTGACCTTCTTCTGCTTCTTCTGTTTCTTGCCTTGAGAGGGACCAGCTGCATTTGTTGGAGCTTGTTTCCTACATTTTAAAGGTGATATTACATATTGTGAAGTGAAAAACAAGACAGATTTAGTGCATAGAAACATACCTTTTGTTAGCCTTGTTCTTTGGTGGAGCTCTCTCACCATCTTCTCCAATCTCTACCTCTTTGCAAGTTTTTGAAAAGTGGCCAACATCTCCACATCTCCTGCATTTAACCTTCTTTTTGGATGCCCTTTTCTCCAAGCAACCTCTATGCCTTTGAACCTTTGGTCTTCCTGCTCCTCTGCCGAGCAACGGTGGAAACACATTGAATCCAAGTTCCACAACAGGCCATTGTGACCTATCTGAGATATGTTCAATTCTGTCCTCATAGGTTGCCTTGAACCTAGCCACTGAGTAATACTCATGGACAAAATCTTCAATTTTGACCCCTCTGTTGGACAGAATCCATGCCAAAGCATGTTTGGAGGGCTTCCCTGTCAACTGCCACTGCCTGTAGGAGCATTTCTGGTTCTGCAAGTCAACTGTTTATCTTTTCTGATTGTTCCACTTATCCAAGATGGTCACTTCTGCAATATCAACATCACTAACTGATACCTTGACCACTTTGAGGTTATTGCTGATCAAGTTGAGCTCCTTCATCACATTTGGGAGTATTCCATCTGTCCACTGCCTAGCAAGCATCTTCCTAGTGTATCTCTTCTCCATGATCAGCTCTCTGATTCTGTCAACTAATTCATGCAGTAGCAGCCCTTTGAACTTCTTTACTTGTGCATTGAAGCTCTCTGAAACATTATTTGTCAAGTAGTCACACTTGCTGTTTTCTAAAAATGCACACCTGTACCAGATCCTGTTGTGGTGCTCCTCAAGGTACTCAATGGCTTCAGGTGCAAACTCAAAAATTTTCTTCATGTGCCACTGAAACAGCCCTTGTGTGTAGCTTCTAGCTGCAGAGTACAAGTGATCAGTGAACACATCACCAGAATACTTCTTCAAAAAACTCTGATACAAATGCCTCTTGCACTCTCTGTTTTCAGCTTGTGGGAAGACAGACCCCACTGCATTCTCTAGTCCTTTACATGCATCTGTACATATAACCAGATTTGGAACATCTCCTACAACCTTATGCACAATTATCTTCAGTTTCTGACTCGAAATTGCATAAGCTATATGGTACAACCAATTGTGTCCATCCACACCAGTAGATGAAGCTAACTGACCCCTGTATTTACCATGCAAACAGGAAGCATCTACCCCAATAAAAGGTTTGCAACCAGATAAGAATCCATCCACACATGGTCTAAGAGCAACAAACATCCTCTTGAATCTGTTTTTGGTGCCAATCTTCTCTAACTCTATCTCTACTAAGCTACCAGGAGATACTTTCTCAATTTGAGCTTTCCAATTAAAAAGCAACTGAAAACTCTCATCATATTTACCATGGATCTGCTCTAAAGCTACCTTCGTACCTGACCATGCCTTAGAGTATTTCAACTTAATGTCATAGTCACCTTCCAATTTGTTCGTACCTTTGATTGGATTCTTCTTTAGCCAGTCTACCAACCTATGTATACACATGAAGATGCAGTCGTGCGAGTAGGCTCGCTAGTTTGTTCCATTTTCCTCCAAAAACGAAGCTAGTATATGATGTACCAAACAACCCATGTATACAACTTCTAGACATATATTTTTTTTGCCAGATAAGTTGGTTTTTGACCGATGCTAAACTATAAGAGAGAAGTTTTAGGGCATTCGTTTAAATTTATCAGCTAAAATCTACGATATTTTTATGAAAAAAAGAAAACAGCTTCAGCAGCCGGCTGCAGCCGAACAGGCCCTAGATAAGCCGGCTTCACGCCATTGCAAGCGCGATGCCGAGTTGAAAAAAGTAGGCCTGTGAGCTATGTAGGTTCCTCGGTGCTGCCTGAATAGAAAAACATTTTCAAAAGCTAGCCTCTAGAGTAGATAGAGACGGCGATGTTACGACAAACTACATTTCAAAAGCCTCGCATTTGTTATTTTCAAGAAGGTGTTTACATTGTATGTACGTATAATGTATTTTTGAATTCTTATTTATCCTTTGAAAGTAGCAGTTCTAACTACAGTTTACATCTCTTTCTGGAATTATATCACGTGTAAGCTGGAACTTTGTTTCTGTAAGTAGTAGTGAGTGTAGTCACAAGCGTTCAACCGAACCGTGTTTATCGAATTCATGTGTGCCTGACCAGGTAATTTCAGAATCTACATAGGCAGGTCAAGTGCTCAACTGCTCAAGCAACTCATCACGGATTGTATCAAACTCAAGGCCTCAGGTGTGTGAACAAGCTGGGGGTGTTTGAAAATTTTAGTCCATATTTCATCGGATGTTTAAGTATTAAATATAGACGAAAAAATAACTAATTGCACAGATTGTGGCTAATTTGCGAGACGAATTTTTTAAGTCTAATTAGTCCATGATTTGACAATGTGTTGCTACAGTAAATATGTACTAATGGCAGATTAATTAGGCTTAATAAATTCGTCTCGTAAATTAGTCTCCATCTGTGTAATTAATTTTATAATTAACTCATATTTAGTTTTTCTAAATAGCATCCGAATGTCTAATGTAACATAGACTAAAATTTAGTCCGAAAACCAAACATCCCCGTCCGTGACCACGGCCTCGTTTAGATTGCAAATTTTTACAATTTGGACACTATAGCATGTTTTGTTTGTATTTGATAAACTTTGTCCGATCATGGACTAACTAGGCTTAAAAGATTCGTCTTGTGATTTACAACCAAACTGTGCAATTAGTTATTTTTTTACCTATATTTAATGCTCTATATATACGTCTAAAAATTGATGTGACGGAGGGAGCGAAAAAACTTGAGTTTGGAGGTAATCTAAAGGCCCAAATCTTTTGTTGCACGCCTTTCCCGGCGGCAGAGTCTACTGCTCCCTCCCTGCACTTGCACAGTTGCACTGGTCTACACTTCGTAGGCCTCTAGGGGACTAGGGCTTGCCCGTGTCCCCGTGAAGCCGCATTCCTTCGTGGGGATGGGGAAGCAAAGTAGTACTCCGACAATGGCCGCCGCCGCCGCGCATCATCACGCTCGTCGTCGACCCCAACGTGCGTCGGGTGCTGTTCGCGGAGGCGAGCGGGGAGGCCATCGAGTTCCTGCACTCCCTCCTCGCCTCGCCCCACGTCTCGCTGCCGTTCGACGGCGCGACCAGGAACGCCAGCATCGCCAACGTCTACGACAGCGTCGAGAAGCTCCGCGCGTTCGCGGCCGCCGCCAACATCTCCCGCGGCCCGCCGCCGTCCACCGTGCAGCGGCAGCAGGAGGAGGAGCGCTTCTTCGTCTGCTGCGGCGACGGGAACGGCGGCGCCAGCAGCTGCGGCTGCTACGTCGCCGACAAGAGCGGCGCGAGGTGCCCGTCCTGAGGAGGGGAGATGGCCGTGGAGGTGCCGCGCGGCGACCCCGGGGCCAGCTGCTCCGACGCCTACGCCGGGGCAGCGGACGGGCCCGGCGGCGGCATGAAGGGGGCCGCCCTGACGTGCATGCTGATGGACGACCTCAACGTCATGCCGGCCGGCGGCGCCCTCTCGCTGGCCACCAGCTTTATAATGGGCTTCGTTGCCCCCGGCACGTTACAGGAGACGGTGGTGTGCCTCGGCTACACGGAGGTACGTACGAACTGCAACTGCTTCTGCTTTTTTGCCCCCTGCATCTAGCTGCAACAGTGTGAGGTTATCCGAGGAACAGCTGAAGAAGAACGGTGGATTGCTGAGGCAGCAAGATGACTTTTCTCTATTAACACGCGTCTATGCCTGGTAGAACTCCTTCTAGCGATTTTTCTTTTAAAAATGATTTGGTTGGGGTAAGGATCGTACACCTTTATTTTTGTGGCTAAATTGTCTCTTATAAAGATTTTATTGTGAGAAAGGAAAAAAGGACTGGCATTGACACGTTTGGTTGGGGTAATTGGTAGGAGGGAGAGGGAATGGGTATTTGATGTAAGAGTTCAGAAATAGACGAGACAGATTGAGGTCTTGTTTGGCTGCACACAAATCCACCCAAATTCATATGGTTTGGGAGGGATTGAGGTGGAACTTAAACTAAATTTCATCTCAATCCCTCCCAAACCACGTGGATTAGGGTGAATCTGTTTGTAGCCAAACAAAGCCTGAAGGGGTTAGAGGGAGATTTTGATTTGTAGGGGATTGAATCCCTCTCAATCCCCTCCAACTCCTTTGGTTTTGGGGTCAAACGAACATACCCTAACTGGGAGTGGTTTTGGGGTCAAACGAACATACCCTAACTGGGAGTGGAAGTTTGGTGAGACGGGGAATGAGTAATAATTGGGCGGGAATTGTGTTTTTAGCGTGATAAATGCATCCTCATCATTCATCATCACTTTGTGATATTTTTTTTTCACTCAAAAACCTACATAAAAAGGGATCTTGGTCTTCCTCTTTTTACAGTAGTGCCAAAATCTTTTCCAGTGTGTGGCCCTGAATAATACTGCCTGCATATATTGAATGATCCTTTTGCTTATTAAACATAGTATCGTTTTAGCTAGGTCATATTGTAACCCCCATCAAGATTTGAAACTAGGTTTTCAAGTCCACTCCATGTAGCCAAGAATTTAATATGTGCTGGATGCTATTAGGAGGCGTTAAAAGCAAGTAAAAAAATATATAAATGGTTTCTCAAAAAAACCTAACACAATGGCAATGAAAGAACAAATGTTGAATTGTCTCTATCCTTATTACAAAAGCAATATTTCTTGCTTCCTTGCCACCTTTTTTAATCAAGTTGTGTTTGGTAAGAATAACCTGGCCCCTTTACAAGTTAAAAAAAGGATCTTTATTTCAGAGGTACTTTTAATTTCAAATAAAAGAAATACGATGATCATCATAATCATTTAAGGACTTGTACATTCACTGAACTCTAAGGGGTCCATTTTGTGTGAGCGACCATTTGAAAATATCAAGTTGTTCATTCAAATTAACTTGAGCAAGCTTACCAACTACTCCCTCCGGTCTATTTTATCTGGCGCAAGTTAGAATGACACGGTCTCTTAAATTATACTTTGACCATTCATTTGCTTTTATATTATATTATTTATGTTTATAAACTTATAATCATGGGATAGTATAATTCCTTATAAATCTAATCCTATAAAGTTTGTATTATAATAGTTAAAAATTATTAGCCTAATTATTGGTCAAAGTTTTAAAAGTTTGAATCTTGATATGCGTGTGCCCAGATAGGCCTCGTTCGGCTTACTCCATATTCGGCTTGTTCAACTTATTTTTTTAGCCGGAACAGTGTTTTCCTCTCACAACAATTCAACCAGTACATTGTTTTTCAGCCAGTTTCAGCCAAAATTCTGCCAGCCGAACGGGGCTATAAAATGGACCGGAGGTAGTAAATCATACCATGCCAATAGCTTATTTTCGACCAACTCTTCTCAAAGATCTATTCAGTGGGGTTCTGCTCATCATGTTTTCCACAGTATCATGCTTCATGTGAACTATATTATAAATAATTGGATGTGGTTCACAAATAGGATCATTCACAAGCCAATTGTCTTCCAAAAATGCAATTGTGTTCCATTATGCACTTGGAAAACACCCAAGTTTTAAAAACTTGGTTTTATCTTCATCAACACTGGCCAAAACTAAGAATTCTCTGGATTTTTTCACTTATTAAAGTGTTGTTACATAAATATTTATTCCTTAGTAATTGTTGCCACACTGAGGGGGTGTTTGGATTCCATGGCAAAACTTTAGCCCTGCACTTTTAGTCTATTTTTTTTGCCATGGGGATCCAAACAGGTGGGCTAAAAGTGAACAAATGGGTTGGACTAAAGTTTTGCCCATTTGCTACTCAAGGGGTGCAAAATTGAGCTAAAACGTCTTGGGGGCGCTGGACACTAGATAGCCCCCACCTACCCACCTGCGTCCTCTCTTTCTTCCATGGCTTAATTAAATGAGGGGAAATCAGTTATTGTAGGATGGAGGATTAAACTTTTATCAGGGATCGAAACACCCCTGCTGTACTAAAGTTTAGCAGCCCCTGAATCCTCATTAATTAGAAGATACAACCATAAGGAGGTATTTGTTCTGAACATCTAGGTCCTGAATCCCAACACCCCCTTGCTCCTTATTCCTTTAGTCTACAAATTCTCCAGCTTATTTCCAGTCTTTATTACTAATTCTCTATGATGCATGGGTATGCCAAGAACTTCATATTTTTTTGCTTGTTCAAAATCGTGGCCCATAAAAATAATAGTAACATCTACAAATTGAATGATAGAGAGACCCTCATCCCCCAAATGGGGAACAACTCCTGCGATTTGTCGAGTTTCCTTAGCTCTTGCTATTAATATTGGTAACGTATCAACAACTATATTAAATAGCAATGGAGACCTGAGGCCTTTTTGTTGTTTGGAGGGGATGACCAATATCATCATTCACTTTGTCGATTGAAAAAAATCCCAAAAAAGATTCAATACTTCCCATTTTTCTTCTATAGTTTTGACATGCTACGACATCGATTGAAACATTAATTTTCTTTTCTTTGCTGCAGGCTATGGAGATTCTCGAGACGTCGCTGCAGTCAAGCACCGTCCTCACCGATGTTTTCCTCTGCAACAAGATGGCCCGTCGCTTTGGAAAGTCGCCTCAATAAACTTGCAGCCTAAACCTTAAACCCTAAACCCCACTTGTGTTGGATCGTTGTAGATATGGTGCGTGCGAAATCATCTTTTGGGAATGCTTTAGCATGTCCATTGTTACATGCTCCAAGTCCTGGAGGCAGGAGCATATATATGTAGTCCTTAGCAATTATGGTATTATTACTCACGACGACTACTACCTAGATATTATTCAAGAACAGAAGTATTACTATTTTTGTACCGAGCCATGTAGCATTTGCTCACGACTGCATGGCGACGACAATTAGTACTTACTCCTACCTTTGTTTGCGTTTGAATCACAGATCTCGTTCTCGACAGTACTTTTGTGTGATGCATATGACTTCATTATCTCCACTGGTTCTTCTCTGCAGTCAGCTGCATCATGACTTTATTATCACTAACGAAAGGGAATGCAAAATGACAAATCGTGCCTGGGTGTTTTGGATAAGGGACTAAAGGACATTCAAATGCTAACTAGAAAAATTAAACATGAGCTGATTATAAAATTAATTGCGCAGATGAAGACTAATTTACGAGATGAATTTATTAAGCCTAATTAATCTATTATTAGCACACATTTATTGCAGCACCACGTTATCAAATCATGAACTAATTAGGGTTAATAGATTGGTCTTATAAAATAGTCTTTAACTGTGTAATTAGTTTTATAATTATTCTATGTTTAATGCTTCAAATCAGTGTCAAACATCCAATGTGACACGACTAAAATTTATGAGGGATATCAAACACCCATGGATTTCAACTTTTTGCAGGGGTGGAAGGGTTACTGCAGCTGCAGAAGACCCCTGCATCTCCGGCTCTCAATCCCTGCATCTTCGGCTTGCGCAGAAGGCCCGTTCGGCTGGTATTAAAATCGGCTGAAGCTGATTTGTTAGGAGAGAAAAATACAATAGATTCTAGCTGATAAGCCGGCTGATAAGTTCAAGTGAACAAGCCAGCTTTGTAATACTACTCCACATCATAGGTCCATAGCAGCTTCAACAGTACTTTTCAGCGAGTGAATAATATTTTTCTGTCACACTAAATCAGCGTAAGCATTAGCCTAAGCTAAATTTCTATGAAACGGGCCAAAGTACAGTAACCCGGAGAGCAACATAGGCAACACTATAGAGGAACAGGTCCAGGCCTCCAGGGAGTACGGCCAAATTCAGCCCCCCCCCGTCCGGTTTGGCGAGAATGCTTTAGGCCGCGTTTAGTTGAGGCCGGATTCGGCGCCGGCCGATTTCGGTTGCACTGTAGCAATAATGTAGCGTTTTGTTTTAATTTAGTAATAATTGTTCAATCGTTGACTAATTAGGTTTAAAATGTTCATCTCGCAAAGTACAACCAAACTGTGCAATTAGTTTTTGATTTCATCAATATTTAGTACTCCATGTATGTACCGTAAGTTTGATGTGACGGGGAATCTTCTTTTTGCATAGTACCAAAGTTTGGATTTTTGATGAACTAAACATGACCTTAATTTGGCCCGAGAGTACTCTGTCTAAAAATAAATACAGTACCATTTAAAATTTATCCCACATAAATACACTCTAAAACATGGAGTACCAAGCATTACTATTTCTCACTACTTTTACCATTTTCAAGGTGTAATTAATCATTATATGTTCCTATAACTTTTAACAGGAGTATATATATATAATTTTATTGTGACATTATTTGTTCTCTCGTCCTAAAAATGCATTAACTTTGGAACGGATGAAGTACTAAATAACCCAAAACTGCCTTGCCTCAGTTACCAAGGCCACGTGAAACTAGAAATGAAGCTCTTTGCACTACTACACAAAATCTTTTGTGAGGCAATTCTAAATTAGCCTCCGAGGCGGTTGGGCCGGTTGCCCACCTCGGTTATTTGTGGCTGGGCAGCCGGCCTAGCTACCGTCTCGGCTAATCATTAACGGAGGCGGACAACCTAACGTGCCCGTCTTGATTAATATATATTAACCGAGGCGGTCATCCAAACGCAACCCCCTCGGTAAACAAGGCCCAGCTCGGTAGCCCACACCAGCCCACTATCATCTCAATGTATAAACGAAAATCAGAAACCCTATAATCACTCCCTCACTCATCTCTCTCCTAGTCCCAGCCGCACCCCACCCCCCTCAGAGCCTGACGCCCCTCCCCATCCCGCTGCCCCCTTCCCTCCTCTCCCGGCAGCCCTCTCCCTCTTCCTCTCAGGCGCGGGTGGCGTGGCCGGCACGGCCCCCCTCGCGCGGTGCGGTGGCTTCTCTAGGCGGATGCGGCGGCCGTGGTGGCTGGACGACGGCGGTTTCTCCAGGCGCGAGCATGGCTCCCCTC
Organism: Miscanthus floridulus; assembly: GCF_019320115.1. Taxonomy (NCBI): domain Eukaryota; kingdom Viridiplantae; phylum Streptophyta; class Magnoliopsida; order Poales; family Poaceae; genus Miscanthus; species Miscanthus floridulus. The sequence continues at coordinate 16,737,919 of NC_089585.1, read as the reverse complement.
CGACGCGGGTCACGGCGACCTTCCACTGCGGTGGATCCAGTCGCGGCGGCCTTCCGCGGTGGTGGCCTGCTCCCTCTCCCCGATGGTGCGGCGGCGACGGATTGGGTTGCGGGGGCGGTGGATCCAGGCGCAAGCGGCCGGATTAGGCAAGCGGGTGGCCGGATCAGGTGAGCAGCGGTCGGATTCGGCGAGCGGGTGGCCTCCTCCAGCGAGCGAAGCGGCTGCGTGTGGATGGGCTCACTAGGCTTATGCATGGGGTTTCCTTTTTTGTTTTTTATTCAAATTACCGAGGCGGGCATCGAACCGTCTCGGAAACGATTATGTTTATTGTGACCTTTCGCTCGAGGCGGTTGCGTAGCCCGCCTCGGTAAATCGAATTTGCCCACCTCGGTAAAATTTTATGTAGTAGTGTTGTCGACACCGATGTGGCGTTCGTCGAGGCCGCCAAGGACGTGACCGAGTTTCTATTATTCTCCCTCCTTGCGCAAACCGTCGGCCACGGAACTTTCGGGCAGCGGTGTGCAGGGACTTGCTCCCCTAGCCCACCGTGCTCTCACCGCCGGTGCACACATCCAAAACAGCTTCCATTCCACTCCCGGCGAAGGAAACTCTACAGGCGGCACCTTCATAACGGATAGTGGCTCTGTTTAGCTGGCTGAAAAAATGACTGATGCTGATGTTGATCCGTTGTTAAAAAAACACTATTATTTCACTGAAACGACACTGCTAATTAGTTAAGCGAACAAGGCCAGTGTCCTGCGACGACGAGCGAGATGACCAAAAGATGAAACCGCTGCCCAACCGGCGGTCGCGCGGACAGCCGGTGGTGCGAAATGTGCAACGTCGCACACGAAAGTTCACGGTCGAGCCCACGCCGCACGCACCTCGCACAACGTGAGTCAGGAACGTGACCGATTGGACCGTGGATGAGAAAGGACGTGTGCTCCGTCAGACCAACAGCAAGGTAGTGTTTAGTTCCTAAAAATTTTCAAGATTTCTCGTCACATTAAATCTTTAGACGCATGCATGAAACATTAAATATAAATAAAAAATAAAATTAATTATAAAGTTTAGACGAAATTCACGAGACAAATCTTTTAAGTTTAATTAGACTATGCTTTGATACTAATTACCAAATAATAACGAAAATACTACGGTACTATTTCTCAGAAAATTTCACCCACTAAAGCCCAAGCAAAAGGTTTTCAACTCCGATCGGCTGCGCTTGTGGCAGCGCTGTTTGTGGCAGGCAACTACAGTCTACAGTACTTGGAAAGAAGGAAGCAGGCAGCCAGCAGACGGTCACACGTCATGCCATAATCATAGGCTCAGAGCCTCTAAGTCCAATTGCCTGTTCGCTTGGCTGATAAGTCATAATTAAAAAAATTATTGAGTGATTTATTATGAGAAAAAAAACTATTTGTGGATTGAAAAAATATGACTTATAAGCCAAATGAACATGACCCGCTTTCGGTGACATACAAATTCAGTTGACAAATTCTTGACAGTGTCCTTCATCACGGCCAACAAATTGAAATGAATGTGTACCCAAAGCCCCAAAATAATACTGCATCACACTGCATGGATATATACTATCTCATAGCTATTATATTAATTTAGAGTTAAAGGACTCAAATGATCGCTAGTCACTTTGAAGACCTACCCAAACTATTATTGCATCGCAACAACTACTGCGTGAAAAGTTAAAAGGACTGACTTTGTCGATGGGCTTCAGAGGAGGATTCTAGATTTTGAGCGCTGCCCTGGGTGGCTTCAGTGAAAACTATTCAATGTCTGTACAATTTAACAGCTAATAGCTCAGGGTTGGAAATAACGATCAAGTTATGCCCTAGTGTTGGTGTGGATCGAAATAGAATCCATGTTCATCTGTACGAGAATCTGTCAATTTTTCATATAGCGTCTTATGTTCCCAATCTCATCTCATTTTCTTTGAAAATGTAAGGATTTCTTATACTCATCAATAATACTTCTTTTCTTGCTAGATGGATGTAATATCGCTCAAACCGTAATGACAGCTACATGCTATTGTTGAAATGGTAAGGGCAGCCAGCCAAGGCCAAGGTTGACGCAGCATAGTAGTCATTACGTATTTTCGTGTATATCGCTCCAGACTGAAGGATGATTAATCGTGTATTTTGTTTTTTCGTGATATACAAATTGGGATGATTAATCGTGTAGTTTGTTTTTTCGTGATAAAAAATTGTCCAGTGAGTTGAAATAATCACGCACGACTAGCTAATGGCACAAGATACAGCAATTCAGTATGCATCATCAATTGCAACACTTCACGCTCTCAACGAGCCCCTCCAAACGTGTCATGCTCATGCGTTCATCCATAGTGCATTATTATTTTATACTGCACTTCTTCTCTCACTGTACATAGCTATGCTGAAGACTTAAGAACTACACTCTCACATATTCTATGCTTGACATTGACGTCAAGGATACTAAGGCCTTGTTTAGATTGCAAATTTTTGTAATTTGGACACTGTAGCACGTTTCGTTTGTATTTGACAAACTTTGTCCGATCATGGACTAACTAGGCTTAAAAGATTCGTCTCATGATTTACAACCAAACTGTGCAATTAGTTATTTTTTTTACCTATATTTAATGATCTATGCATGCGTCCAAAAATTGATGTAATGGAGAGAGAGTGAAAAAACTTGGAATTTAGAGGTGATCTAAACAAGGCCTAAGTCCAGATAGTAACCATTGTCGCTCGAATAAACTCCAGTGTATCTGGAGTCTGGACCAGATACACAGTTGTGGACAAAGCTAGCAGGACTAGACACTAGAGTAAACTAGGACATCACCTCACCATTCAGTGTGTTCGGCTGAACTGCACAACTGCTGTGTCGGCGGGCTGTGGCTGCAAACAGTTTCAGCAGGAAACTGTACCACAAGCAGCAGCAGCAGCCGGTTCTAGAGTAGAACAACTGTCGGCTTGTTCGGGAGTCCGTAAACGATCGTAGATTATTTACTGCTGGCTGGTTTGGTGTGAGAGAAAAACACTGTTGCTGGCTGGAAATTTACGATCGTTTACGAGCAAGCGAACAGGCTGAAATTGCCAGAACTTCAGATAGTTTCATGTTCAGAAGGGGCAGAATTACAACTCTTGGATCTCAAACACCTATAAATTAGTTATGGCATACTCACTGTCACAGACCAATCAATGCCCGAGGTCGGTGCTCGATGGTTAGTAAGGGCATACCAGACTGTGAAACAGCTCTTACAAACCCCATGTTAGCAGTCAAAGTAGGAGCCCGCCAATGGTCACCTGTGCCAAAAACAATTTTGTTCTTCATCGCGAGCTTCCTTGTGGTTGGAAGATCCATCATTCGAGCTGAAGGACTGTCTGGGACAATGCTGTAGCCCAAAAAGTGTTGGTAAATACTCTGTAAGATACTGGTTGCGTACTTGCGTGGTTTAAAAAAAAAGCGAATTCAAGGTCATTAGCAAGCCCCAACACACACTGGGCATGATAAACAGTGACTTGTGGAAAATTAGAAAGTTCCTAGTCTACCACGGGTGTAGTACCTCTGGGATATGATAGCAATTTGTATGAACATGAAAATATTACTATATTAGCTAGATCGGAGAACAAATATTTGTGCAGATGAAGAGGGCAGGCCAAACAGCTAGCTAGCAGATGCAGCATGTTTCACTCAGTGTTACTAGAAGCATAAGCAGTTTCAATTATCTGCCAATTTAGAATACATTGTAACTACACAGATGACAGTACCAGTTCTACCAATTTATATTGAGCTCATTACAAAACTTATACTGGGCTGCCAGTAGAGGAGTACCTTAGTGCATCTACAATTCTACATATATCAATCAGGGGGCATGTCCACAAAATACAAGGTTGAAATGATAAATCATATAGTACCTTACTACAAACAATCTTGAAGTACCTCAGTGCATCTACAATTCTACATATATCACTCAGTATAAGGATCAGATGAACAAGAATATCATACAACCTTTGGGCACTACATGTACCTAACAAATGAAATGCACATAAAGATAGGAAATGAAAGAGCGAAAGTCTGCTTCATGAACTTGATCATGTGTTCTCAAAAGGAAACCTGATGATGTGTTCTGTCTTAAACGTTGTAAGCAATATATGGTAACAGAAGAGTTGCACTCAAAATTCAAAGCTGCTAACAGAAGAATCGCACTCAAAATTCCAAGCTAGGGTTACTATATATATAGTGGCACAAAAAACTGTACCTCCAGAAACCAAATTAGCTATGTAACAGAACTTACATGAGCTGTTTCAACAAATGTCTTGCTCTGATGCTCTCCTCAGCTCCACCACACATCGAAACAATTTCTTTGAACTCCAAGTTGACAGTTTCACATATGATACATTGCTTCCCCTCCACTGCTTTCCCCAACTCTATGAGTATTGGAAATTGCAGTTCGGATTGTGCCTACAGCAAGCATGAAATAGTTCAAGAGAAGATCTACTGCATGGTATTCTTTTGTAAGCACTAACTACTAAGTACACAGTTCTCTAATATAGATTCACTCTTTGCAGAAACATATTAAATCTGTGTACTTGATGTGGGTTTCCTTACAGAAATCACAACGAAACACAATTAAATCTGTGTACCTGATTGCAGTGAACAACTGATCAACAACATTTAGAACTGGGTGATGAAAGACTGGCTCCTAGACTGTAAAGCAAACATTTCCAAGCGACCTGATCCATGACGAACTTGTAGTTGCACTTGAACCTTGCTCTGGTCTCCGCCTCAGGTGTAGCCATCAGCTTCCCTACCCCGCCATTGCTGATCCCTGACACTATAGCAACCAGCGCCGTGGTGTCCAAATTCACCAGCTCCCTCGATTCCCTCCACATCTTCCTCATAAAGGCACCAAACGCTCCCTCAAAACCCAAAGGCTCCTCATCAGCAGTTCCCCCGGCCACCGCGGCGTCTGGTGGCAGCAAAACCTCGCCAGCACCCTCCACGACATCAATCTCAAACGCCCTGAAATTCCTGATCTCCTCACTCGGGTTGAAGCTGACGGCGACCCACCCGTCCCCATCCTCCTCCTCGGAGTCGCCAATGAACTCCTCGAGCAAGTCAGTCTCCACGGCCTCGAACCCCTCGGCGAGCCCCCGCGCGATATCCACGCCGACACCGCGGGAGAAGACGAGGAGCAGCTTCTCGGGCCGCGTAGCGGGCGGGGCACCGCGCGCGGCGTCCAGCGCCGCCGCGAAGCGGGCGCGGAGACCCCCGGGCGGGGCCCAGGCGAGCCTGGCGGGGTTGCTCGCGGAGACGAGCACCCACGCGGGCCGGCCGCGGAAGACGCAGGCGAAGTCGACCCCCGGGAGCGGCGAGAGCCGGGACGGGCTCCGCACGGCCGGGTGGGTGAGGACGAGGTGGAGCGCCGCGAGGTGGGGCAGGTTGGAGGAGAGCGGCGTGGCCGGGGCGGGGCGGAGCGAGGAGAGGAAGCGCAGCTCGGCGTCGACGAGGCGGAGGAGGGAGCGGAGCGCGGGATGGCGTGGCAGGTCCGGCAAAGCGGCGAGGTGGTCCTGCAGCGCGACGCACCGCGCCCGCGCCAGCTCCAGTTCGGAGTCGGCGGCGCACACCTGCCGTGCATCCATTTTCGCTGCGATCCGGTTTCGGCCGTGGTGGGGGAGAGAAACTATGGGTCAGAATGGGCCGGCCTACATGCAGCACGGCAAGTGGGCTAAAAGTGCGAAACAAAAAACGGCCCACGACTAGTTTATGCTGACGTATAAAAATGGCCCGAAAATATAGCCGTTGCGCTCGACTTTGTAGATGCGTTCGCTTTGGTTTGCTTCGACACTTTGAAGCGGCACCGTTCGCCTTCGGTACTCCGCGCCCTGCGATTCGTTTTTTCCCCTCCCCTTCCCCTCCACTACCGCCGCCGCCGGCCCGAGTCCCGTGGGCTGAGTCGGAGCGCCGTGCTCCTCCGGATTCGAGACACCGAGCGCACCCCGAGCTCTATCTGTAGGTATACTTTCAAGATCTGGTCCTCTGTTAGCTTGTGCTCTGCGAATTATGCGATGCTTTCGTTTCGTGTCCCACACTCCCATTGCCACACGGGTGTGCTCCCATGCGCTCTCCGGAGGGCCATTTGTTTCGCCTCTTTAGTCGGCAGGCGCTGGTTTGAGTGGTGCAGTGGTTTGTCTGGTCAGCTGTTGTGCTGTGTCGTGAGGTAACGTCTAGGGTTTGTGGAATTTGTGGCCAGTTCTCACTCAAATTTTCAGTTATTTAGCTAATTATTTCCACCCGATTTTTGGATTCAGTTTTGCTGGATGGCAAACTAGAATTCCGTGTTTTCCTTTAGCGCACTCCATAGTTCATAGGGCATCGCAGATATCTCTGTCCAGCGTTTTTGTTGGGTAGGGGAGGGGGGTGGGGTAAAGAATTTAAGATACCTCGCGTTTTGTCACACTCTTGTCACAAAATTCTGGTGGATGTAAAACACTGGATTTATCCTGCACAGATTGGCCCTAATTCATGTATATTTCCACAAGTAGATTTTTTTGAAGTAATTAATATTTATTCGTGATTGGATAGTTGTGAAGTACCTTGTGGCATTACTAGGGGATATGGGTATGAGTATGGCCATATAAGTTGATGTTTGCTACTCTTGGATAACATTGTATTGTACTACTTTATGAAGTTCACCCATGTACTTCTATGCATTCAGGATTTGTGTTTGATTTAGTTTGGAGCATTCTTGGATAACATTGTATTGTACTACTTTATGAAGTTCACCCATGTACTTCTATGCATTCAGGATTTGTGTTTGATTTAGTTTGGAGCATATTACTTATGGTCCCATTATTATAGTGTTTGGAGCTGAAAATGAGTGAGGCGAATACTACTCAGCTTGACCTTGAGAAAGGTTTTTCTGTGTCTAATGATAATGATTCGAGTAGCCCTGCAACTGTGCACAAGATGAAAGCTGAGACAGAAGATGGTGGAAGTGAAATCGAATCACCCACTCCAGAAAAACGTGAATCTAGAAGCAAAGGGGTTGTTGTGAGTTCACTGGCAAGGAATTTGCTTGCAGAGAGGTACAAAGACAGATTTGCAAATCAGCTGGTGGAAGATGAGGGTGAGACAGATGAAGAAGACTATAATGAAAGTGTTTCGCCTAGTGGTAGCCGATCTCTTTTTTCAGAAAGCATTGAACTTCTTGAGAAGTGAGTCATTTTATTCTCATCTCAATATCTCATGCATATGTGTGCTGCCTTGCCATGATTATTCACTTTGTCTTTCTTGTTCACAATGGAAGACACAAGGATTTGCTGAATCTTTTCAATAGAATGGAGAGTTCTATAAGATTGCTTCACCTACGGAAGAAGATGGCTACATTTAATAATATCGCCACCCAGGTGGAGATACTCACAAAAAGGTAGTAATGACGATGAAAGTATCTATATGGATTATTATTATTGTTTATTTGTTGCAGTTAGATGATAATCTTTCTGCATTACAGGAAGTTATTATATGGTCATTTGGCCCAGATGAAGCATTTATTCCCAGAGGCAATCCAGATAAAGAGGATACTAGTACATGATGAGAAGAGCCTATGCATGTATGCTGATATGGAAATCACACTTGTAATGGATGTTGTGGAATGCACAAGCCCTGATCAGTCTCCATCCATGACAATTTGCGAGGCTTTTTACTCGAAGCTTTTGAGATTTTTGGATGCTCATCATAAGGTACTAAACTTAATTTAATTAGCCCTTGCTCAGGTAGCAGTTAATTAATAGATGTTCACCGTGTGATATTTCCTTTAATTTGTTAAGAGCATTTCAACTGAAGTTCTGTCTTCTCATTTCAAGTGAACCTATATAGTTATATGTTCTTTTTTAGGAGTTGACCTATATGCACTTTTGATTATGTTAGTCTTCAAGCCATGATAAATTAATGATTCACTCAGCATTCTCATTGCAAATTGTTATTTATGCAGGGTGCAGACATTCCTGAGGCAATCCTACCGGAACCCTTTAATTCAAGGCCAAGGGAGAAGTTATATCTTGAGGCAGTACATAATGGGCATGCTGCTGAGCCACCTATGCAGGGTGCCGCTGAGGAGGAACTCTCAAATGCTTCCCACTTCCCACAATCTTTTCAAAAACTCATGTCACAGAAAATCATTGCTGATGGAACTGAAAAGACTCAATTGCTATCTGATCCAGCAGAGCTGAGCTCTGTGAGTGCTTATGATACAGAAGGGTCAGACAGAAACCCTAAAAAGCAAGATGAACATGCTCCAGTTCCAGTGAACTCTGAAATTTCTGCTACTCCAAGCCGCCATTTGATCTCTTGTTGTCAAGAGAGTACACCAAAACAAGGGACCTCAGAGTCACCGTTGTTGTCTGGAACACCTGCAATACAGACTCCAAAAAGGCCATTGCCGACTCCACTTGAGAAACCCAAGGTCACATGTGGACACATTAGTGAACCACGTTCAGCCAGTTCTGCCCGCAGATCACTAAATACATCGTTAAAATTTGAAGGAGGAAGCCCTTCTTATTATGATGGAATGGAACATACGACTACAGCTGAAAAGGGCATAATCTCAGAAGACTCATCGAGTTTTAACAAGTCATTTGAAGTATCTGATTCCCATCCGTCACATAAAATTGTTATCTGTTTGTATAGCACATAATTGCATGCTAGAAGATCACAGATGCTATAGTCAATAACATAAACTAGTAACAAATGCTTGTGCTTGGATTCTGATTTCTTTGAAAACCCAGTTTGCGGGAATAACTATGGACAAATCTTTCTGCATTTAATTCTGTATCTTAACAACGTTAATGTGGGTTATGTCAAATAGATTTCTTAACTAACTAGTAACTACCTTCATCTAACACAATATTCAGGGAATAGGTATATATGACTGTTCAATAATTCCTAGAATGGTAGCACTACAGTTGTTGATGCTTTGGAAAAAAGCCAGCCATCAGACTACTAATAACCAGAGCAACTTACCAATAAACTTGGAATTTTATACCCTGAAGCGCAGTGATAAGTTTGTTAGACAGAACGACCATTTCTCTTTTGTTGTCTGTAGAAATGCTCAAATGCATTATAAAACAAAGAATGTACTCTTGGTTTTCTATGTATGACATGGTGTATGACTAATAGATGTCTTGCTTCCTGCTCTGTTATTTTCTTTTGCTGTAGCCTATAATAATAGGTGGAAGACTTACAATTCCAAGGTTGTTCCAATTCATTTGCCTGTTGGTTATTTTCTGACCAAATGAACCTTTTCCTTGCAGGAAGATAGTCCTGTCTTCTTTACTGATAAAGACAAAATCAATGAAGTAGACTCAGTGGATACTCATGAAAGGATGGCTTCGCTACATACCACATTTGACATAGTCTGCGATATTTCTCGTTCTACCAAGAATTCACTTATCACGAAACAGGAACTTTTCCACAATATTCTTGCCAACAACTTGGAGATAGAAGAGATTGGTAATGAGGACCACTTGATCCGTGTACCTTCCAAATTATACTTGATGTTTCCTGAGCTATGCTGATCCTATCGTCTTTTTTACTAATAGGGGAGATAGAAGAGCAGCTGCATATTTTAGAGGATCTGGCTCCTGCTTTGATATCAAAGAAGGTGATAAATGGAGGAGAAATACTTTATAGGTAAGTTTTATTTGGTATTACTAGACAGCATCCCTCTTTATTTTTTCTATTTCAAGTTTTTCAGCAGAATACTGACATATTTTCTTTAAAATGGCAACATCGAACCTATAACAGATCAGAATTCAGTTCGGGCTAGGCTTGTAGAACCTGTATGAGATAGCTGCGATTGGTTCAAGCTGAAGAAATTCTCTATATGTATGTACCACTAATGAAACCCACATTAGCTAATTACCATCATGGAAGCATCTGCATTGCTCATGTCTGATTCGACTTCAAATCTGTGTTTTTGTTGACCTGCTCAATGCTGAAATTTCAATCAAACTTAAATTCGCACCATCTGCTCTGTGAGCTTACTGTGGTAATCCCATGAACTTGTGTGGAGTTCAGCTGCCCTTTGGCATCTGCTCTGTGATATTTAAAAGGGCGTACCCAGTGCAGAGAGCTCCCGCTCTGTGCGGGGTCTGGGAAAGGGTGTCAGTGGCAAGCCTTACCCTCGCCTGTGCAATGCGAGGAGACCGTGACTCGAACCCAGGACCTTCCGGTCACAGACGGTAAGACTCTACCGCTTGCACCAGGCCCGCCCTTCTGCTCTGTGATATTTATTCATGAAAAATGAAGAAGAAAATTACTGGTGTGTAGTGTTGGTGTGAAGCGCATTGCTAGCTCTGTATGCATTTAGATAACACAACCTTTCATTATTTCATGCAGTATTTATTCAATATTCAATAATGGCATATATCTATATGTAGCAATGACATGTCCTGCATACAGTACACTAGTGATGGCAATAAGCCCACGACCTGTATCCTCTAATCATATGTATGGCCCTGTTCGCTTCGCTGAAAAAAAATCTAAAACACTGTTTCGATTGATTTGTTGCGAGAGAAAAACACTGTTCCGGCTGAAAAAACAAGCTGAACAGTACGGATTATAAGTATAGCGAACATGACCTATGTTCCCGGCACGTATCAAGTTCCAACAGATGGAGCAAATGCAGCCATCAACTTCCCGCAAATGTAGCCATCAACTGCCTCGCTCGGACCAGGTGATGTCCACCATCCCGAGGTTCTGATCGAGTCCCAGGGCGTCCCACACCGCCGGCGAGGCGTCAACGATGTTGTTGTCGCACGGCGGCTCAAAGTTGTGCTCGTCGTCACAGCCGTGCACGGAGTCGCACTCGTCCACCACCTTGGCGTACACAGAGTTGCCGTTGGCGCTAATCTTGATTTGGTGCCCGCAGCGTGCCATGTTGCTGAACCACCCTGTAGAGAGCGCCACCACCTTCTCCTCATCGCTGTGGTACGCGTTGTCGCACTCCGATGGGCCGCCGCCGTCCTTGCCCTTCTCGAAGCTGTTGAGCGTCAGCATGGCCTTGGTGCTCGCCGTCACCGGCGGCGAGCAGCGGTACTGCGGGTACATCTTGCCGTCCTCACAGCAGTCCGGGTCATTGCTCTTCTCGCAGTTGCCGGAGTGACCCGGGAGACCGGGAGGTACCCGCTGGCGCGGCACGTGCTGGGGCCGACGCCAGGGCGAAGGGAGGAGACCAGCTGGGAGGCGGAGAGCGTGACTAGGAAGAACAGGGCCATGGCGGATACAGCTCCTGCACCGGCCATCTTTGCTTGCCTGAAGAAATGCTCGAGCTCCTTCTCACTGTTTTTTTTAGTTTCTCGTGCTCTGCTTTGTTTGATGGTTTGAGGTTAATCGTGCATGGTGTAGTGAAATTTCACTCATAGTTACATAAAAGGGACAATTGCATTACTGCCCTTGTTTTGAGCTCTAATTCCATGTTTGCCCCTATTTTTTTAACTTTACATGTTTGCCCCTGTTTTTCGAAACCTAAGCTACCGTGTGCCCCTGCTTCTGAACATCGTGAGGTGAAGATAAATCATGGCCTAGAAAAAAATGTTTGGAAAAAAGAAAAAAGGAAAAAAAGACTATAGTACCCCTTATCCAAAATTAAAGATGGCAACGGCCCCGATACCCGACGGGTATTTGATCCATTAGGGGATGGGGATGGAATCATATCTTTACCCGCGAGCGTCTAAATGGGCAAGAATCCATCCCCGACGGGTATAGCGGGTACGGGAACGTTCCCTGTTTACCCGTCCCCGTTACCCGTTGGGGAACCCGACTATTTTAACTGCACTACAGGAAGTTGCTAGTAGCCTGGAAGACAGTGGAGGTGATGTGAGTAGAGGTTTCAGATTTGAGGAGAATAAAGAGGCTGTTCACTTCCTCGGATTGTTTGAGTGCTTGTTGCCCTCGTTGATTCTCCTTCGTGGAAGATGAAGCTGGGGGGCTAGTGCTTGGTGGCCTCATTGATTATTGAAAGATGGAACAGTGGGCAGAGGCTGAAAGGAGGTGGCGGAAATTGCACGAAGAGAACCTGCAGTGGTAGCCAACGGGGACGGATAGATGTCAAATAGAGGTGATCCAAGGATTTAGAATTTAGATGACGTGGCTCGCTATGGTTGCAGCATTGAGGGCGCCCTTATGGTTACTGTACTTTGACCTCTGCCACACTTGAGTCTACTCTGGACATATGATGTGGAGTACTACGAAGAGTCAAAAAGCTACGAGTTGCCTGGGCGCCTGGCACAAGCTTGGCTAGATGGAGAAACGGAGAACGGAGATGAAGGGGTCTTCTGCAGCTGCTGCAATCTTCCACGCTGCAAAAAGTTCTGTAGATAGTACTCCGTATAATTGAAACCCCTGCAGCTGCTGCACCCCACGAATTTCATATACTACCTCCGTCCACAGAAGAATACAATTCTCACGTGTCCGGAGGCCATTCAAACTTTGACTAAAATTATATAAAAAAATACTAATACTCGTGAAACAAAATAAGTATCATTAGATTAGTTATAGAATATATTTTTATAATAAATTTATTTGGAGATTTAAATGATAATATTATTTTCTATAAACTTGATTAAATTTGAACTAGTTTAACTGTCACGTTTCACATAATTGCATTCTTTGATGGAGAGATGGAGTATACAGGAGGAGCTCACACTCATCCCAAGTTTGTGCAAAAGTACTGGCGAGAACAAAATCTATTCATTCATACGCTAACAGAGGTAGGAGTAAAAGTACTAATTGCCGTCGCCAAGTAGTCGTGAGCAAATGCTACATATGGCTCGGTACAAAATAGTACTACTTCCGGTCTTGAATTTCTTCTTATCAAAGCAGGAGCTTTGGCCGCCAGCCACGGCGTCCACGTCGCCCAAAATTCTCTCAGCCGTTCGATCTCGTGTTGTACGGCTAAGATGTCTTGAAGCGGATTCCGTCGTAAGCGGTTTCCCCCTGCTTCTACTCGCCTTTTTCGGCTTCTCATATTCTGCTCGGCTTCTCCGGCTCCTCGTCGAAATCCGGCCAAGCGAATATATTCGCAGCTCTTGCTTCAGCTTCTACAGCCTTCTCCTTTCCCCATCCTCTCTCCTCTTCCCTTTCTCCCCCGACGGGCGACGCCAGGGCGACAGTGCCTCACGTCGTCGCCCTCCTCCTCCTCCCCCCTCGCCTCGACTCGGCCTAGCCGGACCCGTGCCAGCGGCGCACCGCGCGAAGCGGTGTCGGGGCGCGACGGCGCGCCGCCGCAACCGGCCACGCCGCTGCGCCAGCGGGCCCCGCCGTTGGCCGCCGGCGCGGGTCCCCCCCCCACTCCCTCCCCCCGCGTGGCCTCCTACCGATGTTGCGCGTCTGCTCCTGTGCAACAGGAAACCCTAGGTGCCTCTCCGTCCCCTGATCTGTCGCTGCCTCTCCCTTCTCGTCTCGGATCGGGTGTCGTACCGGTGCGGGGAGCACTCCATGCGGCCGGATCGAACACCGCACCACCGTGGGCAGCCGTCAATGCAGCCGTCGGCCGCCGCTACGGCCTCGCCACGGCCGCGGCGGCTGCGTGACCGCCCTCCGCTGACGCGGGCGCACCCAGCGGAGCACGACCCCGCCTGCGTCGTCACCGGCCCCGTTGACGCGACCGAAGCCAGTCCAGCTGCATCCTCTGCTCTATTTCGTCCTCCCTGACCTTGCTTGGTCCTGCTACGGTAACTTAAAAAACCCTATATCTCCTTTGCCACCTTATGTTTCTGATCCCTTGATTCTGTTTTCTATATGTATGCATGTAGTTTGCTTGCACATACGATTCCTGTTCTCGAAAACAAATTGAAAATGTCTCCCCTCATATGCATGTATTGCTAATCTAGAAGGCACATTGTTTGCAGGTTTGGGACATTGATGGAACAAACTATGTTATCTACAACGTATTCAAAAGGCGGTCACTGCATTCTCTGAAAAGCTTCGGCATGTGACTAGGTGAGTTAGCCCCATAGGAGATAGGAACACCTGTTAAATCGGTTTCTACTAAAAAAAAGTAACGCAAAATTGTAGTATCTTAATTTCAGTGCTACGGTCTCAGGCCTAGCGATGGCTGATCAGTTATCGGCAAATGATAATAGTAGATAGAGAATGCATACATACCTGTGAATGCTGAAAGCATTATAGTTGCTTAAAGTATTCATTTATATGAAATTATAATTGCTTACAGTAACCATCTATACTTCATACTACCATTATGAATAAAAAACGTATTCACAGGCAGCCGCTCTCCTCCAATCCTCATCCTCCCGAATCCCGGCGCATCGCGGGTGCCAGTCGCGTGGTGCCGTGGTGGAGAGCTGCTCATCGGCAGGGGGCCCTGTTTCTTATCCGGTTGCTGTACAGGTGCTGCTTATTTTCCTCTGATCAGTTTCCTCACGTTTAGTGGTGAATTCCATGTGTTTGTGTGTGCATGCATATGTTTGCTGTATATTCTGTGCGTATGCTTAGAATTGTCCTTTGTACAGCGGGTTCGTCGCTTCTTACTACGCTGTGCTTTCTTTTGTTAGCTTATGTTTCCTACCAAATCGCTAGTTTCTGTTTGTCTTACTCCGTGTGATCGTGCTGTTAGGTACATTCCAATATGTCCTGTCAGTTCAATCCAAGTTCCCGTGCCGTTTGCCCTGATTACCGTCCTGCTGCTTTGTTCAGCGATGTGTTTTGTTCCTCGGTCATGAGGTTATCCATTATGTACTTTGGGTTTACCTAGCGCTACTGCTTCTGTTCGTCTCGGGCATTTTTTGGTTTAGATCCTTTGCTTGAGAGGTCACGAATTCAATTTGGGCTATCAATTTTCGCGCAGCCTATAGGATTGGATGAGATCTTGGCGAAATCTTGCTCCATTCTTCCTTCAGTTGGAGGTTCTGTCCTGCCTGCATTGTTTAGTTCCAAGGTTGCATCTTCTTGGATCTTGATTCCTGGCAATTCCTATGGTGTTTATATCAGTTCTATTAACCTGGCCTCCATACTTTGCAGCAATGTTGCGTTCAAATGGGCGTCATGGTGCCTCCTATGCTCCTTAAGTGAAGGTGCAACACTGCAACCGCTCACTTTTCATCTCTTTTTTCCTCATAATCGCAGTATACCTATTTGCAAGTAAAAAACAACAACATTAGTTGTACTAACATGAGCTAAGTCTGGTGGAAGTCACAACTAAGTAGGCATGGTTCTGCTTTTGTCGTTTGACAGAATAAACATATATTGAATTTTAGATCACATCCTTAGGAATCAGGGAAGATGCTTACTTTTGGATGACATGAGTGATCCTATTTCTAACCGATGGCATGTTTGCCTCCATGTGTGCCATTTGTTGTTGGTTGTATATGCAACCCAACTTGGGCTTCAGTTCATGCTTTGCCATTCCAAATTTTTTTTGACAATTCAAGACTTGAACTCGGTGCTACTGTCTTCATCTTAAGCTATGTAGACATGGCTTTGCTATTTCTTTGCATAAACATAGGTATTGATTTACTCTCCTCGCATTTGACACATGAGCCCATCATGCATGTAACTGTTTATTTCATAGACATATTGATTCCTTTCGCAAATGGTTCTTTTATCCACCAAGCTTCTATTTCTGTACCTGCGCTGTGTGTCACTGTAGGCCCTTGAACTTTCTTCATTGTAACTCTTAATACATCCCTTTTGAGTGTTATTTAATTTTGATCAGGTGTTGAATTTATCTACAGCTACACTACTTGCTCTGCACTATTCTGGTTCTCCATCTACCATTACCCACCTCTGGTCATTGTCGCTCTGGCATTGGCTTGGAGCACAATGGCCCCAGCTGCAGCGCCCAGACATCCATCGCCTGAGCTATCCCTGTCCCCCATACGAGATAGGAATGTTAAGTGTATGGTTAAGGCTCTATCTATAGGCCCATCTATAGGCCCACTCTATATTTAGCCATGAGGCTCTCTATATATTGTCCCCTTTACCTCTGGAGAGATTGTACTTGGTTATCCCAAAGGTACGTAACATGGTACCAGAGCTATGGGATTAGGGTTAGAATTAGATTAGTCTGATCCAAGATCCATTTTTCCCCCTTGGGATCCTCTCTTCTTCGCGTGGCCCGTCGCTGTGCCCTCCTGTCGCCCGTCTTCCGGCGTGGACAGCCCGTCGCCGTCTCATCGCGCATCTTCGCACGGCCCGTCGCCGTGCCCCTTCGCCCGACGGCCCATTACCGTCTCATCGCCCGCCCGCGACTTGGCTCACGACTTGTCGTGTTGCATCGCGAATCATCCGTCGCAGGGCACGTCACTCGCGACTCGTCTCCGTTGCGGGGATCGTCGTCCGCTGCTTCCGCTCGTCGTCGCCTCTTCAACCTCTTCCATCTCTGGCTTCTCTGTTCTGCCCGCCTGTTGTTGGAACAGAGCAGAGGAGGTCCTGATCGTCATCTTCCGCTCGTCGCTGCTCTGCCCGCCTGTGGGAGCAGAGCAGAGGAGGTCTTGCACGTTCAGCAAATAGAGGGGGTCCTCTGCTTCTTATACCACAGTGGTAACAGATCGCTGCCTCCCTCCTCCTTGGTCAGCTGTTAACAGTTGTTTCCATCATGTCTCAATCTCAACTCAACGCAATTGTCATCCGTATCACTTTAGAGGGTCCAAATTATCCTGAATGGGCCTTCTATGTAGAAACTGCTTTAAGGAGTCATGGTTTACTACATCATTTAACTGACAATGCCTCTAAGCCTAAGGAGGATGGTAGTAATGCTACTGCAGTAAAGGATTGGGGTATCAATGATGGCAAAGTGATGGCTGCTATGGTCAATAGTACTAAACAATCCTTGATTATGAGTCTATCTAAGTTCAAAACTGCTAAGGCCATATGGGAAAATCTAAAGCAGCGCTATGTACAGGACAGTGGGGCTCTTTTACATAGTCTTATGCAGCAAACTCATGTCATAGAGCAGAATGATATGTCCATTGATGAGTACTATTCTGCTTTTGATCGATTGATGGGATCATTGACTTCCATGGTACCTGAATGTTCAGCTGATTCTTGTCCAGCACATAAATTTATTGAAAAGTTTTTCACCTACAGATTTGTCATGGGAGTTCGAGCTGAGTATGATTCCATCCGTACACGGTTGCTTCACAGTTCTTCTGATCTCACTATGTCAAATGCTTTGTCAGATTTGCTTGCAGAAGAAACTCGTCTCAAGTCCCTGTCCTCTACAGTGTCTCATGGTGTGTTGGCAGCTTCTCGGAGGACTAGTGCACCCAATAGTACCTCTGCCGAACCTTGTAAGCATTGTGGCAGGACTGGTCATCTTTCAGAAAATTGTTTCTCTCATCATCCAGAGAAGTTGGCTGAGTATCGTGCACGGCGTGCTGCTCATGGTGGTCGTGGTCGTGGTCGTGGTACTGGTTCCACTCCTAGAGGCTCAGTTTCAATGGCTACTTCCTCGACTGTTAGTGCTCCCTCGGCTTGGGTGCTTGATTCAGGCGCTTCTTTTCATGTGACCTCTGATCAGTCCCAGCTGGTTACCTGCAAGCCGGTCCCTGATGGTGCTTCTGTTCAGACAGCTGATGGTACATATTGTCATATCACTCATCAGGGTTCACTTTGCAATAATCACTTTTCTGTACCCAATGTTTCCTTTGTACCTCAGTTGTCTATGAATCTTCTGTCGGTTGGTCAAATTACCGACCAAAATTGCTTTGTTGGTTTTGATGACTCATCTT
This sequence comes from Miscanthus floridulus, assembly GCF_019320115.1. Lineage (NCBI taxonomy): Eukaryota > Viridiplantae > Streptophyta > Magnoliopsida > Poales > Poaceae > Miscanthus > Miscanthus floridulus. The sequence goes on along the minus strand of NC_089585.1, from coordinate 16,720,172 downwards.
GTTTTATTCAGGACCGTCGCAGCGGGAAAGTGATTGGGACTGGCCATCGCCGTAAAGGTGCTTCTAGCCTCTATGTTTTGAACACTCTATGTCTTCCTTCGTCCATTCCATCTACAGCTCATGTCTCATCCGCTGCATCGTCTTCAGCCTCTTCATTTGCCAAGTGGCATCATCGCCTTGGTCATCTTTCCGGGTCTCGGTTGTCATCCATGATAAATAAAGGTTGTTTAGGTCATACCTCTATTGAGTCTAGCTTTCATTGTAAGGGTTGTAAGCTTGGCAAACAAATACAACTTCCTTACCCTTCTAGTGTTTCTCGTTCTGCTAGACCTTTTGATATTATTCATACTGATGTATGGGGTCCTGCACCTTTTGCTACAAAAGGTGGCCATAAATACTGTCATTTTTATTGATGATTATTCTCGCTATACATGGATTTATTTCATAAAACATCGTTCACAATTGTGTTCCATTTATCAGTCTTTTGTTCGAATGGTTCACACACAATTTTCAGCTCCCATTAAAGTTCTTCGTTCAGACTCTGGGGGTGAGTACTTGTCTGCTGTCTTTCGCCAATTTCTATCGTCTGAGGGTACACTTGCACAGCTCTCTTGTCCAGGTGCTCATGCTCAGAATGGTGTTGCTGAACGAAAACATCGCCATCTTATAGAGACAGCTCGCACACTTTTGATTTCATCATTTGTCCCTTCTCATTTTTGGGGAGAAGTTGTTTCCACTGCTGTCTATCTCATCAATAGGCAACCTTCATCCAAATTGTCTGATCACTGTCCTGGTGAAGTACTTTTTGGTACTCCTCCTAGCTATGATCATCTTCGAGTTTTTGGATGCACTTGCTATGTTCTGCTTGCACCTCGTGAGCGCACAAAATTGACTGCACAATCTGTTGAATGTGTTTTTCTAGGGTATAGTCCTGAGCATAAAGGTTATCGATGTTATGACCCTTCTTCCCGTCACATACGCATCTCTCGTGATGTTACCTTTGATGAGGATCGCCCCTTCTTTTATAACCCTTCCACTACCCCTTCATATTCTCCCACAGAGTCCACCTCTTTTTTGAGCCTTCCTCCAAATTCATCCACCAATGATGCCTTTGCACCATCTGATCCTCCTATTTCCATCACACCACCTTTACCTCCTACAACATCCTCGTCTCCATCTCAATCTTTTTCAAAACCACCTATTACACGTGTCTACAGCCGTCGTCCCTCCCAGCTTCCGTCTACTTCTCCCACCATGGCTAGTCCAGATGAGCCCGCTGCTGATGCTTCTAATAATAACATTGATGATTCACATGTTCATGAGTTACAGGTTGCTCCACGATATAATCTTCGATACCACAGTACCATTCATCCTGAAGAGAAGTACGGTTTTCCCCAATTGCATGCTGTTGTTGATGAGCCATCCACTTATCAGGAAGCTTCTCAAATTCTAGAATGGCAGCTAGCTATGTCTGAGGAACTTGCCGCCCTTGATCGTCAAGGCACTTGGGATCTTGTTCCATTGCCATCGCACACAGTACCTATTACATCTAAGTGGGTATTCAAAGTGAAGACCAAGTCAGATGGCTCTATAGAGAGATATAAGGCCCGTCTTGTTGCCAGAGGTTTTCAGCAAACTCAGGGTCTAGATTATGATGAGACTTTTACACCTGTTGCTCATATGATGACAGTCCGTACATTAATTGCAGTTGCAGCAGCTTCTTCTTGGCCCATATCTCAAATGGATGTCAAGAATGCCTTTCTTCATGGTGATTTGACTGAAGAAGTTTATATGCAACCGCCCCCGGGTGTTGTCGCTCCTCCAGGATATGTCTGTCGTCTTCGCCGTGCTTTATATGGCCTTAAACAGGCTCCTCGTGCTTGGCATGAGCGTTTTGTCTCCGTGATACGGGCTGCTGGATTTTCAGCTAGTGATCATGATCCGGCCTTATTTGTTCATTTGTCACCACGTGGCCGTACGTTGCTTCTTCTCTATGTTGATGATATGCTGATTACGGGTGATGATAAGGATCACATTTCCCATGTGAAGCAACAACTCAGTGCTGAATTTCAGATGTCTGATTTGGGTCCTCTCAGTTATTTCTTAGGCATTGAGGTCAAGCACTCTACTCAGGGCTATCATCTTTCTCAGTCTAAGTACATACAAGATCTTATTGCTCGTTCAGGCATCACTGATAGTCGAACTGCTGCCACACCCATGGATCTTCACTTGCAGCTTCGTCCCACTAATGGGGTACCTCTTAAGGATCCCTCTCGATATCGACACATTGTGGGCAGCCTTGTTTACCTCACTGTCACTAGGCCGGATATTGCTCATGCAGTCCATATTTTGAGTCAATTTGTTTGTGCCCCAACTTCTGTTCATTTTGGACATTTACTTCGCGTGCTACGCTACCTACGGGGGTCATCATCTCAAAGTTTACTCTATGCGCATGATAGTCCGCTTCAGCTTCATGCTTACTCGGATTCCACTTGGGCGAGTGACCCAACAGATCGATGTTCCATCACTGGATATTGCATTCTTCTTGGCTCTTCTCCTATTGCATGGAAGTCCAAGAAGCAAGCAGCTATATCTCGCTCTAGTACAGAGGCTGAACTTCGAGCCCTTGCCACTACTACTGCAGAGATTGTATGGCTTCGATGGTTGTTGGCTGATTTAGGCATCTCTTGTGATGTTGCCACACCTCTTCTATGTCATACAGGAGCCATACAAATTGCTAATGATCCTGTGAAGCATGAACTCACAAAGCATATTGGTGTGGATGCTTTCTTTACTCGGTCTCATTGTCATCAGAAGACTATTTCTCTCCAGTATGTGCCTTCAGAGTTGCAATTGGCCGACTTCTTCACTAAAGCACAAACTCGGGAGCAGCATCGGCTTCACTTGATCAAACTCAATGCTTCAGATCCTCCACTTCCACCTTGAGTTTGAAGGGGGGTGTTAAGTGTATGGTTAAGGCTCTATCTATAGGCCCATCTATAGGCCCACTCTATATTTAGCCATGAGGCTCTCTATATATTGTCCCCTTTACCTCTGGAGAGATTGTACTTGGTTATCCCAAAGGTACGTAACAAGGAACACCTGTTAAATTGGTTTCTACTAAAAAAAGGTAACGCAAAATTGTAGCATCTTAATTTTAGTGCTACGATCTCAGGCCTAGCGATGGCTCATGAATTATCGGCAAATGATAACAGTAGATACAAAATGCATACATACCTATATAATAATGATATTCAACTAACAGTTTGTGGATAATCGTAGCATGATAAACAACAAAACTCCCCATTCCAGTGCTCACCTTTTCGGTTCTAGCTTCTGTTGGTGCTGTTATTCTGATATTGATTCGGTATTTAGTCATTTTTTATTAATTTCGATTATGCGCTACAGTTCGTTACGTTGTGGGCAAAATCTAGAGGAGTTGTTTCGTCTCCTGTTGAGCATCTGACACTTCGTTATCTGGTACATCCTTTTGTTGCTTTTATGGAGATTAATCTTGCTATGAATGTCGCTGATGCTTATGTAAAATCTAGGTTAGGCACCTTGATACCTCTGAACTGCACAGGGCTAAAGCAGCTGAAAGATGAACAACGTCATCCATGTTTAAATATTGTGATACCGTTGTGCCACAATCAAGCATTTTTTACGGATGTGATATGCACATATTATTGAGTGAGTATTCTTACAAGCATATTATACTATTGTAGGTGACCTGTCCAGCAGTGATGAGAAGAAGTACAAGGCATTAAGGTGTGCCACTCAAAGAGAGATACTGCAGAGTGCCGATGTCATTTGTTGCACCTATGTTGGTACTGAAGATCCTCGTCTTTCAGACTTCCGTTTCCAACAAGCAATTATTATCGCTTCTTGCTGTCTCAGGTTAACAATGATTCCTGTTGTGCCATGTATCCTGCGTCAATAGTAAACTTCATTGCCAGGTTCTTATTGATGTGTACACACAGGCAACAGAACCTGGATGTCTTATTCCTTTGGTGCTTGGTGTCAAGCAGGTAGAAATCTAGATTTGTTGCTTTATTTTATTATCATTTATTTATTTATTTATACCCTTGCAATTGTAGGCTGTCCTTGTTGGAGATCATTGCCAACTGGGTCCACTCATCATGCGCAGAAAACACCCCATGCAGGGTTAGCACAATCTCTCTTTGAACGCCTTATTCCTTTCGTGCTTGGTGTCAAGCAGGTCAAAAAAAATATTGTTTTATTTTATTATCCTTTATTTATACTCTTGAAATTGTAGGTGGTCCTTGTCGGAGATCATTGCAGTCTGGGTCCAGTCATCATGTGAAAAAAAACCGTGCAGGGTTACCACAGTCTCTCTTTGAACGCCTTGTTATCCTTGGAGTGAAGCTATTCAGGCTACAGGTAAGATACCTGCATCTGATGTATTATGCCTCAACAATGCTACCTTGATGTTATTATTATTTCCCTGCTTCATCCTGTAACTTTGGCACCGCATGCGTAAAGGCTATGATTTTTCTTGCTTTATTGTTTTTGTTCTACCAGCTACTTACATTTTTTCGTAGAGATAATTATTCTTGCTTCTATAATTTAGTGGAGTAGTACTCTTACTTCTATAATTTATAAGATATTATTTCTTTGGCCAATATGAACTCCCATATGAAATGTACACCGGCAGAGATAGTTGATCTCATGCTTTTGGTGATATAATGATTTATTGTTCTTTGCTGAAAATACCATATGACCTTTACAGTACAAAGAATTAAACTATTGCCAAGACCGATCATAGAAGATATTTTTTGGTTTGCCCAATATGAAGTGCCATCTAAAATCTACACAATAAGCACATATCTCATTTCCTTTAGGTGATAAATTGATTTATTAAACTTATAGATACCGCCACCTAAAATATACACATTAGGCACCAGCATCTAAAATTCAGGTAGCTCCTGATAGGCAACGTCTCCCATATATGATGCAGATATAGTACAATTTCTCCGGTTACTTTAATTTTTGAGGCGATAATTTTTACAGGTACAAATACTTTCAGCATGATGATACCGTTAGTTCGCAGGTTCCTTTCAATTTCCCTCATGTTTAGGTTAATCCCCAATCTTTACAAACAATCATCCTGCATCGAAACATTCCTGCTGCATACTTTAGTGCATAGATTACATCCTTAATTTTTTCCTGTATGTGATTCTAAAGGTTTACACACTATGCAATTTGTTGTCTTGCTTTGGAACACGTGCATGGTTTACTTTTGTGCTTATTTTCTTATCATCGGCCTGCTGCGACGGAGTACACGAATTTGGTTTTACATGCTAAGCACTGATTGCATTTGTTATTGTTTTGCAGGCTGCCATCTGCATGCATGGAGGACTGCCATGTACATGTACATATGTTTTTGTGACATGGTGCAGCCTGCCAGAACCATAAGGTCATGGACCATACATTTGATGACAAGGTACCACCACATGTGCCTTAAGACGTTTTGGCTCTACATATACATCATCCCCCGTTGATGATATATATTCAGTTTATACGTTTCAAAGCGACATAAATATTTAACGATTTTTTAGCTGCAATAAACAATCTTATCGATCTATCCGTGTTTTAACTAATCTCGTCGACATAGTTTGATGCACTACAGTTATTAATTTCCTAGATAGCTAATCTTCATAAACACACTCTTTTTTTTGGGTGCATGATCAGACCATGCTTGCTGAAAAACCAGGTCAGTCATGCTTCAGTTTCAAGGCTGCCTACAGCAAGGTAATAATCTGAGCATCGTTAGTTTCGTGGTTGCATGGTTATTATTTTCAGCACCCATATCATTATTATTTTCAGGTAGAATGATGTCTTTGGTTTCCTGTATGGTTCCATAGCCGGCTGTCAAATGCTTGCTACCCAAGACTACGTACCTCTTCCAATGCCATATTCAACCCCCCTAATTAACTGCATATCTGGACAGCATTATTCTCATAATCATTGTGCAAAACATTACAAATTTTTGGGTGTTACCTATAAGGCGTACGGAATTTAGAAATAAACAAACATTTTAACATTACCTCCAGATTCGGTACAGACGGTCAGATCAAAGCACCTTTGTGTTCCTGCTTTGTATCTGATTGACACAAATACAGGCTAAGATTATTATGACTCCTACCCATGTTTCAACATAAGCACTATTTCTTACCTTGTGTTGAGATAAATTATGAGCTTATCGATTTCAGGTTGTGCATTGTCTTGTTTGTTTTGGTGTCTCCTACTTGGTTTTCAGAGAAAAAAAAAACTTCTTTCGCAGCCTAATCTGGGCGCTGAGCATTGGAGGTCACAAAAAAAGATGTTTTAGTCGGTAAAGATCTATGGTAACGTAGCACCATTTGTGTAGTATTGCTGAATCCTCGTTTTTTTTGGTAGTATTCTATAGCAGCCAGTCAGTCATTCTTTGTACCCAAACACCCCACAGTCCTATGTATAACAAATTTACTGGAGTCATACCACTTGCAATCTTTTATGAATCCACTGAAATAGCATTAGATGATAGAAGTCATTTAGTACAGGAAAAATAGCATTCTAGATGTCAGAAGTCATTCAGTACAAGAGAGTATGGTTCCAACAAAGATGATGTGCCTTTATTGTTGTTTTTTTTTCAGGGATTTTAGCATGCTTATTTTTGTAGTAGAGTAACCAATTTTCCAAGCCTTTTTCCTTCTCAACCAAGCCAAAAAGGTGGTTTGCGCTGTATATAGTCTGTTGACCTGATTTATGAAGTTACTAAGCTTCTACCAGGAAGGTAGCACGATCTTGTGGATTATGAAACAGTTGTATTTATTTTAACAAGAGATTAAACGTTCTGTATAAATGAAGAAGGTAGGATGTTAAGATCTGGAAATAGTTAATTAGTTGCTTCTGTATGCATTTAAAGTATCCAAGCAAGTTCAGATGCCTCAGCACAATTCACAAATCGGCTACTTTTATTCAAAAAGTGTTTTTCCCACACCTGCTGTACCTAAACTTAACACTAAATTTATGGCTGATTGCTTAAGTGCAGAATTTATGGGTGTAGGCCACGAAGACGCAAATACACGGGTAAGGTAAATGCCATGTCCTTCTTCCAGTTTCTAATCTCTATGTGACTCTAGAGAAAAAAAATACTCATGCTTCATGGTCGGTGTGAAAACAGAAGCTTTAGAATATTTCTCATGCAGTGTGAACACCTCAAATAGTTTATTACATTGCCTTCTATGTTTTTGCTACGAAATGTCATCTACCACATCAATCATTTCATGTTTACAATTCTGAATAGTTTTACCATGTTAAATATAAAAAGAGCTCCAATCGTTCAGTTCTTGTGCATGACATATCTACATTAAACTCCTAATATTGTTTTCATGCAGATATTAAACATCTTCTTTACCTGCGTCTTAACCAGGTGATTTGCCGGCGCACGCGATGGCACGCATGATGTACTAGTACTACATCAAGCTAGCTAGAAGCTAGGCCCTGTTCGGCTTACCTTAAAACCGGTTTGTTCGGCTTCTTTTTTCAGTCAGAACAGTATTTTTCTCTCACAACAATTCAGTCAAAACAGTATTTTTCAGCCAGTTTCAGTCAAATTTCTGTAAGCCGAACGGGGACTAGGCTGCTCCTGCCTCCTGTTCTTGGAGCATCTAACAATGGACATGCTAAAGCAGTCCCAAAGAAGGTTTCGCAGGCACCATATCTACAACAATCCAACAAAGCTAGGGTTTAGGGTTTAGGCCGCCAGCTCATTGAGGCGACTTTCCAAAGCGACGGGCCTTCTTGTTGCAGAGGAAAACATCGGTGAGGACGGTGCTTGACGGCAGCGATGTCTCGAGAATCTCCATAGCCTGAAGCCAAAAATGAAAAACAAAACAATGTTTCAAATCGATGTAGCATGTCAAAACTATCCAAAAAAAGGGGTGTGGTAGTTCTAGATGTCTGAATCTTTTTTTTTTCATTTTTTCAATCGACAAAGTAAATGGTGATATTGGTCATCGTCTCCAAACAAAAAAGGGCCTTGGATCATGATTTTGAACAAGCAAAAAAATATAAAGTTTGTTATTGTACGTGTGCTTTTTTGAGCAGTTGTCTCTGAGCTTAAAAATAATTTTCACCAGTGTGAATTGTTTTATATTTGTGATGCTAAGGAGTATCATGATCAATACTCTCAGTTGTATGGGTTTGGGCATGCCAAATTTGAAATATCCTTTTAGGTACCTTGGCATACCCATGCATCATAGAGAAATTTTAGTAATAAAGACTGAAAATAAGTTGAAGATAGATTTCAAAGGACACTTAGCTTTTGGAAAGGAACACTTATTATATACATGGTGATATGGTAGAAGACTTATCAACTCTTGTTTAACTAGTCTGGCTGCGTTTATGATGTCCTTTGAGATTCAAAGGGTGCCTGTAGGGTGATGACTAGCAAAATAGAAAATAATTTATAGACCATGGGAACAAGGGGGTGCTGGATTTCAGGACCTAGATGTGCATAACAAATTCCTCCTTAGAATATGGTTGTGTATCGCCTAATTAGGCCCTTTGGAACGCGCGATTGAAAAAAAAATACAGGAATAGAAAAAACACAAGAATAAGACATGAATGCATATGCAAAACAAAGAAATAAAAAAAACATTTGAATGTTGTAGGAACGGGTGTTTGAATGAACCGCAGGAAAAACGAAACCAAAACACGAGGTTTGAGTAGATGTTTTTTCCTATGAAATCAAAAGCAAAGAAAAGTTTCCTATATTTTTCCATCGGGCAATGTGATCTAAAGGACGCAACAGTGACACAATCCATAGGAATGTGAATCCTACATTTTTTCCTACGGTGTGGCAACAATTACTAATCTAAACAACTAAAACAGTCATAACTATTCCATCCACAGGTGCGACACCAAAGCCGCTCCATACGATCAGATCAGGAAGGCAATGCACACTAGCTCCATGCGATCAGCTCAATCCCCATAACAACCGCAACAAATCAGGAAGGCAAAAATCAATTCCCTAGACTAAAAAGAGTAAAAGATGGACATTTTTTGTGCCACAATCATCGCTTCGGGTCATCGGTCTGCCCCTGTGATCCCTGCCTGCTTTCATTGCGCTTCCCCCACGCGATATAAAAGGAAACCGCCATCCGCGTCGCTCCCCCATGATTCGTCCGCCACCATCCGCATCGCTCCCCATGATTCATCCGTGAGAAAAGAAATCGCCATCCAACTCGAGCCCCGAGATTCGACCGCAGACAGATAATTGCTCTCCACGCGCGGCTGCTGTCGTCCTCATTTGCCACCCCATCATCGCCGTCACCCGCAAGGATCTTGCGCCATCATCACCGTCGTGGGCAGTCCTTGCCATCATCGCCCTTGCCTTTGACGTCCTCCATCTTCCTTACTAGCCGATCCATCCACTGCCGGCTGTCGTGGGAGGGACTAGAGGACCTCATGGCACACTGAAAGGTCCTAATGGCTAGAGGGGGGGGGTGAATAGCCATTATAAAAATTTCTACAACAACACTTAGCAAACTGGTTAGACAATTATGATGCGAAGCAAGGGTTGCGCTAGCCTACAAAAAATGCAAGCCACCTACCACAATTCTAGTTGATATAGTTTCTATCCACACAATAGCTATGTCACTACACTAAGTTAGTGTGCTCTCAAAGGCTAACTAAAGAGCCACACTAACCAAACTAACAAGCTCTCACAACTAGCTACACTAAAGAGCTTGACAACTAGTTTGTGGTAATGTAAAGAGAGTGAGCAAGATAGTTATACCGCCGTGTCGAGGAGTGAACCAATCAATCACAAGAATCAATATCAATGATGACCAATCACCTCGGAATCAAATGATGAACATAATGATTTTTTACCGAGGTTCACTTGCTTGCCGGCAAGCTACTCCTCGTTGTGGCAATTCACTCACTTGGAGGTTCACGCGCTAATAGGCATCACACGCCAAACCCTCAATAGGGTGCCGCACAACCAACACAAGATGAGGATCACACAAGCCACGAGCAATCCACTAGAGTACCTTTTTGGCTCTCCACCGGGGAAAGGTCAAGAACCCCTCATAATCACCGCGATCGGAGCCAGAGACAATCACCAACCTCCGCTCGACGATCCTCGCTGCTCCAAGCCGTCTAGGTGGCGGCAACCACCAAGAGTAACAAGCGAATCCCGCAGCGAAATACGAACACCAAGTGCCTCTAGATGCAAACACTCAAGCAATGCACTTGGATTCTCTCCCAATCTCACAAAGATGATGAATCAATGATGGAGATGAGTGGGAGGGCTTTGGCTAAGCTCACAAGGTTGCTATGTCAATGCAAAGGGCCAAGAGAGTGAGCTTGAGCCGGCCATGGGGCTTAAATAGAAGCCCCCACAAAATAGAGCCATTGTAGCCCTTCACTGGGCACAACGCGGGGTGACTGAACATTTTGGTCGTACTGATCGGACGCTGGACCTCATCGTTCGGTCACACGATGCGTGCCACGTGTCCCCTCTCTTCAAATGTCGATCGCCCGATCTCAACTGTCAAGTGATGACCGGACGCAGTAGCTCAAAGTGACCGGACGCTGGACCTCAGCGTCTGGTCATTTCGAGTAAGCATCCAGAAGCGACTTTTCTCGATCGGACGCATCCGGTCATGCTCGACCAGACACACCCAGCGTTCGATCACATGGCGACTCCCCTGTGCACTGCCATGTTAGTAGGACCGGATGCACCCCTCCAGTGTCCGATCACAAAGTGACCCAACGTCCGGTCAGAGACCGACGCCAGCGTCTTCGCTGCTTCTACTGACTGAACACGCCGGTTCAACCGAGGCCAGCGTCCGGTCACTTACAGTGACCTCTGTCTTTTCTGTCTAGGGCACCAGTGGCACCGTCGGACTATCCGCACTCAACGGGCGGACACTCCGCCGGTGAAGTTCCTAACCCTTGCTCAAATGTGCCAACCACCAAGTGTATCACCTTATGCACATGTGTTAGCATATTTTCACAAACATTTTCAAGGGTGTTAGCACTCCACTAGATCCTAAATGCATATGCAATGAGTTAGAGCATCTAGTGGCACTTTGATAACCACATTTTGATACGAGTTTCACCCCTCTTAATAGTATGGCTATCGATCCTAAATGTGATCACACTCACTAAGTGTCTTGATCACCAAAACAAAATGGCTCCTACAATTTATACCTTTGCCTTGAGCCTTTTGTTTTTCTCTTTCTTCTTTTCAAGTCCAAGCACTTGATCATCATCATGGCATCATCATCATCATGTCATGATCTTCATTTGCATCACCACTTGGAATGTGCTACCTATCTCATGATCACTTGATAAACTAGGTTAGCACTTATGGTTTCATCAATCCACCAAAACCAAACTAGAGCTTTCAATCTCTCCCTTTTTGGTAATTGATGACAACCCTTTCACAAAGATATGAATTGAAATTCAATTAAATCCATGTTGCTTGCCCAAACATTTTTTACCATGTGTAAAAGAATATGGACAAGTTTCATGAATCCCATATGGTAGCAATTGCCCCCCCTACATATGTGCTAAGAGTTTGGATTGAAGCTTGCACATATGCTTAGATAGGAAATATAGGAGACAATGTCTACCAAGTGATGCTAAGGTATAAAAGATAGACCTTTGAAGCGTGATACCAATCGGAGTGCACCATTATATCATCCTTAGCACCATGGTTAGCTTGATACCACTTGGAAACACTTGGAAATGAAATCATTAGATATCCTATGCATGCTAGTTTTTCATTTCATCATTCAAACCTATAACTAGCATACACCACACGAGCATGGATATTGAAATTTTAAAACTTGTGCCATGCAAGCAAATATATGGAACGCACATTCAAATGCACCATACAAGTTCATGAGCTTGCTCCCCCTACTTGTGTGCTCAAGATTTTAATTGATCCCTTTTCTTTGTCATATCTCTCCCCTTGTGTCAAGTTCTCCCCCTTTGTTGTCTTTTCATTATCTTAGTACACTAATATCTTTGTTTTTCTCCCCATGTACTAACATCTTTGTTTTTCTCCCCCTTTGTCATCAATGACCATAAAGGTTCAAAATGTAGATATGTTGAGTTTATCAATGTCAATCAATGGGGTGAGGATCATTTTCCCAAATTTGGTCCAATCTAGATCATTTACCAAAGATATTTAACTCGGTTTGATCCAAGGACAAGCTTCTTCACACCTCCAAATAAGGGTTATCTTGTACCATGTTGAGTTAAATACTTAGAGCTTATTTTTTAGATCAAACACTAGGTTTACAAGCCCACAAACATGTTATATGCTACCACTAGATCAAAATAAGCATAGAAGCAATAGTGGTACCATACAATCATCAAATTCATTTGATTTTCATGAATGATCCTATTGAATGTGAAAGATGTCTAGATGCACTAAACAAGTCCTTAACAAGGATGTATGCCATGCAAATCAACTTTTACCTTGGATTGCTCAAAGGAGAGGCATGTCATATAAGTGGGGGGGTGTATCAACACATATTTGAGAAATCCAATATGTTCAACTCATTCCTTAGCTTGCAAAACCTTTTCTCATCCAATGGCTTGGTGAATATATCAGCAAGTTGATCTTCGGTGCCTACACTCTCAATGCAAATGTCCCCTTTTTGTTGGTGATCTCTTATGAAATGGTGGCAGACATCAATGTGCTTTGTTCTTGCATGTTGAACCGGATTGTTGGTTAACTTGATTGCACTCTCATTGTCACATAGCAATGGCACTTTCTTAAACTTGATTCCAAAGTCACTCAAAGTGGCCTTCATCCAAAGTATTTGTGCACAACAACTACCGGCGGATATGTATTCGGCTTCAGTGGTTGATAATGCAACACTATTTTGCTTCTTTGATGACCATGAAACAAGTGATCTTCTCAACAATTAACATGTGCCCAAGGTGCTCTTCCTTTCAACCTTGCATCCCGCATAATCTGAGTTGGAGTAACCAACTAGCTCAAACTTTGCTCCTTTGGGATACCACAAACCAATATTTTGTGTATGCTTCAAGTACCTCAATATTCTCTTTGTAGCCTTTAAATGACTTTCTCTTGGTGAGGCTTGAAATCTTGCACACATGCATACACTAAACATGACATCCGGCCTTGATGCGGTCACATAGAGTAGGCTTCCAATCAAAGACCGATACAATTTTTGATCCACCATGTTGCCACTTGCATCACTATCCAAGTTGCCATTTGTTCCCATTGGTGTACTAATAGCTTTGCTATCACTCATTCCAAACTTCTTGATCATGTCCTTGATATACTTGCCTTGACTCACAAATATACCATTCTTCAATTGCTTGATTTGAAGACCAAGGAAGTAACTTAAGTCTCCAATCATGGACATCTCAAACTCATTAGCCATCATCTTTCCAAACTCATCACAAAAGTCTTGATTGGTTGATCCAAATATGATGTCATCGACATAGATTTGCAACACAAATAAATCTTTTCCAATCTTCTTAATGAAAAGAGTGGTGTCAACCTTGCTCATCATGAACCCTTTAGAGAGTAGAAAGTCCCTCAATCTCTCATACCATGCTCTAGGTGCTTGCTTCAAGCCATACAACGCCTTCTTCAAATTATACACATGGTTGGGCTTCTTGTCATCTTCAAAACCGGGAGGTTGCTCAACATATACTTCTTCATTGATGTAACCATTGAGAAATGCACTCTTGACATCTATTTGATAGAGTTTGATATTATGGGCACAAGCATAGGCTAGCAAGATTCTAATTGCTTCCAATCTAGCAACCGGGGCATATGTTTCTTCAAAGTCAAGACCTTCAACTTGTGTATATCCTTGTGCTATCAATCTTGCTTTGTTCCTTACTACTATCCCATCTTGATCTTGCTTGTTTCTAAAGACCCATTTGGTTCCAATCACATTGTGTCCCTTTGGTCTCTCTACTAATTCCTATACTTGATTTCTTGTGAAGTTATTTAATTCTTCATGCATAGCATTCACCCAATCAACATCCTTCAATGCTTCATCTATCTTCTCTGGTTCGATGGATGACATAAATGAGAAATGCTTACAAAATGAAGCCAATCTTGATCTTGTTTGTACACCTCTTGAAATATCACCAATGATAGTGTCCAATGGATGATCCCTTGCAATATTTGTTGGTTGAAGCATTGGAACTTGATTGCTTGCACTTGCTTAATCATTGGGTTGAGATGATATACTAGCCACTTGATCTTGTTCATTGTCATGAGAGCCACTTATACTAGCTTGATTTGTATCATCTTGCACATTTGAGTTAGAGAGCACTTGCACTTGATCATCTTGATCATCATTCACTTGCCTAGGCCTCAATTCACCAATATCCATGTTCTTCATGGCTTTTGAAAGTTGAATGCCTCTAACATCTTCCAAGTTCTTATTCTCTACTTGTGAACCCTTGGTTTCATCAAATTCAACATCATGAACTTCCTCAAGAGTACATTATCCAAATTCCAAACTCTATATGCTTTGCTTGTAGTGGAATAACCATGTAGGAATCCTTCATCACATTTCTTGTCAAACTTGCCCAATCTAGTGCCTTTCTTCAAGATATAACATTTGCAACAAAAAACCCAAAAATATGCAATGTTGGGCTTTCTACCATTCAAGAGCTCATATGGTGTCTTCTCTTTCAATGGGTGACAATAGAGGCGATTGCTACAATAGCAAGCCGTGATGATAGCTTCGGCCCAAAAAGATTGACTCACATTGTACTCACTAAGCATAGACCTTGCCATATCAATGATTGTCCTATTCTTCCTCTCAATAAGGCTATTTGATTATGGAGTGTACTTGGCCGAGAATTGATGTCTAATTCCAAATTCATCACACAACTCATCAATTTTAGTGTTCTTGAACTCACTACCATTATCACTTCTAACTCTCTTGATGGTTGTTTCAAACTCATTGTGAATGCCCTTGACAAATGATTTGAATGTTGCAAACACATCATGAAATGACCCCGATTTCCACAAAGGGAAATCCACAGCGTCAAAGTGTAATAAGACCGTTGTAGATCATATTACCCAAATTTCAGTCGAATATCACATCCATACAACGATAATATCAGAGTACAAATAGTGCAGAATTACATAAATTATTACATCGCCACATTGGCGGAATCAAAAGTAGCATTCATTTAGAATAGCTTGAAGATAAGATCGCCAAACTCAAGCGTAGGCACGAACCCCTCATCCGTCAAACTCCTCAGAGCTAAACTCCTCAGCAGAACCTGTGTGTCAAAATTTATCAGTACGATTTGTACTGGCCACTCCCAACCCTATGAGCATTGCTTTGTGGAAACTGGATGCAAGTTGGATATAGTCAAAAGGAACCTATAAGGCTGGGGTTTCCTATGTATTTCAGCATATCAAGTATATAACAGTATAGTCAAGTTTTAACACCATTCCCACACACATTCCACTCCATTCCCTTTTCTGAGCTAGGTTTCGATCCTAGGATCGATATACCACCATCTCCACACCATCACCATACCATAACCATACCATAACCATACCATCGCTCAGTCGACAGGCCAACTCCCTCTCGGCACTGTCTCAAGGCCCGTAGCCCCTGGCTATGACCGAACACTCACTTCTAGGGGAAGAAGAGAAGGACTCATCTCACTATCTAGTTTAAGCAAAACCTAGGAAAGGTCCATAGCCGACAAGTCGGCACATGTATCGATCGATCAACCATACACTCTGCAGAGGTTTTACATAACCACAAGATCTGCCTTCCTCGCTGACCGTCGTCAACTGGGCTGATTCCGGCCGCTTGCTAGCCTAGGATAATGCCACTCTACCATTTAGCCCTGGTACACCCCAAGTCTAGTCTGGGGTGGCTGAAACTGTGAGTCATGAGCTAGGTCCACAAGGTCTCCATGAAGTCTTATAAGGGTGTGGGGGAAATCCTCCGCACCCTGTACCTCCCTCGCACTGTCCGCTATCAACCTAGCAGTAGTGGCAATATCCTACCAAGTAGTCCGGCCGTCCTGCACCATATAGGGCGAGTGGTACGTAAGGCTTCTCGGTGAATCTAAGTACTAGTAAGTCCTTAGGGGTGACCAAGCTAGAATGTCTCCATCAGGGTTTCCATTTACCGTGCTACCACAGCACCTCCACCCTAGGCTCCTCCCATCATAGGTTCACACCCAAGGCCACCTCATATACCATTTACCCACCACAGGTATCCATTCCAGGGGTGCCCAGGTAGCACCCCATGGCAAGACTTGCCCCAGGCTTATCGTATACTCTAACTTGGTCGACACAACCCTCACCCTCCACACACCCAAGTCACACACGCAGCACTCTCCCTGTAGTTCAGATTACACCACGCATTAATGTAGTATAAGCGTAGTAGAAGTATAAGCAAATAAAATATAGCAGTAAGCGTGTGTCTTATCCTAATAGTAGGGTATGCAGGGGTAAGGTTACATCAAGGTAAAGGCCATCAAGAAAGCATACTACCATGCAAGTCCTATCATAGTATGATTATAACAGTAAAGTAAAGCAATAGCAGTTCTACATTAGCCATGCGTAATAGGTGCTACGAGATTGGGTGGGATGTGGCACCTTTAGTGTAGTCGTCTCCGTACTCCTCATGGTACTCACGATCCTCGTCTGTCTGTTTCTCCTCCGAGTCTACAAACGATCGCATTATAGTCGCGTTAGCGATGTCTATAGAATAGCATAAAGGAGCAATAAAAATTCAAAAGAGCCAAATGCACTCAAACATGGGTTCATTGCGTAGGGCTCGATTTTAGATGAATTTTGGTCCTAGTTTCGTATTTTTCTAAGGTCATATGAATTAGTTATGAATTTCCGAAGTTTAAATCTATTTCTGAAAATGGAAAAAGGCTGAATTAATTCTAGGCTAACACGTGTCATACTGTGGTTGGTCCACGTGGCTTGCTGACATCAGCATCGCGGTTCCGAGCTGACAGGTGGGGCCCAGCTAACGTCAGCATGACGTTAGCGTGACGTCATCAACGTCGTCCACACCGATAGGTGGGGCAAAGGCTACTAGGTCACTGACAGGTGGGTCCGGTCAAAGTCAACGCCGGTCAATGTGGAGTCAATGGTCAACGGTCAACGGTCAATAGTCAGGGTCACTAACATGTGGGGCCTAGGCTGCTGACGTCAGCAGCTGATGTCAACGTGACGTCAGCATGACGTCACCCTGGCTGCGGGGCTGCTAACATGTGGGTCCCGTGTGACGTCAGCATCACGTCAGCGCCTGTCGTGTGGGTCTAAGGTGTCCGTGTCACTAACAGGTGGGGCTAGGTCAACAGTCAACGTTGATCGGTCAACAGTCAATACGGGCTGGGTCTGAACTGGGCTCTAGTGGGCTCAGGTTGGGCCGGGCCGACCCGGACACGTGGCACGCTACGACGCTGCCATGTCATGGTCGTGGGCCTTTATTAGGCTTTGTCCACAGCATGACTCACATCGTGTGGCTCACGGTGGACCAGCGCTCATGGTCCATGGACCTACGGCGAGGCGCATGGTGGATCAAGTCCACCGTCTCTTCTCCTTGGCTCGGCTCATGTGCACCGAGTTCACGCACGGGTGGCTGGTGAGGGAGGAAGCCCTCTGTTTCTCCCACGGCGGTGCCCCTGCTGGTGGCGAGCTCGCTATGAGCCCCTGCGGTGGCGCTAGTGTCCAATTGGAGAGGGGAAAAGCTTCCCTAGGCCACGGTGACTGCATCGGTGGGGTCAAAGTGGCGGCCAGAGCTTCCCAAGGTGCTGGCCACGGTGAGCGGCAGCTCAAGCTCCACCGGCATGCGGGAACGGTGTAGGGCTACGGCATAGGCCGGTTCTGTGGTGCGCGTGGCTGACACAACGCACCAGTGGGCATGTTGGGCAGGTCAAGGGGTCCTCCAGGGCCTCTGGTGGCTTTGGCCATGGCGGCCCCCTTCCGAGCACGACGGCGGCGTTGGTGAGATGGCTACGATCATGGTGAAACATCTCGGCGGGGCGTGTATGCTTCTACAGATGCATGGGGACGCAGTGGGGACGTCCAGGCTCAAGGCGAGGCTATAGGTTCTCTTGTGGCCGGTAGGGCTTCCCAGCAGCCACGGCGAACGGTGACGACAGCGAGGCGCGCGGGTGATCTATGGGGCTCCAGCGGGGTAGTCACGGCATGGCTACGGCTATGCGCGTGGTGCGTGTGTTCCTAGTGGCCGGAGACAAGGCACTGGCCTACGTGCTCTCGGGGTGGAGCGCCATGGCCGACGGTGAGGTTCGGTGGCAGAGAGAAACCAGAAGGGGGGGCTCACCCTAGGTGGCGTGGAAGAATGGGTGGCAATGCCGTGTTGATTCGAGGCCATGTAGCTCCGGAAGCCATGCAGTGCCATGCCGAACCGCGTCGGTGATGTAGACGATGGCGTCGCTTTCGGCCCTGATGACCTCCTCCCCCACGGTGGCTTCGGCATTTTCTCCCCTCCCCTTCCTCTTCTCCCTCTTCTTTCTTGGCTCGGTGTGCTGTGGTCGGCCACCGAGGTGGCGGCGGGGCGATGGAAGGAGCTAGGGCTCTCGGCCGAGGCTCTTATAGCCAAGCGGGAATCGGCGAGCTCGGTGATCGGCGGTTGGGGATTCAAGGGCGATCGGGGCGCGAGCTTGCATCCAACGACCGCGAGGGGTTGCGTGGGCGCGGCGTAAGGGGGGGGGGGGCAAGGCCATGCCCTGGGTGTGACCCCCTGGCCCGCTCTCTGCCAGTGCTGTTGGCGTTCTATCGGAGGGGAGAATCGGCGTGGGCGTGGAGAAGATGAACAGGGAAAAGGCTAACGAGTGGGGTCCGTTGGCAGCGGCTGTGGGTGAAGGAAAGAGGGCGTGCAGGTGAGCAGTGCTCGGCTGACGTGCGGGGCCCACTGGCAGCGACAGCGAGCAAAGGCAGGGAGGCGCGGGTGTTGCTGGGCCGCGCGCGCTGGGGGGGGGCGCGATGGTGCTGGCTGGGCTGGCTAGCTTGGGCCGAGCGGCTGGCTGCGAGGCCCACTTCTTCTTTTCCTTTTTTCCTATTTTCAGTTCTCTTCCATTTGTTTGAATTCAAATCTGGTTTTGGTTTTTGAATTAAAAAATTGGTGCACCGAATTCATTAGAGTTTTAGATATGTGACCCACAACATTCTTATATATATATTAGGAATTTATTTAGCCATTTTGTATAACAAAAGTAAGTGTAACAAATCCTTATTCTTTGATTTGATTTGATGGTTTATTACTTTTAAAGGAGTTGTTAGGCATTACATAAAACAAATGAAGATCCAACTCACAATTTGAGTTAACAATGTATGCAACCCTTTATTTGTTAGAAATTTAAATAACATAATCAACAGATGTCATGCTATGCTTATGTGATGACTTGGGTTGGGGTTATGCCTAATGCATCCCTCAGGTTGGCTTTCTATACATGACACTCATCACTACATGGGAGTTCCAAGAATTTTTTTTGTAGTAGGTATTTTTGGTGTATGGATTTTTGGGTTGTTACAGTCCTACCCCCTTAATAGAATCTCATCCTCGAGATTAAAGTGTAACGTACTCTTCAAAGAGGTAAGGATATCGTAGCTGAAGATCCGACTCTTTCTCCCATGTTGCTTCTCTCTCAGTATGATTACTCCATTGGATCTTGCACATAGGAATAGTCTTGCTTTGGGTCTCTTTGGTATCTCTGCCCAGAATTCTGATAGGATGTTCTCTATACTCAAGTGTATCTTGAATGTCAAGTGTATCAGTTGGGACTACTTCATCGGGCACCCTCAAACACTTGCGTAGCTGAGAGACATGGAATACGGGATGTACACCCACCAATTCCTCAGGTAGCTCGAGTTTGTAGGCGAGCTTTCCAATCTTTTTGCAAATCTTGTATGGGCCAACAAATCTAGGGGCAAGCTTTCCTTTCACATGGAATCTGACAGTCCCACGTAGCGGGGATACCTTGAGATAGACGAAGTCCCCCACATTAAACTCAAGTTCTCTTCTCCTTTTGTCAGCATAGCTCTTGTATCGACTTTGAGCAATTCTCAAATTCTCTCGTACTTGAGCAACTCCTTCTTCGGTATCTTGAATCTTAGCAGAGTCAAAGAACGATCTTTCTCCTGGTTGGGACCACATCAAAGGTGTCTTACAAGGTCTGCCATATAGAGCTTCAAACGGCGACATCTTGATATTGGCTTGGTAGCTGTTGTTGTAAGAAAATTCTGCATAGGGTAAGCATCTCTCCCAATCAGAGCCATAATTCAGTACACTAGCGCGAAGCATATCTTCTAAGATCTAATTTACTCGTTCAGTCTGTCCATCTATCTATGGATGATAAGCGGTACTGAAGTCAAGTTTGGTTCCAATGGACTTGTGTAGGGCTTCCCAAAATCGAGACACAAACTGAGGGCCACGATCAGATACAATACTAGAGGGAGCTCCATGCAGTCTGAGAATATGTTCAATGTATAGATCTGCTAGTTTTTTGGCATTGGTCTTGGTCTTTACTAGTATAAAGTGAGCAATCTTGGTCAAGCGATCAACAATCACCCAGATGGAATCATTGCCTTTCTATGAACGGGGCAATCCAACTATGAAATCCATGGATATGCTCTCCCACTTCCACTCGGGAACATCAAGAGGCTTTAGCAAACCTATAGGCCTTTGATGTTCAGCCTTAACTCTATTATAGGTGTCACATCGTGCCACATGTCCTACAATATCTGTCTTCATGCCTTTCCACCACAAGTGTCTCTTCAAATCTTGATACGTTTTTGAACCTCCAAGGTGGATACAGTACTTAGAATCGTGAGCTTCTGACAAAATTTCCTCTCGTAGCACTGGGTCAGATGGAACATAGATTCTGTTCTTGAACTAGATGATTCCTTATTCATCTTCATGGTGGTTGGTCTTATAGCCTAGTTTCATCAGACCACGGAGATATTTGATTTCTTCACAATCCTTCTGAGCTTGACGGATGCGTTCTATGAGATCATACTATATGCAGAGCTCATTCAACAAGTTGTGCAGTAGTATCTCAAGTTGAAAATCATCAATATCTTCCTTGAGTTTAGGTGGTATAGATTTAGTGATCAAAGTGTGATAGTAACTCTTACAACTAAGAGCATCTGCAACTACATTAGCTTTTCCCGGATGATAATGAATTTCCAGGTCATAGTCCTTGATCAACTCTAGCCATCGGCGTTGCCTCATATTCAAATCTTCTTGAGTGAAAAAGTACTTCAAGCTCTTGTGATCGGTGTAGATATCACACTTGTTGCCTATCAAGTAGTGCCTCTAGATCTTCAGGGTATGCACAACTGCTGCTAACTCAAGATCATGAGTAGGGTAACGGTTCTCATGTTCTTTCAACTGTCGAGACGCGTATGCTATCACCCTTCCATCTTGCATCAATACACAACTAAGTCCTTGATGGGATGCATCACAATAGACTACAAAATTTTTGCCGATATCAGGCAATGCTAGCACAGGAGTTGTGGTAAGCTTCTGTTTCAATTCCTGGAAGCTTTGTTTGCACTCGGGCATCCATTCAAACTCCTTAGTCTTCTTTAGAAGATTGGTCATTGGACGGGCTATCTTGGAGAAGTTTTTGATGAATCGGCGATAATATCCCGCCAATCCTAAGAAACTTCTGACTTCTATCACATTACGGGGTTGATCCCACTCTTTCATAGCTTCAATCTTGGTTGGGTCAACTGCGACACCTTCAGCTGATAGTACATGGCCTAGGAAGGAAACTTCCTATAGCCAAAACTCACATTTGCTGAACTTTGCGTAGAGCTGATGTTGGGCTAATTTCTCGAGCATAGTTCTCATATGATGTTCATGTTCTTCAGTGGTGGGTGAATAGACAAGGATGTCATCAATGAATACCACCACAAACTTATCTAGTTCATCCATGAAAACCTTATTCATCATGTTCATGAAGTATGCAGGAGCATTCGTGAGTCCAAAGGATGCCACAGTGAACTCAAACTGTCCATACCTAGTCACGAAAGCTGTCTTCGGAATATCACTTTCTCGGATCTTCATCTGATGATAGCTAGATCTAAGATCAATCTTAGAGAAATACTTGGCACCTCGAAGCTGATCAAGCAGATCATCAATTCTTGGCAGGGGGTACTTGTTCTTGATGGTGACTACGTTCAAGTTCTGATAATCAATGCACATTCTCATTGAGTCGTCCTTCTTCTTGACAAACAGAACAGGGGATCCCCAGGGTGAAGCACTGGGTCTGATATATCCCTTTGAGATGAGCTCATCAAGCTATTTCTTGAGCTCAGCCAGTTCATCAACTGACATGCGATAGGGTCTCTTAGCAATGGGTCCTATTCTCGGGAACAGATCAATGATGAATTCTACATCACGGTCTGGTGGCATACCCGGTAATTCTTTAGGGAATACATCAGGATAGTCTTTGACAACTGGCACATCATGAACTATCTTCTCCTCTTTTTGTGATTCTAAACTTGCTTTAAGGGCACATAGGATAGAGGTGGACTTTCCGGACTAGGGTTCACATCTAATGACTTGGCCTGATGGGTGGGTCACTTGGACGTATCTAGGTGAACATGATATGATACCTTGGTGAATGGTTAACTAATCCATATGTAGGATGACATCTAGGCTAGTGGAAGGTAAATGGGTTAGGTCAGCTTTAAAGACAAGACCCTCAATGGTAAGACTCACTCCCTTACAGATGTGGGTGCATTTTAGGTCTCCTAAAGGTGAGCTGGTGATGATAGGCTTTTCACATGGGGTTACAGGCAGGTCATGTTCTCATGCAAACTTAGATGATATGTATGAATAGGTTGCTCTAGAGTCAAATAGAACTGATGCAGTGTTGCCATTAACTAAAAACATACCGTACACCACGTCAGGGGCAGCTTGTGCTTCCTCAGCGTCCAGATGGTTGAGGCGTCCACGAGTAGCAGATCCCTTGAGCTGAGACTTCTGAGCAGCTGAGTTCTAAGGGCACTCAGTGGCTTTGTGACCTAGTTGGCCACAAGCGAAGCAGGTGAAAGGCATACCACCTGTAGGGGTTGGCGCAGGTGCCTTCCAGTTTCCAGTGCTTGGTGCGGAGCGGTTCTGTGCTGGGCGTTCATTCGCTGAGCGGGGATGGTTGAAACGGTCCTAAGTGTTGCAGTCCTGCGCATAACGGTCCCGGGTGTAATGATCCTGAGTAGGGCGGGAGTATTTGGCATTGTAGCCTCCACTACCCCTACTCGATCCAGGGTTGTCATCCCTGTTGTGGTGAGAGTGCTCCCTAGAGGGTGCATCTCTGCAGAACCTCTTGCGATCATGACCATGGAAAGACTCCTCAGGCTTACGTTTCCTCTCCCTATACTCTTCTCCAGCTTCAGCACGGTCCTTCTCAATCTGGATGCAGCGATCCACCAGAGCACGCAATGTGTTACTCTCAATACCGCCAAACTTCAGCTTGATGTGTGGGTTAAGTCCCTTGCAGTAATAGTACAACTTCTCCTTCTCCGAGTTCACAACATAGGGAGGTGCATAGCGTAGAAGGTTAGTGAAACGGGTAGTGTACTCAGTCACCCTGTCCTTTCCCATCTTGATGTTGCAGAACTCCTTAGCTTTGGCCTCCATGATACCCTTGGGAATATGGTACCCAGTGAATGCTTCCATGAACTCATCCCACGAGATGTGGGTAGGGTCCTCATGAGAATCACTGAAAATGTCCCACCAGGCGCGTGCTACACCTGTGAGCTGGTGTGTGGTAGCTCCAACACACTCATCATCGGTGAAAGTAGTGAGGTCAAGCTTCTTCTCCATTTCCTTGAGCCAGTCATCGGCTACAAGTGGGTCAGGGTCGGTGCCATCATAGGTAGGTGGCCTTAGCTTCAGAAATCCTTCTAGCTTCCTTTGGAAGTCATTCTGCTGACCTCCCTGATGATAGTTTGCTCCTTCAACAAGAGCTACAAGAAGTTGGGTCTGTTGTGCCATCACCTCTGCCAGGTTCGGTGGTGGTGGTGGAGGAATGTTCTCCTCAGGCGGTGGAGTATTCTCCAGGTGGAAGGGTATCCCTCCACGTCCACGGCTACGGCCACGGCCACGGTTGTTGCCACCACATCCCCCATTTGGTTCAACTGGTTTAGGGGTGGGTGCATGTCCATGGTTTATTAGGCGATTAGATCAATGGTTCGGCATCTGCAACACGGATCATAGAGAATTTTAGTGCTTGTGCCAAAAGTGCTTATAATTCAATATGATTACATGATTTTTGATGATTTAAAGAAAAACATTTACACTATCCAACACTCACTACAAAGAAGCAATAAGATCCATAAGATGCAATAAGATCCAAAACATTCATTACATGGGTTTTATTATATAGCATCATCTCCAGTAGCTACACTTGAAGACGTGCAAGAATCGTACTATGCATAATGTCTCATAATACATCTCATAAGGGGTACATCATGGGGTACAACTTACGGAAGCTATTGACATGACTCATGACCATGCAGGGTCATCTACTCTAACTCATACACCGCAACTGGGATACGACTATTCTTGATCTCGATCTCCTTGTCAGACTTGTGAAGTTGGGACACGTACTTCAAGGCCTCAGCGAGCTCCTTAGTAGGCTTGGCTCTAGGTAGGGTAGGATAGGCGTCTAGGTTGAGGCGAGTTGGGGCTAACTCAAACTCCTCTATCCTAGGCTTTGTCTTGCTGTGAACCTCCTTGGGTAGCTGATCCCACATACCCTTCATCTCCCTGAGGTGCTTCCTGTCAGACTTCTGCCAAGCCTACCATGTCCTCTCACACTTATCTTGTAGGTACTCGGTCTACTTGAGTGCCTTGATCAAGTGACCCTGGTTGCGAATGGCCTTCTTCCTAAACTCCTCTAGCTCCTAGGTCAAGGTCTTGTTCCGAGATTGGATCTTCAGCATATCAATCCCCTTGGACCTCTCTCTGTCTCCTCTGCGGTTGAACTCAGCCTTCTTGTCGTCCAACTCCCTCTGCAACTCCAATACCTTGCTGTTGAGGTAGCAGTTCCTATTGCCTAGGTCGGCTGCTTTGTCTTGTAAGTCAGCAACCTCGGCTCTGTGGACTTCCTCATGACGGTTGAGCTCATCTTGTAGCTTGGCAATTGCCTCAAGCAGACTAGCTCGCTCCTGTGCTCCCTATGAGTCTCGCTCCTGGCACTCCCACAGAAGAGCCCAGTCCTGATGTCTCTTCTGCTCAAGCTAGGTCATGTATCTGTCCTACTTTAGTAGGTGGATAGCCGAGACACAAAGGCATCTGTCCTCCTCTGCAAGGATAACTCTGCCAGCTACGAAACTCTGCTCACTAGGGGTAAGGTTGAGGTCGAGGGCCTAGGGAAGTAGACGGAACTCTGTCGTCTTCAGGTGCTCGTAGTGATCCCTCATCACTCTGTGAAGTGCCTTGTGTGAGACAGCTCGCAGTCCCTCCTCAACTGTGTCCTCTATCGTCAACTCGGTGAAAGCTGGGACAGTAGGTAGGGTGGTGCTAGCTGGGAACTTGACTGAGGTGACAACTGGTCCTTTGATTCCTCCTCCCTAAGTTGACTTCCCGGTACAGGTGACCTTGACAAGCTCGTCGGGGACTCCTAACGTGATGAGAACTCGGCAGAGGGTCTATGCGAAACCCCCAAGCTCACATAGGTCAAAGGTAAGCTTGGCGTGGTCCAGAGGTAGCGGTCCTAGAGGCGGCAATTCGACATTCGTTGCCATCTGCATGTTTTAAGGAACATGTGTTAGCAGGTCAATAAATAGATAAGCCTTGCATAAAAATAAATGCAGGGTCGGTATATAACTGAAAGAAGGGCTATCCATGTCCTATTCTATCGTCCATCTCTAAGGGTTTCGTCCTATGGTCAAGTATGGCTCTGATACCAACTGAAACGACCCTGATTTCCATGAAGGGAAATCCACAGCGTTAAAGTGTAATAAGACCGTTGTAGATCATATTACCCAAATTCTAGTCGAATATCACATCTATACAACGATAATATCAGAGTACAAATAGTGCAGAATTACATAAATTATTACATCGCCACATTGGCGGAATTAAAAGTAGCATTCATTCAGAATAGCTTGAAGATAAGATCGCCAAACTCGAGCATAGGCACAAACCCCTCATCCGTCAAACTCCTCGGAGCTAAACTCCTCAGCAGAACCTGTGTGTTAAAATTTATCAGTACGATTTGTACTGGCCACTCCCAACCCTATGAGCATTGCTTTGTGGAAACTAGATGCAAGTTGGATATAGTCAAAAGGAACCTATAAGGCTGGGGTTTCCTATGTATTTTAGCATATCAAGTATATAACAGTATAGTCAAGTTTTAACACCATTCCCACACACATTCCACTCCATTCCCTTTTTCGAGCCAGGTTTCGATCCTGGGATCGATATACCACCATCTCTACACCATCACCATACCATAACCATACCATCGCTCAGTCGATAGGCCAACTCCCTCTCGGCACTATCTCAAGGCCCGTAGCCCCTGGCTACGACTGAACACTCACTTCCAGGGGAAGAAGAGAAGGACTCATCTCACTATCTAGTTTAAGCGAAACCCAGGAAAGGTCCATAGCCGACAAGTCGACACATGTATCGATCGATCAACCATACACTCTGCAGAGGTTTTACATAACCACAAGATCTGCCTTCCTCGCTGATCGTCATCAACTGGGCTGATTCCGACCGCTTGCTGGCCTAGGATAATGCCACTCTACCATTCAGCCCTGGTACACCCCAAGTCTAGTCTGGGGTGGCTGAAACTATGAGTCATGAGCCGGGTCCACAAGGTCTCCATGAAGTCTTGGAAGGGTGTGGGGGAAATCCTCCGCACCTCGTACCTCCCTCGCACTGTCTGCTATCAACCTAGCAGTAGTGGCAATATCCTACCAAGTAGTCCGGCCGTCCCGCACCATATAGGGTGAGTGGTACATAAGACTTCCTGATGAATCTGAGTACTAGTAAGTCCTTAGGGGTGACCAAGCCAGAATGTCTCCATCAGGGTTTCCATTTACCGTGCTACCATAGCACCTCCACCCTGGGCTCCTCCCATCATAGGTTCACACCTAGGGCCACCTCATATACCATTTACCCACCACAGGTATCCATTCCAGGGGTGCCTAGGTAGCACCCCACGGCAAGACTTGCCCTAGGCTTGTCGTATACTCTAACTTGGTCGACACAACTCTCACCCTCCACACACCCAAGTCACACACATAGCACTCTCCCCATAGTTCAAATTACACCACGCATTAATGTAGTATAAGCGTAGTAGAAGTATAAGCAAATAAAATATAGCAGTAAGCGTGTGTCTTATCCTAATAGCAGGGTATGTAGGGGTAAGGTTGCGTCAAGGTAAAGGCCATCAAGAAAGCATACTACCATGCAAGTCCTACCATAGTATGATTATAACAGTAAAGTAAAGCAATAGCAGTTCTATATTAGCCATGCATAATAGGTGCTACGAGATTGGGTAGGATGTGGCACCTTCAGTGTAGTCATCTCCATACTCCTCACGGTACTCACGATCCTCGTCTGTCTGTTTCTCCTCCGAGTCTGCAAACGATCGCATTATAGTCGCGTTAGCGACATCTATAGAATAGCACAAAGGAGCAATGAAAATTCAAAAGAGCCAAATGCACTCAAACATGGGTTCATTGCGCAGGGCTTGATTTTAGATGAATTTTGGTCCTAGTTTCGTATTTTTCTGAGGTCATATGAATTAGTTATGAATTTCTAAAGTTTAAATCTATTTCTGAAAATGGAAAAGGCTGAATTAATTTTGGGCTGACACGTGTCATACTATGGTTGGTCCACATGGCTTGCTGACGTCAGCATCGCGGTTCCGAGCTGACAGGTGGGGCCCAGCTGACATCAGCATGACATCAGCGTGACATCATCAACGTTGTCCACACCAATAGGTGGGCCAAAGGCTACTGGTCACTGACAGGTGGGTCCGGTCAAAGTCAACGCCGGTCAACATCGAGTCAACGGCCAACGGTCAATGGTCAACTGTTAGAGTCACTGACATGTGGGGCCTGGGCTACTGACGTCAGCAGCTGATGTCAACGTGACGTCAGCATGACGCCACCCTAGCTATGGGGCTGCTGACATGTGGGTCCCGTGTGATGTCAGCATCACGTCAGCGCCTATCGTGTGGGTCCAAGATGTCCGTGTCACTGACAGGTGGGGCCAGGTCAACGGTCAACATTGACCAGTCAACGATTAATACAGGCTGGGTCCGAACTAGGCTCTGGTGGGCTCGGGTTGGGCCAGTCTGGGCCAGGCCAACCCGGACACGTGGCACGCTGCGACGCTACCACATCACGGCCGTGGGCCTTTATTGGGCTTTGTCCATAGCACGGCTCACACCGTGTGGCTCACGGTGGACCAGCGCTCATGGTCCATGGACCTACGGCGGGGTGCATGGTGGACCAAGTCCACTGTCTCTTCTCCTTGGCTCGGCTCACGTGCACCGAGTTCACGCACGGGTGGCCAGTGAGGGAGGAAGCCCTCTGTTTCTCCCACGGCGGTGCCCCTACCAGTGGCGAGCTCGCTGTGAGCCCCTGCGGTGGCGTTGGTGTCCGATAGGAGAGGGGAAAAGCTTCCCTGGGCCATGGCGACTGCGTCGGTGGGGTCAAAGTGGCGGCCAGAGCTTCCCAAGGTGCTGGCCACGGCGAGCGGCGGCCCGAGCTCCATCGGCGTGCGGGAACGGCGTGGGGCTATGGCATAGGCTGGTTCTGTGGTGCGCGTGGGCGACACAATGCACTAGTGGGCATGTTGGGCAGGTCGAGGGGTCCTCCGGGGCCTCCGGTGGCTTTGGCCATGGCGGCGCCCTTTCGAGCACGACGGCGACGTCGGTGAGATGGCTACGGTCAGGGTGAAACGTCTCGGCGGGGCATGTATGCTTCTACGGATGCGTGGGGATACAGCGGGGACGTCCAGGCTCAAGGTGAGGCTATAGGTTCTCCTGTGGCCGGTAGGGCTTCCCGGCGGCCACGACGAATGGTGACGACGGTGAGGCGCGCGGGTGATCTATGGGGCTCCAGCGGGGTAGTCACGGCATGGCTATGGTTGTGCGTGTGGTGCATGTGTTCCAAGTGGCTAGAGACAAGGCACTGGCCTACGCGCTCTCAGGGTGGAGCGCCATGGCCGACGGTGAGGTTCGACGGCAGAGAGAAACCGGAAGGGGGGGCTCACCGTGGGTGGCATGGAAGAATGGGTGGCGATGCCGTGTCGATTCGAGGCCATGTAGCTCCGGAAGTCGTGCAGTGCCGTGCGAAACCACGTCGGTGATGTAGACGACGGCGTCGCTTTCGGCTCCGACGACCTCCTCCCCCGCGGTGGCTTCAGCGTTTTCTCCCCTCCCCTTCCTCTTCTCCCTCTTCTTTCTTGGCTCAGTGTGCTGTGGTCGGCCACCGAGGTGGTGGCGGGGCGATGGAAGGCGCTAGGGCTCTCGGCCGAGGCTCTTATAGCCGAGCGGGAATCGGCGAGCTCGGTGATCGGCGGTTGGGGATTCAAGGGCGATCGGGGCGCGAGCTTGCATCCAACGACCGCGAGGGGTTGCGTGGACGCGGTGCAAGGGGGGGGGGGGGCAAGGCCATGCCCCGGGCATGACCCCCTAGCCCGCTCCCTGCCAGTGCTATTGGCGTTCTGTCGAAGGGGAGAATCGGCGTGGGCGTGGAGAAGATGAACAGGGAAAAGGCTGACGAGTGGGGTCCGTTGGCAGCGGCTGCGGGCGAAGGAAAGATGGTGTGCAGGTGAGCAGCACTCGGCTGACATGCGGGGCCTAGTGGCAGTGACAGCGAGCGAAGGCGGGGAGGCGCGGGCGTTGCTGGGCCGCAAGCTAGGCCACGCGTGCTGGGGGGGGGCGGCCGCGATGGTGCTGGCTGGGCTGGCTAGCTTGGGCCGAGCGGCTGGCTGCGAGGCCCACTTCTTCTTTTCCTTTTTTCCTATTTTTAGTTCTCTTCCATTTGTTTGAATTCAAATCTGGTTTTGGTTTTTGAATTCAAAAAT
Organism: Miscanthus floridulus; assembly: GCF_019320115.1. Classification (NCBI taxonomy): domain Eukaryota; kingdom Viridiplantae; phylum Streptophyta; class Magnoliopsida; order Poales; family Poaceae; genus Miscanthus; species Miscanthus floridulus. The sequence goes on along the minus strand of NC_089585.1, from coordinate 16,690,068 downwards.
TGGTGCACCAAATTCATTAGAGTTTTAGATATGTGACCCACAACATTCTTATATATATATATTAGGAATTTATTTAGCCATTTTGTATAACAAAAGTAAGTGTAACAAATCCTTATTCTTTGATTTGATTTGATGGTTTATTACTTTAAAGGAGTTGTTAGGCATTACATAAAACAAATGAAGATCCAACTCACAATTTGAGTTAACAATGTATGCAACCCTTTATTTGTTAGAAATTTAAATAACATAATCAGCAGATGTCATGCTATGCTTATGTGATGACTTGGGTTGGGGTTATGCCTAATGCAGCCCTTAGGTTGGCTTTCTATACATGACACTCATCACTACATGAGAGTTCCAAGAATTTTTTTTTGTAGTAGGTATTTTTGGTGTATGAATTTTTGGGTTGTTACACATCACTTTTGTCCACTAGAAAGAATACCCATGTGTATCTAGTATAATCATCCACTATCATAAAGCCATATTTGTTTCCACCAATGCTAGTGTATTGTGTTGGCCCAAACAAGTCCATATGCAATAACTCAAATGCTTTACTAGTGCTCATCATACTTTTCTTAGGATGTGTGTTTCCAACTTATTTGCCGGCTTGACAAGAGCTACAAAGCTTATCCTTTTCAAACACAACATCTTTTAAGCCTCTAACCAATTCATGCTTAACCAATCTATTTAATTGTTTCATTCTAACATGACCAAGCCTTCTATGCCATAACCAACCCATGCTAGACTTAGTGAACAAGCATATAGATAATCTAGCTTCACTAGCATTGAAATCAACCAAGTATAGATTCTCATATCTAAAACCTTTGAAGATCAAGTTAGAGCCATCTACACTTATGATCTCTACATCATCTACCCCAAATATGCATTTGAATCCAAGATCACACAATTGAGCCATGGATAGCAAATTGAAGTTCAAGCTCTCTACTAGCAACACATTGGATATGCTCATGTCATTGGATATTGCAATCTTACCAAGCCCTTTAACCTTGTCTTTTCCATTGTCACCAAATGTGATACTATCATAACCATCATTGCCATTGGTGTTGATTGAGTTGAACATTCTTGCATCATCGGTCATGTGTTGAGTGCATCCACTATCAAGAACCCAATGCCTTCCTCCAGCTTTGTAATTGACCTACAAAAGAAGATCAATTCTTTTTAGGTACCCAAACTTGCTTGGGTCCTTAAAGGTTAGTCACTAAGCTCTTTGGTACCCAAATGGCTTTCTTCTTTGAGCCCATCTATGGTTTACCAATGAACTTAGCCTTTACACCATTTGCACCCTTTGTAAGCACATAGAAAGGATTAATCTTAATTGAGGATACATTAGCATTTTTGCTTTTGTTCTTGCATTCATGCTCTACATGATCAACTTGCTTGCAATTAGTGCAAAACTGACCATTGTTCTTCACAAAACTAGTCTTGTGAGGAGCAAAGGCTGTCTTGCCTTTCTTGTGGGTATAGCCCAATCCCTCTTTGTAGAGAGAAGCTCTTTGGCTACCTAAGCACATAAGCAAGCGGTCCTCACCACCATAGGCCTTAGCCAAGGTGTGAGTGAGCTTATTGACCTCCTTCTTGAGGTTCTCGTTCTCAACCATTAGTGAGGCATCACAATTGAGACCATCACTACTAGATGAGGTGGAAGTAGAAGTACTACAAGAAGGGTTAGTGGGAGGAACAATGATAGGCATAGATAACAATTCATCAATTATATCACAAGTTAAGCCTACATTGCAAGTCTCAACATGCTTCTTTTTATTTTGCTCATCAAGCAAAGAGGAATAAGCCTTTTCAAGCTTTTTGTGAGCCTTGCCAAGCTTCTCATGGGCTTCCTCTAGCCTCTCATGAGATGCATTAAGTTCATCAAAGGCTTTCTTAAGGGTTTTTAGTTCCTTATGCAAGCTTTTGCATTCCCTTCTCTTGATGTCAAAGTGTTCTTTAGCATCTTCTAGCATGTCAAATAATTCATCTTTAGTAGGTTCATCATCATCACTATCACTATCATTTTCATTATCATGTTCATCATCACTTCCATCATCACAATTTTGTACCTTAGTGGCCTTAGCCATGAAGCATGATGGAGTGTCGAAGAGAGAAGGCTTCTCATTGATTGCAATACTTGCAAGTGCCTTCTTCTTGGTGGTCTTGTCATCATCACTGTCATCATCATCACTTCAGGAAGCATCACTATCCCAAGTGACCACATATAAACCACCCTTCTTCTTCTTGAAGGTCATCTTGTCCTTCTTCTCTTTCTTTTCCTTCTTGTCTTTCTTCTTGTTCTTCTTGTTGTCATCATCATTGTCGCTATTGTATGGACATTGAGAAACAAGATGATCTTTGCTTCCACATTTGAAGCACCTTCTTGACTCTTCCTTGTTCTTAGATGAAGATTTCTTTCTTCTAGCATGATACCCTTTCTTCATCATGAACTTGCCAAATTTCTTGACAAAGAGAGCCATCTTCTCATCATCATCATCATCCCATGAGCCATCATCTTCACTTGATGTATCTTGCTTTGCTTGCCCTTGGATGATGTGGCCTTGAATGCCACGCTCTTCTTCTTCTCATCCTTCTTCTCATCTTTCTTCTCCTTCTTTTCTTCCTTCTCATCATCATCTCTATATGTATCATCGGTCATTATATCTCCCAACACTTGGTTTGGTGTCATGGTGTCCAAACCACTCCTCACTAGAATAGTGACCAATGTGCCAAATCTTGAAGGTAAGCATCTCAAGAACTTGTGGGAGAAGTCCTTGTCCTTCACCTCTTCTTCAAGTGCTTTGAGATCATTGACAAGCACTTGAAGCCTATGAAACATCTCTGGCACACTCTTATCCTCCTTCATCTTGAAGCTTGCAAACTTCTCTTTGAGAATGTATGCCTTTACACCCTTCATGGCTTGAGTGCCCTCAAATGATTCTTCTAACTTCTTCCAAGCCACATGAGCCATCTCAATATTTTTGATTTGCTCAAATGTTCTCTCATCAATTGCATCATGAATGACACTTAGAGCAATGTCATTGTTTTGGAGAAGCACTTCTTTGGCCGCGTTGGGATTCTCCGGATCACCAATCTCAATTTTGGTTTCTACCACCTTCCACACTTTTCTATTGATTGACTTGATATGTGTGGTCATCTTTGATTTCCAATACGGATAATTTGTGCCATCAAATTGGGGTGGCTTCTTTGTGTTGTTGATTTGAGCCATTTTTACACCGAAGGTTGTTAAGCCTCAAATCACGGTGACCTCGGCTCTGATACCACTTGAAAGGTCCTAATGGCTAGAGGGGGGTGAATAGCCATTATAAAAATTTCTACAACAACACTTAGCAAACCGGTTAGACAATTATGATGTGAAGCAAGGGTTGCGCTAGCCTACCTAAAATGCAAGCCACCTACCACAATTCTAGTTGATATAGTTTCTATCCACACCATAGCTATGTCACTACACTAAGTTAGTGTGCTCTCAAAGGCTAACTAAAGAGCCACACTAACCAAACTAACAAGCTCTCATAACTAGCTACACTAAAGAGCTTGACAACTAGTTTGTGGTAATGTAAAGAGAGTGAGCAAGATAGTTATACCACCATGTCGAGGAGTGAACCAATTAGTCACAAGAATCAATATCAATGATGACCAATCACCTTGGAATCAAATGATGAACACAATGATTTTTTACCGAGGTTCACTTGCTTGCCGACAAGCTACTCTTTGTTGTGGAAATTCACTCACTTGGAGGTTCAGGTGCTAATTGGCATCACATGCCAAACCCTCAATATGGTGCCGCACAACCAACATAAGATGAGGATCACACAAGCCACGAGCAATCCACTAGAGTACCTTTTGGCTCTCCACCGGGAAAAGGTCAAGAACCCCTCATAATCACCACGATTAGAGCTAGAGACAATCACCAACCTCCGCTCGATGATCCTCGCTGCTCCAAGCCGTCTAGGTGGTGGCAACCACCAAGAGTAACAAGCGAATCCCACAGCGAAACATGAACACCAAGTGCCTCTAGATGCAAACACTCAAGCAATGCACTTGGATTCTAAGATGATGAATCAATGATGGAGATGAGTGGGAGGGCTTTGGCTAAGCTCACAAGGTTGCTATGTCAATGCAAAGGGCCAAGAGAGTGAGCTTGAGCCAGCCATAGGGCTTAAATAGAAGTCCCCACAAAATAGAGCCGTTGTACCCCTTCACTGGGCACAACACAGGGTGACCGAACGCTCAGCGTCCGATCACGTGATGCGTGCCACGTGTCCCCTCTCTTCAAATGTCGATCGCCCGATCTCAACGGTCAAGTGATGATCGGACGTAGCAGCTCAAAGTGACAGGACGCTGGACCTCAACGTCCGGTCATTTCAACTAAGCATCTAGAAGTGACTTTTCTCTACCGGATGCGTTCGGTCACACGGTGACTCCCCTATGCACTGCCACGTCAGCAGGACCGGATGCACCCCTCTAGCGTCTGGTCATAAAGTGACCCAGTGTCTGGTCAAAGACCAACGCCAGCGTCTTCGCTGCTTCTACTGACCGGACATGCCGGTTCAACCGAGGCCAGCGTCTGATCACTTACAGTGACCTCTGTCTTTTCTGTCTAGGACGCCGGTGGCACCGACGGAGTGCCCGCACTCAACGGGCGGACACTCTGTGGGTGAAGTTCCTAACCCTTGCTCAAATGTGCCAACCACCAAGTGTATCACCTTGTGCACAAGTGTTAGCATATTTTCACAAACATTTTCAAGGGTGTTAGCACTCCACTAGATCCTAAATGCATATGCAATGAGTTAGAGCATCTAGTGGCACTTTGATAACCGCATTTCGATACAAGTTTTACCCCTCTTAATAGTATGGCTATTGATCCTAAATGTGATCACACTCACTAAGTGTCTTGATCACCAAAACAAAATGGCTTCTACAATTTATACCTTTGCCTTGAGCCTTTTGTTTTTCTCTTTCTTCTTTTCAAGTCCAAGCACTTGATCATCATCATGGCATCATCATCATCATGTCATGATCTTCATTTGCATCACCACTTGGAATGGGCTACCTATCTCATGATCACTTGATAAACTAGGTTAGCACTTATGGTTTCATCAATTCACCAAAATCAAACTAGAGCTTTCACACGCCTCCTGCCTGTGCTGCTCTGTGCCGCCTGGAGGACGTGTGGTTTTGATCCTATCGGTTACCGCTACCGCATGCACGCCACCTGCATGTGCTACTTTGGCCCCAAGATGGTAGGGCCAGCCGCCAAAGAACCCTACCCTCGACTTGCCATCGGGCAGCCCGACGTCCCCGCTGGCGGCGGTCGAGGCAGAGGTGATTGGGGACTACGAGAGCAAGTGGGCCACGAGGATCCAGGAGAACATGGAGCAGATGCAGGAACTCGGCATCCTTGACCTCGCGCAGACCCTCAGCTACTCCACCATCGCCTCAGGTCATGGTACTGGCAGTGTGCGGTGGCGCTAGAAGCCAGTGGAGCCGGGGTCCGCTGGCAAGGCTAGGGTGAGGTCTACGTCACCGGTGCCCTCGTGGAGGTCGCTCAGGTATTACTTTCTCTGATCTGGGTTATCAGCCTCCATGGAGGCTTGGACTCCTTCCTTTAGCCGTAGGAATTTCTACTTGCTTTAGAAGCCGCCCAGAGAGCTGTACGAACAAGATGTTGAATATTTGAGTTCTTAGCCCTTACTAATAATAGCACCTAGGCGAAGGAAGTAGGGCTATTCCTTGATTTTTTTCAACTCTTTCTGCTGTATAGCAACACACGCCGATGACAAGCCTTTCGTTATAAGGAGCTTCAGGGTTCATGTAAATGGGGAGCCAGCCGCATGCTTGCATTTCATTTGTATACAACACACTGATGAAGAAGCATGAGACACAAAGTAGCCAAGTAGAACCATCCGAGCGGGATCTCCATGAAGGTAAGTCAACTTCATTTGTGGAAACCTCAGTGCTAACAATCTATTCGATAAAATATGTGTGATATGCTTATCCTCAGCTGCTATAATTAATCAAGTACTTCTGTATTCATTTGCATTGTTCAATTAGAAACGATACGGATTTCATACATAAATAATTTCTAGGAAAAGTTGCAGTTTATATTCATTGTGCTTCAGATTATTTGTGACCAAATGGTGTCTAGAAAATAGAATATATTCATATTGTCCCTTCGATGTTCTGCAACAAAGTAACGGCTTAACCAATTTTTGTTCTGTTTCTTGCCACGGCCAACAACTTCCAGTTCATCAAAAAACTGAGCTCCCTTTCTCTCAGTTGGGATTGGGGTTTGGTGCTCGCTCAACGATCTTATTTTGACAGCTACCTAGATACCTATTTCAACAAATAATATTAACTCAGGAAGCATCTGCAACCAAATTCCAGCATATTGCGTTGTTGCAACTGAGCCTTCATTCAATCTATTTGCAGAATTCTAAATAAGTGAGCCTTGTGTCGTGAGGATGTTTGTTTCTTTAGTGATGAAAAATCAATAAAAAGGTATTCAGGTGTATTTTTGCTCACTAGACTTTAGATAGTACATTGATAGGTTTCTGTTTGTGTTTTGAAGGCAGTGGTGAGCGTAGCCAAGTTTCTCGAGCGCAACAGCGCAAGCCTTGGTGAGCCCACTGCCCTTGCTTCATTTTACCTTGTCCACCTTCTCTCAGTCCTTCCCATTTGGATTTTTTATTTACTGTAGTCTATTAATCTGTGTTATGAATCGGGCTCTAATTACGAAACAGTCATGCCAATGTCTTGTTTGGTTGGACAACGGTTGTGCCTGCAGTTATCACTATTGGTACTAGAAATCTAGGCATTAAGTACTTATTACTTTGGTATTTGAAGGCCAAAGGTTGTTCTTTGGTTCAGTATAAGGGCAAAGTGTACTTTCTAATGCACGAACTATATGAAAATAGGAGTACTTACAAGTATGCTCTATAAGAGATAGTGTGTACACTCAAATGCCATAATAAAAATACATATGTGCACTATAGTCTGAAAAAGGAAGGTGGAATCTGAAAGGATCTAGGATGTCGCCTAGAGGGGGGGGGTGAATAGGCGTTTCTGAAAAATCAACACCTTTAAAAGCGGAAACGATTAGTAATAGGAGTTTCCAAAATGGAAACTCCAAATCAGAGTAATACAACCCCTCACAAGTTAGCCACAAAGTGTATAAAAGATACTAGATAAACTTAGGGAGCCAAACAGCGGCAACCAAAGAGTTGAATCAAAAATGCACTAGTCAGTTAATGTCGGAAGTCCCGACAGTTTGGGTCAGAACTTCCGACGTGTCAGAAGTCCCGACAGTTTAGGTCAGAACTTCCAACGCAAACTGTCAGCACTTCCGACCCCTACGGGAAATGAACTACAAGTGCTAAAATGAACTTTGTGATGCCGATGACTTACAAACCCACTTCCTAGTGGTAAGGTAAGGTGTTGGGTCACTCTCTTGACGTTGATAAGCCACCACTCCGTAGATCGAGTCCCAAACCCTAAGAAATAGCTAGAGAGAGGAAGATAACCAAATACATGTAAATTTGAGCAAATCACAACAACAACAAGCACGCGGGAGACAAGAATTTATCCCGAGGTTCGGCAGCCCCACAAAGGAGCTCCTACGTCCTCGTTGTTGAGGTGACCACTTTGGTCGGAGTCTCTTCCACCTCCTTGCCTCACTCAAGGATACCACAAAGGTCACTTGAGTTTCTTCACTAGAAAACAAGGGTAATACAAACTTCCCAAGGCTCTTCCACAAGATGGAAGCTCTTGGGCGACGCCTCGCCGGCTAGGGGAAAATCCCCAAGAGTAACAAATGCAAATCAAACCGGCTTGACGAAGAAATCAAGTGCTCAAGCTTGCTCAAAGTGTTTTTCTCACTCAATCCACTCTCCAATCACTCAAACCCTTTAGGAATTGAAGTTGGAGGCAAAGGAGAGAAGAGTGGCGAGCCTAGAATGCTTGGGGGCTGTTTTGGCCGAGTGTTTGTTGCAATGAAATGAGTGGGCAACGGTTAGATGGAGAAGACGGGTATATATACTCCAAGGCAAAATCTAACCGTTCAGATCTACGTCGGGAGTTCCGACGTAGATCTCCGGACTTCCGACGTATGAAGAAAACACTGTTCATGCGAGGTCAAAGTCCACTCGAGATAGCCAACGTCAGAACTTCCGACGTGCACAGTCAGCAGGTCAGTAGAACCATCGATGCCGGGACTCCCGGCTTGGGTCGGGACTTCCGACTGTCGGGAGTTCCGACTCACGTCGGGACTTCCGACGTCCACAGTCATCACACAGGCAGTGACTGGGAGTCAGCACTTCTGGCAAGAGTCATGACTTCCGACTGTCGGGAGTTCCGGCTTACGTCGGGACTTCCGACACCGACAGTCACAGAAAATTATTCTTTGTGCTCGTGAAGTGCTAGAGTGTCTCTCTTTTGATTTAATTATTATGCTTGAGCACTCTATCTTCCTCAGACCACCTAAACTTGCATCCCTCTTAATAGTATGGCATACCTATTAACTCAAGATCAAAAGAAAAACGAAATTAAACCTTTTGAGTTGATCTTCTTTAAATTGATGCCGTGTCTTTCAATCTTCATCAAGTGAGGGTGCCAACATGTCAATATTGATCTTTTCACTTGAGCATAGCCATCTTGAGCATGTGACTTGATTCCATTCATCAAATATGAATAACTCCAAATGCATCAAGTCACTTTAGTCAACTTGTCCAATATCGATTTGATCCTTCACATCAATATGACCATCTTAGCTTGATTAGTACCTCAACTAAATGCAAATACTTTCTTCTTCACCCTAGCTAGGTTCTTCGGCCGCCAAGCCGTCGCTTGCCCTTCACCCTTGCTTAGTACCTCGAAGCCTTTCCTTGCTATCTTCACCATCTCAAGCCATTAAGTCACATCTTGTGTTGAATCATTCATTCATATGTATTATTATCTTTTTCATTTCAATTTAGCAAGCTTCAAATATGAGACCAATCCATATGCAATCCCTTATGTCTCATTAATTAATTCTTACAAGCTTGCTTTCACATAGAACATGGAAATCCCACAATAAATAAGCCTTTGCATGAATTCTATTTGCATTGTTGTCTTGTGCTTGAACTAGATTGTTTACACAATAACACATCATTTTGGCTTTCATTAAGTACCTGTGAGATAACCTATTACCTGTCCACACTTAGCAAACAGGTTAGTTCTTTAATCACGTTGTCATTCAATCATCCAAAACCCACTAAAGGGCTACATGCACTTTCAATCTCCCCTTTTTGGTGATTGATGACAACTTGATTAAAGCTTACAAAATGATATAAACATTTAAACTTTTGGGTTCAATGATTTATGAGAGGCTCCCCCTTAATATGTGCTTATGATTAGAATTCACAAAATGACCTCAAATGTCAATTGCACATACTAAAACATATAGGAGACTCCCCCTAAATCATTGCATCCGTGGGGTGCATGTGTGTGACAAAGTTAAACCGTGATGCATATGACAAGATATATCACACAAGAATAAATATAAAGGCATCACATCAAATATTTTCATTCTAGCATGCATAGTCCTTATGAAAATAAATATAACACATGTAATTCACACATAGCACTCATTACACATTTTCTCAAGTCCAGAAACCACCGATATATAAAAAGATCATATCTCAAGAGATACATAGATAAAGCATAAGTGAGTCTCATCTCTCACATGATACAATCTATCTCAAATCCAAGATACATCAATGAAGCTCAAAAATAAGAAATGACAGCCTGCAGTACATATCTTCAGGTACAAAGATAAGCAAATGAGACTATCCTGAAGCTTTAATCAGTCTCTCTCTCCCCCTTTGTCATCTATCACCACAAAGGTCCAACAATGACATACTAAGGACAAAGGGGCTACAAGCTGTCATACAAAGCACAAAGAATGCTTAAGGTTCAAACTTTGTACTAATCTCTCCCTTTGTATTAAACTCTCCCCCTTTGTCATCTTAAAGAGGTTGTACTTGTCACTTGTTTGCAATTCAAAATAGATCAAATACATGGGTTTACTAGCTCATGAACAAACTCATACACTAACCACTAGATTATATAATCATTCAAGCAATAGTGGTAGTCTATGAATCTAAAAATTTTCATTTGTAATGCATGATCCTATAAGCATGTACTATATGCACTAACCGCATACTAGTAAGAGATGAAAAATGATCATGCACAATACAATGATACCTTTGCTATATTGGAGAGGAAGATAGTCATATAGATTTCAATTCATTTCTCTAATAGCACCATGAAGTCCAATTATAAGTTTAGTGAAGACCAATAGATACCAATTCTTTGAATTCCTATTCTTCACCCATATGAATTGAGAATCACTAATGATCAAGTGCACTCTTCTTGTTGTGGTTGGCTTGCTTCTTCTTTGATCATTGCTTGCTTGAGAGAACTAAAAGATGCACCACTTGTAATACCACTTGAAATTTCATGATACCACTTGAAATTTCATGACTTGTTCTCTTTTGAGTGTTGCTTGCTTTCTAGACCAATCTCTTGATTTTCTTCAACCAAGTACCTCAAATGTCCCTTTAGATTACCACTTCAATTTTAGCCATTCAAGCCTAGAGCGAAGTGACCTCTGTCCAAAGAACCATCCTTGATACTCACTTGAAATAACTTGAAAGGAAACCACTTGATCCACTTGAAAGATTTTGTTTGATTGATCCATATTGTTGGACTTAATTTGATGAATAACTTTGAATCCTTCTTTAAGTCCTTTTCTTTCTACTTGTTTAAGTCCTTTTGTTTCTATCAAAAGATCTTCAATTATCACTAGAACTTAAACTTCATCTTCATCTTGATCTTGGTCTTGATCTCTAGCTTGAGTACCAAATGTGTACCAGATACACTCTTCAAACAAATTGTCTTGTACTCATCATTTGTCATGCTTCTATCTCAAACCAAAACCAAAACATAGGTACCTTAATCACTTATAGATATGATTCTAATTTGAGGACCTTTGAATCTAAGTGACTTTTGATCAATCCAATAATTGTCACTTTCCTGGCAGATTCTGTACTCTTCAAAGAATAAATCATATCTCCCAAAGTACATATCCAAAAACCACAAAATTTGGTGAAGATGTGACACACTAAGCCTTCTAGTAGCTGTAAAAATTTTAGCTTCTTTTGACTTCTATATTGCTACCAGATTTCATATCTTTCCACACTGCTACATGCTGAAAACTGCTGCACTATAGCTGACAAGATCTACTCCAAATTTGAAGTATCACTTATCCAAATCTCATAAAATTTGCACAGCAACTAATACCATAAGTGTAGAGCATGCAGACCAAATTTCAAGCCAATACAAATAGATTTGGTTGCTCAAACATGTCAATGATCATTGCTAGCTCAGATTTTCAATATTGGACATATTTCAATAATTGAGTTATTTTTCTTCAAATTGAACCAAACTTGAAATCAACTTGTTTGAATACTCTCACAAGACATATGTCCATTCAAACCACTTACTAGAAGAAATCTTATGAACATATCCAATCAAACCAACTTCAAACTTGATTACTTAAGCATTTAATCCATTCAAACATCTCATAGCAAGCAACATATACATATATATCCAATTCAATTAACTCATATGCACCCAAATAAACTTTGATCAACAAGATATATACCTTAATAGCTTATGATCATCTTTGCAAGCTTCAACTCCACTTATTTGCAGGCATTCAAATATATCAATAAATTCCCACAACTTGAATATGACACTTGTATGTTGATAGCATATGGACTTCACTCAATTTTGACTTGGCATTGGGATAGAATTGCACTAGGTTTTAATACTTGACTCAACATAAGATGAACAATAATAATTTCATTGAATCAAATCTCCAATGCCACGGTACCTACAAACGATCATCCACTTTTCGATGGTACCCAAACTAGTTTGGGTCCTCTCATGTTAGACGCAACATACTTAGGCATAGCCTTAGTATGAATAGCGGAATTTTTTGCAACACTAACCAATAAGGTACAATAACAAACCTTCCTAGGCATAATATTTGCATCAATTGAAATAGGCTTAGGATTCTCACTTAGGGGACATGAATTAGCCAAGAATTGATTTTCTCTTTTTCGAATATTTGGCAAAATTATGATTTTCAAAAACTTGAGAGAGATTTTAGACGGACATAGGGATTTTTATGGACTTGAGAGAACCATGTCACATGTGATTAGGCAAATAATCAACCAAGGGTAGCAATAATCACAATATGACATGACTAGGTCACAAAGACCCAAAAACCACATGATTTTCAAAAACCACACCACCTACACATGCTAGTTAGGGATTTTGAAAAACATCTATCCTATATCACACAAATGCACACACTAGCATATAAAGGGCCTTAGATGCACTTACAATGCATGTATGTAAATATATACCTTTGTCTTGAGCCCACAATATCACCATTGAGACAATACATGGCATGACAACATCATGTTGACCTCACTTGTCAAATAATCATACCATATATGAAATCAATTTTCATCCAAAGGACTACAAATAATACTAGATAAATTTGTTAGTCCACAATGGTGCAAAATAGAAACTGAGCTCCCCCTAAATAAGTACCACAAGTAATTTGACTGACTTTCAACAAGCACTTTATTCTTTTAAGAATTTGGGAGTCAATTTTCTATTTTGACCAACACAAAGTAATTTGCCATATTTAAATTTCGTTGAGACATACTCACAACCCACTTAGGTTTGATAGATCACAAGCTTCTGAGCAAATTAAGGATATATGAAATCATATGGATCAAACCTCAATTGCATCCCAATTAGTGCTCTGGTTCCTACCATACCAGACACGTCCGGTAGACATACTGGACACGTCCGGCATGTGAAGAACATAAACACTTTTCCTTTCTACCCTGGCCATACCAGACATGTCTGGTAGGCGCAGGACAGAAACAATTGAAGCGCTGCTTGTGATTCTTCGTTTTAGCTCTAGTACTTCTTGTATGCCTGCATCTGAACAAATGCATTGCTCTACTAGAGAGCCATTAAAAGCATCACATGGCAAATATGATAATGATTAAATAAAACTAATTAGTCACTTCTAATTATTTCACAAATATGCTTATTTGTGAGCCATTGAGCACTAAACACAAAGTGGCTATCCTATAAGGTCTTTAGGTACTTGTTACCAATGGTAGAGATGAAGTAAACGATATGGTCATTGATTTATCTTCGGGTCAACCATATATGAGATTTTGATAAGAATTGATTGATAGATTGAGTGAATATTTTCAATTTACTTGCTCAACCATCCCGAAGCTTTCATCTCACCACCAAGTATCTACATTATCAACCTAAGCACATTTTGGTACCCAACTCTTGTTGGGTCCTTTTGGGTTAGTCAACAAGTGCTTAGGCACCCAAATGGCCTTAGTACTAGTTTGTGGTGAACACATCACCTTGCTAGTGCTAATTCTATTTGTGGTCTTCCTAAGCATTTTAACATAAACAAATGTGTTCGGCTTAGGGATGTTACCATTTGGGCAATCAAAGCTTAGATGCCCCTTTCTTCCACAAGCATAGCATAGGCGACCTTTGTTTGCTCTATGCTTGTTTTGCTTGTATGGACATCCATCAACCTTGTGGCCCATCTCATTGCATCCATAGCATCTTCTTGTTGCAACTTGGGCTTCCTTTCTTGCCTCCTTGTACATTGGGCATTTCTTGGTTGGATGCCCCAACTTCTTGCACATGAGATAAGTGCTTTGTCCATCACTTTTCCTTTGGTTGGCCAACTTGTTTGAGGCCGTTTGATCGGCCACTTCACACTTGTCGGCCCAACTCTTGTGTGGACACATGGTAATCTCATGTCCATTCACTCCACAACCATAGCATAGTCTTTTTCCATGTTTCTTGCTCTTGGTTGTGTTGGCCTTGCTTGAAATGTGATTCTTTTGTTGGGATTTGGAGGAAGCAAGGTTTGAACCCTTCTCAAGCTTCTTCACCATGTTATCACGGTTATCTTGAGAAGGTTGTGCTTTCTCCTTACCCTTCAATCGAATCATATCTTTCTTTAATCTTTTCACCTCTTCTTTGAGCTCTATGTTTTCTATAAATTTTTGCTCAATCAAAGATTGGCTTGCTTGAGAAGCACACTCATTAGCATAAGAAATATTCAATTGAGATTGTGTACAAGTGAGTGTGTGAGTAGGAGGTTGAGATGATTTTACCGTTGTAATCACAACCTCATGAGCCACCTCAAGCATGATGCTTGATTCTACTAATTCTTCATGAGAGCACTTGAGATGAACATAGTTTGCTTGTAGCACATTATATTTGCTTGAGAGTTCATCTAATTTTGCCTTGAGCTCAAAGTTTTCCTTCTCTAGTTGTGAAACACTAGAAGAGGAGTTAGTAACTAAAGCATGCTCAATTGATAATTTTTCATACCTCTCATTTATGGCCTTTAGCTCTTGCAATTTGGAGATGAGAAACTTTTCTTGATTTTGAAGTGATTGCTCTTGTTTCTCATTCTCTTCCTCTAGCTCATCATTCTTCTCAACTAGCTTCATGAGAATGAGCTTGTCTTTGTTGCTTAGATGATCAAGAGTGTAGCTATCTTCAATTTCAATATCACTCTCTTCTTGATCATCTACTCGTGCTATCTCCTTGGCTTGATCTTTCTTGCTAGCCTTCTTCTTGCTTTTCTTGGCCATGAGACACAAGTGATGAGTATCATGAGATACTGAGGTTGACTCATCACTTGGCCGCCACCGGGCTTGAGCCTCATCATCATAGACTGCCTGCTGTCCGGCTGCCTCAGCCATACCGAATGCGTCTGGTAGGGATACCGGACACATCCGGCATGCGCTTGCAGACAGCGCAGTCACCTCGGCTTGCACCTCTTGCTTCGGCTCGGCGCTCTTGAGATCTTGTGAGGCTTCTTCACTGCATGAAGACATAATGGACATATTTTCCATTGACTCGACCTCAAGTGCATCATCGCATTTGGATTTTCCATATAACTCAATGAGTTTGGTCCAAATGAGATGAGCACTCTCCGGAGGTGGTTGTCCATTGAATATTGCCTCATCTTGAACCTCTGCACTCAATGTACTCAAAATGATATTAATAGCTTGAGCATTTAGTTGCACGCATATCTCTTCCTCTTTTGATAAATTCTTATAGTTGCTCCAATCAACTAAAGGAAGAGGTATGCTTGCAAACACAATATGCTCAACAAGAGGACAAATATCTCTAAAAGCATTGAGTACATGAATTGACCAAGGTAGAAAGTTTGAACCGTCATTTTGGAGAAGCATCGGCTCCAACTCGATAGGCGTCGACATCCTTTTCTCACGGCGGTGAAGCTTTAGGTGAAAACCTTGCTTTGATACCAATTGAAAGGATCTAGGATGTCGCCTAGAGGGGGGGGGGGGGTGAATAGGCGTTTCTGAAAAATCAACACCTTTAAAAGCGGAAACGATTAGTAATAGGAGTTTCCAAAATGGAAACTCCAAATCAGAGTAATACAACCCCTCACAAGTTAGCCACAAAGTGTATAAAAGATACTAGATAAACTTAGGGAGCCAAACAGCGGCAACCAAAGAGTTGAATCAAAAATGCACTAGTCAGTTAATGTCGGAAGTCCCGATAGTTTGGGTCAGAACTTCCGACATGTCAGAAGTCCCAACGTTTGGGTCAGAACTTCCGACGTGTCAGAAGTCCCGACAGTTTAGGTCAGAACTTCCAACGCAAACTGTCAGCACTTCCGACCCCTACGGGAAATGAACTACAAGTGCTAAAATGAACTTTGTGATGCCGATGACTTACAAACCCACTTCCTAGTGGTAAGGTAAGGTGTTGGGTCACTCTCTTGACGTTGATAAGCCACCACTCCGTAGATCGAGTCCCAAACCCTAAGAAATAGCTAGCGAGAGGAAGATAACCAAATACATGTAAATTCGAGCAAATCACAACAACAACAAGCACGCAGGAGACAAGAATTTATCCCGAGGTTCGGCAGCCCCACAAAGGAGCTCCTACGTCCTCGTTGTTGAGGTGACCACTTTGGTCGGAGTCTCTTCCACCTCCTTGCCTCACTCAAGGATACCACAAAGGTCACTTGAGTTTCTTCACTAGAAAACAAGGGTAATACAAACTTCCCAAGGCTCTTCCACAAGATGGAAGCTCTTGGGCGACGCCTCGCCGGCTAGGGGAAAATCCCCAAGAGTAACAAATGCAAATCAAACTGGCTTGACGAAGAAATCAAGTGCTCAAGCTTGCTCAAAGTGTTTTTCTCACTCAATCCACTCTCCAATCACTCAAACCCTTTAGGAATTGAAGTTGGAGGCAAAGGAGAGAAGAGTGGCGAGCCTAGAATGCTTGGGGGCTATTTTGGCCGAGTGTTTGTTGCAATGAAATGAGTGGGCAACGGTTAGAATGGAGAAGACGGGTATATATACTCCAAGGCAAAATCTAACCGTTCAGATCTACGTCGGGAGTTCCGACGCAGATCTCGGGACTTCCGACGTATGAAGAAAACACTGTTCATGTGAGGTCAAAGTCCACTCGAGACAGCCAACGTCGGAACTTCCGACGAATGTCGGGACTTCCGACGTGCACAGTCAGCAGGTCAGTAGAACCATCGATGCCGGGACTCCCGGCTTGGGTCGGGACTTCCGACTGTCGGGAGTTCCGACTCACGTCGGGACTTCCGACGTCCACAGTCATCACACAGGCAGTGACTGGGAGTCAGCACTTCCGGCAAGAGTCATGACTTCCGACTGTCGGGAGTTCCGGCTTACGTCGGGACTTCCGACACCGACAGTCACAGAAAATTATTCTTTGTGCTCGTGAAGTGCTAGAGTGTCTCTCTTTTGATTTAATTATTATGCTTGAGCACTCTATCTTCCTCAGACCACCTAAACTTGCATCCCTCTTAATAGTACGGCATACCTATTAACTCAAGATCAAAAGAAAAACGAAATTAAACCTTTTGAGTTGATCTTCTTTAAATTGATGCCGTGTCTTTCAATCTTCATCAAGTGAGGGTGCCAACATGTCAATATTGATCTTTTCACTTGAGCATAGCCATCTTGAGCATGTGACTTGATTCCATTCATCAAATATGAATAACTCCAAATGCATCAAGTCACTTTAGTCAACTTGTCCAATATCGATTTGATCCTTCACATCAATATGACCATCTTAGCTTGATTAGTACCTCAACTAAATGCAAGTACTTTCTTCTTCACACTAGCTAGGTTCTTCGGCCACCAAGCCGTCGCTTGCCCTTCACCCTTGCTTAGTACCTCGAAGCCTTTCCTTGCTATCTTCACCATCTCAAGCCATTAAGTCACATCTTGTGTTGAATCATTCATTCATATGTATTATTATCTTTTTCATTTCAATTTAGCAAGCTTCAAATATGAGACCAATCCATATGCAATCCCTTATGTCTCATTAATTAATTCTTACAAGCTTGCTTTCACATAGAACATGGAAATCCCACAATAAATAAGCCTTTGCATGAATTCTATTTGCATTGTTGTCTTGTGCTTGAACTAGATTGTTTACACAATAACACATCATTTTGGCTTTCATTAAGTACCTGTGAGATAACCTATTACCTGTCCACACTTAGCAAACAGGTTAGTTCTTTAATCACGTTGTCATTCAATCATCCAAAACCCACTAAAGGGCTACATGCACTTTCAGAATCATCTTTTCAAACTGTATATGACTATTGTTCAAAAATTCATGATATTAATAGCTGAGATGTGACTGTTGTGGTACGTGCAGGACAAAAATTACTTGGGATTTACAATAAAGGATCCCTAAAAACATATCAAGAAGCCACAAACATTATTATTCAACGGTGCGAGTTTCTGAAGGTGGTTAAGAAGTTAGGTTTCTCCAATTTGCTCGTCAGTGCATTGAGTCAAGAAATAGCTAGCCATTGTTATGATATTTTTTTTGTTTACAGGCTTACAATCTAGCTATTGTTGTTTTTGATATTTGTTTGTGGCTTATCCCTGTTTTGAAAGTGTGTCAATACTCAGATGGTGATTATGGTTCTTTGTTTGAGTGCAGTTAAATTGGCACTCAATTCTAATTTCATTTGTGCTGATACATGTATTCCTAAGCAAACCAATTTGGGTGAATATATACATGGGCTTTCCTTCCACCTGTGTATGTTCTAACACTATTGGCTCATGTATTTCTTCTGTTTTCTTTTAGGTTGTTGAGCTCCAGCGAAAGCGACACCTTGAGCAAATGGCATGATCAGCATATAAGGTTGGGGGCCAAATCACCTGCAAATGAACAGTATGGTTGGATCAGGTATGGCATGCAGCTGCTTACCCTTTTTTCTTGATAACCAAAATCTTATGGTCTCTGCATTTAGGAAACACATAAAAACTAAAAAAATCTATCAAAGCATTATTGAAAATAGCAATTCTATGATCAATTGGTATTGAACTCTATTTTAGACTTTAGTGTGTCGGAGTCAGCATATTCTCACTTGTAATTTATTTTAGGTTTGTAAATTATGCCGAAAAGGTACAACAATCTGTATTGAAAGTGGCATGCGTGATTGTGTCTGTTAGCAGACTTGTGACATTCAATATAAAGGATCAAGTTTTTTTTAATGCTTGGACAATTCAGTTCATAAATGGCATAATTTGGCACTCAGTTCAAGGCAAATGGGATAGCTTTCCAAATATGAGATTGCTGGGTTAGGACAACTGTTCAAAGTAGTGGATGCTAAAAATAGAGTTGCAATTACTTTTGGTGATCTTAGAGGAAGTTATAGGAGATGTTGTACTGAATTTGGAGGATAGAAAAATAGTGATATAATGGAAGTGGTCACATGAGATATTTTTCTTGTTTGACACATGGCGGCTGTAAGTCTGTCACTAAGCATTTTTTGGTTGAAGCGTTCTAAGAGATGGTTAGTTCTAAAAAGTTAAGGAATCAATTAATCTTGTTATGGTGATATGAACTTTTTAGTGCGTGTGCACAAATGTACATAACTATAAATGCATGCCTTGATGATTGCAAACCATCAATAAGAATTTTAGCCATGCACAAAATTCAATTTGTAATATTGACATTCCGAACATCACGCTCACATTATCGTTTTTTGTAACAATACAACATGTTCATGCTCAAATTATCAAGGCATTATTTGTCACCATTGTGACACACGAAAAGGTGTATACAATAGAGTTGGTGAGCCTACGATGTCGCGCTCTCCATGACTTTGTTAATTTCATGAACTTTGCCATTTATCAGTTCATGCACCTCGAATTGGTTTTGTCCATCACTCTGTTTCCTTAACTTGTTTTTTGTATTACTTGTTTCTGTAGTGTGTCGCATCGCACCCTGATACTAGGATGCCATTCGTAAATGGTAATGACTGCAACCCAACCATTACTCAAACATAATATCTTTTATGTTTGCTTCTATGCTGACTACTCAGTTGGCATGCTCCTTGTACTAGCTGCTTGTTTGAGGAGAGATGAAGATACATAAGCAAGCAGACCCTCGAGAAGTTGAGATTTAATCACTTGTTCTTGTGGTTTCTTATGCTAACACTAGTATAGATTCTAATATCTTTTTCTCCAATCTCTCATGCATAAATTTGTTTGCTTTCCATCGACATACTTGATTGCCTTTTAACATTCAGAACAATGTAAATTTATGACTTGATTTGGAAAGAAATTATCAATCACTTCTAGACAAATTTGTTGATTGGGTCTGTGATGCTATTCCTACAAAATTGAATTTGGTCATCCTTTGACGTTTCTCTTGTTTGGTCTACAGATCGAGAATGCTTCTAATCATTATATGAGAAATATGAGAATGAATCTACAAAATATATTATCTTCAGATCTCCCTTTTTTGTAGTTGACATGAGAAAATGCAGTATTGGAATATGGATCTTCTGACTTTATGTTTCACTTCTCAAGTGAATTTTCATCTTCAGAGCTGACACGAAGTGGTTATGCAAAACTCGTAGAAATTTTCATCTTCAGAGCTGACACGACTTTATTGTTGTAGTTGCTTCTTTGCACATTATAGTTTTGAATGTAAAGCCAGAACATATACTCTGGATTTGATTCGCTAGCTAGGATTCGCTAGCCGTAGGGATCTAGGTTGATGACTTTATGTTATCTCCATTTACTGTGTGTAGGAAACCATGGAAGAACATGTCCCCACTGGACAAACTCAGAGTCATTGTCGCTTGCAATAATAATACCAATAATTTTCTATATATTGCTGATGGTGAATTTTGCCACATATACTCAAGTGGATACCTTATTCTATAGTATATGTCTATGTGGAATAGGACTAAAGTCACATATTTATACGATGAGTATAACATACTTTGTTTTAAGGTTTTGTGAGAGATTTTTTAAGACACGTAGTATTACTTATGTAACTGTCGGTGTTCCGAGTAAACACCAATGGGTAAATTTGTATTATTACGCGTCTGGCCCGGATGGTGTGCTAAAAAGACACAAGGTTTATACTGGTTCGGGCAGAATATCCCTACGCCCAGTTCATGGCTGCTGCTCGTGTTATTAGCACTGAAAAGTTCATAGTAGGGATTACAAATGGGCGAGAGAGGGACATGTCCCAAGTCTCTAATGGAAAGATCAAATGGGTGCCGAGAGCTTAGTTGCTGCTCAGCTATGTGTTTGAGGTTCAACGCTAGTGGTTCTGTTGTGATGCGATGAATCAATCCCCTTAGTGGGGTGCCCTGCTTTCTCTTTTATAGACCAAGAAAGAGCAGTGTTACAGATGGGAGAAAAAAGAAAAATGAGAGGCAAAGGAAGTCCTTCAGGGTCACCGGAACTTCCTTTTCCTCCGTGCGGGCCCCACTGACATGGCAGGTGGTGCTAGGGATAGCCTCATGCCGGGTGCCTATCAACTGACCATGACAAGGCCACACCGAGCACCTGTCCTCTGGCAATGCCACGCCCTAGCATTGTCAGCAGGTCGTCACATCTCATTCCATCCTGGCGGGCGGCATGGTGAACTAGTGTGCTGATCAGTGGCCATACAGAGAGTAGGCAGCACAGTGATCACGTGTCCATCACTATGGGCGATGTGAGTTCCCTAGAATGACATGTCGCGGGGATGGGTTACGCTAAGGTGTGAACGCTCCCTGCACGACTCCATAAGTTTGACCTTGGGTCACACCTTCTGGAGCGTAGTGGTTGTCATGAGCTTCCGTAAGGATTCATTCTCGAGGGCAAATGACGGCGCCCACAACACTGTGTGGTAAATGTCGGCGCCTACAACACTGTTTGGGCTCTGACGTGCCTGAAGGTGTGACAAAATGTCGGTGTCACAATTAACTTGCCATGATGATTGAGAAAAAGGTCATGTATCCCACGTTATACATTTGCTGGACCGAGATAAGCCGTCACAGATTGGCATTTGTGTTTGTCATGGAATCCCTAGAAGCCCATTCAGCCCAGGCTAGGCCTGATAGTGTGTGACAAAATTGACTGTCATAGACATCTGCCACATAGGATGCCATGTAGGATGTTTCTCCGTCACTGATTTGAGTTACCAAATAAGCACCATGTGTTCACCAAAATTGACTGTCATAGATTACATAATGAAAATCACATAAAGCCCAATCATTTGGTTAACTCAATTTCTAGTACATTAACACAACATGTTTTGATCATCTAAAACTTAAGGAAATACAAAAATAGGTCATTGTCAACCTTCACATCTATTACAATAGCATTCGGGACAGCCAGTGCACAAGCTTGAAATTTCTTTTACTGTATAGTGGCACTCCTTCAAAAAATCCACTGCATCAGGTTCCTAGTCTTTGTACTTGTCTCCTTGAAAATGACACATGTGCAGTATTAACTCAAATGTAGCCAAAGTAAACCGTAGGCAAGGAACAAGGCGTCAAGTCATGTACAATAAGGATAGAGAAGGAACAACTCTATGTTCAACCGTACAAGCAAGATACCACAACTGAAACACCGTACAAGCTAGATACCACAAACATACAAATTAGAAGGCAATGCTGACATAAAAGCAACTGGGTTGAATCAGCAATTTTAGCAAGGCATGCCAATGGTGAAAATTAAACATCTAATGGTGTACCTTCTATTTAGATCAGTCTGTACAAGCAAGATACCACAAACTGAAGTTTGAAACACCTTTAGGTTCAAGCTTGAACAAGCTGTCCTTAGCAATACCTGCATAATAAAAAGCTTATGAGCTACAATTATATAATACAAGAGAAAAGAATGACCTATACAGTTCCATATGCCATGGACATATCCCAGTTTTAAGTTCAATGATAACAAATATTTCAGACATATTCAGACATACAACTGAATATAACTCAGCCTACTGCTAAACAAAACTAGATAGACAGATGGTCAACATGAAAAATACTAGTTGGAGGGGTATCCTCACGCTGCCAATTTGCCATGAACAAGGTTAACCCCTTCTTCTGTAACCTTGCTTTATGTTCAACTTAATAAATACACATCAGCTACAGCACAAGGTCAGATGCACCATCCTTCACTGCCCTCTTTTACAAATATTATGATAAACTACTGCTAAAGTACAGTACCGAAATAAATGTGGTCAATTCACAGATGTAGTAATTACAAACAAAAATTTGGATGTGTCAAATCTGAAATAGAATTAAATTAAATAAAGGGCAAATCAGAGAATCAAGCACAGAATGGAATTGTCGGTGTTTCGTAAACCAGACTAGTAAACTTATACGATTACCGCGCTACTCTAGGAAGATGATAGTAGCATCCAATAGATACGAGGATTTATCCTAGTTCTGGCCGGAGCCCTACGTCTAGTCTCAGAGATGATCGAGTGCATGTTCCTCACTTGAATGCTCTGAAGTTCTTACAATGGGGGGTGCAAGAATGGTGGAAGAGCTAGAATGACCTATGCTAGGCGAAGGGCCGCCTAAAGAGAAGCTTCAGGAGCCCAGGTACAATGGTGAATGAATGGAAATGGTAGGTGTCGGTGCGAAAAGTGACCAACAAGTAAATATTTATAGTTTTGTCATGCGTTGTGATCGGATGTGGCATAGCACTCAATGACACAGGGTTTATACTGGTTCAGGCAACGTGCTCTACGTCCAATTCCAGTTGGTCGATGACTTTATTCCTGAGCCTAAGTGCTCAAAGTTTGCTGCGGGGTTACAAATGAGTGGGAATAAGAAGGGGGTGTTAAAGGTCCGGTCGAGCTCTAAACCAAAGGGCCAAGAGAGACGGGAGCTCCAACGTGCGCTAAGTACTAGAACGTGTGCTCTGTGTAGCTTTAGAGTTCTAGAGCTGTGGAGCTGTTCGAGTGCTCTAAATGTCTAAAGCTTAGCAGAGAGAGAGAGAGAGAGAGTCGGAATGATCGTCCCCTGTTGGGAGAGAGCGCATCCCCTTTTATAGGTGAATGAGATGGCCTTACAAGTGAGAGAGAGTGTGCCCATGTTTTACTAAGTCTTGTTGCCCACGCTATTGGGTACAAGACGGTTGTCAGCACCCACAATACTGTCTATGCCAGACGCATGTGGTAGGCTTTACCGTGTTCACCTGGTATGGCAAATGACGGTGCCCACAACACTATAAGGCAAATCTCAGTGCCCACAACACTATTCGGGTTCTGACATGCTTGGAAGGTTGCAAAGCACCCTTCTAGCATGGCCTGGCGATACTGTCCTATAGGTGTGTAGGATACGGTCCTCGGTATTGCAGTTGACTTGAGCGCCTTGCCTTATCTGCTCCGCCTAATTCTTGGGTCCTCATCGAGTGGGCGTCTCCGGTCGGTCGTTCCCAGTCGGCTCTGACCGCGCCGGTCGGAGAAGAGCTGTAAGCAGAGGTTCGATGTTTTCTCGATCGGAAAAGCGGGTCAAAGTTGGAAGCGAGTGTTGTCCCCTCCTTGGCCAGGCCTTCCGGTCGGAGACTGGATCGCTCTTCTAGCCTATCATTAGGTATCTGGGCCGGCCTAGGAGTCGCACGTTGTTGTAATGCCGCCTATAGGGCTGAGCTTTTGCTGGGAAGCAGGCCCATCGGGGACCCTGGGTTTATGAACCTGATAGGACCCCCGAGCCCTTTTGGGACTTCTTTGAAGTCATGAAGTGGCTATTTATACTCGTCGTACGAGAGCAACAAATGGGTGCAAGATCGTGAGTCACCATTGGGTGCGACGGAGCATGGACCTAGGCATCAAGTGTGGCCGAGGGGTCAGGCGCAATGGAGCATGGACCCAGGCATCGGGCGTGGCCGAGGGGTCGGGCACAATAGAGCATGGACCCAGGCGTCCTACCAATGAACTAGCATGCTGATCAGCGGCTATATAGGGAATAGGCAGCATAATGACCATGTGTCCGTCACTGTGGGTTGATGTGAGTCCCCTGGAATGATATGTCATGGAGATGGGTCGTGTTGAGATGTGACCGCTCTTTGCACGATGCCAGAAGTTTGACCCGGGGTTGTACTTTTTGGCCCATAGTGGTTGGCGGTGGCATGAGCTTCCATTAGGAACTGTGTCCGAGGGATCGGGTGAAGCGGGGCTAGCCCTTAGATGTCGGGTGAGCTGGAGCCAGCCTTCAAATGTCGGTCAGGGTGGAACCTACCCTCGGGGGTCATCTGAAGCAGAGCCAGCCCTCGGGGGTCGGACGAGGCTGAGCCAACCTTTAGGAGTTAGCGGAGGCGGGGCCAACCCTCGAGGGTCAGGCGAGGAGGAGCCCAGTAAGGGGTGTGGCCTTGGTGGTCCTAGAAATTGCCTAGGGGATTTTTTACTTGCTAGCGGGTGCGCGCGAGCGCACCCGGTGGGTGTAGCCCTCGAGCCCTTTGGTGATTCGAGTAGAATCGCGTGGGTGATTTTTTGACTTGCCAACATTCTGAGCCATCATTTCTAGGAGTGTGGACCTAGGTGTCGGGCGCCAACCCAAACATTGGGTGTGGCTAGGGGGTCAGGCACGATGGAGTGCGGACCCTAGTGCTAGGCCTGGCCGAGGGGTTGGTCTAGTTTCGTGTGTTACCCCATCTGCTATTTCCATAATCAGAGGGGTTGAGCTAACGTCGCTTGCCTCGATGGTTTGAGTGACGCGCTCGGTGAGCTCTCTAATAGGTATGTCCGAGTGGAATCTAGGTCCATCACTCATAACGGGGTTGGCATAGCCCTCATGTGGCATTCCACTGCTCCTTAACCCGCTTCTCGGTAGATGCCTGAGCCGTTCTAGAGATCGACTCAGGTGGCCCGCTGGCCTCCCCTCGATGGAGATTCTATGGGCACGGCTCGAGGTTAGGATCGAACAAGAAGGTCAAGATGACCCTATCTGCTTCTGAGCAGATTGGGTGAGGGCCACTGGGGCTCATCTGTATATTCTCCCCTAGCTCTATTTGATGCGAGGCGGCCTCGAGCCCTTTGTGGGCCGACCTTCGAACCCTGGTCGGTCGTTGCTCATGTCGAATGAGGCGACTACCTCTTTGTGACGCAACATGAAGCGTTGTGATGCATCAATTGCATATGGGATGCTTTGGATGTATGGGATGAATGAATGATTGCATGGATGAATATGTGAATGCGTGTATGATGAGGGATGAATGAATGATTATGCATTAGAAAATAAAATAAAGTAGGAAGGTTTGGTAAAGATACCTTGATGACTCGAGTGGTGGGTTTAAGGAGCTCTTATCAGATATGTCCAAATGGGATCCGTGTCCGTCATTTGTGACAGAGTCAACGTAGCCCACATGGGGCATCCCACTACTTCTTACCTATCTCTAGGTAGTCGCCTGATCCGTCCGATCAACTCTAGTAGCCCGTTGGTCATTCCTCGATGGAGATCCTATTAGTGGGCCCTTCCAAACCTTGGCTGGGAAGGCAGAGGGTCATTTGCATACGG
This sequence comes from Miscanthus floridulus, assembly GCF_019320115.1. Taxonomy (NCBI): domain Eukaryota; kingdom Viridiplantae; phylum Streptophyta; class Magnoliopsida; order Poales; family Poaceae; genus Miscanthus; species Miscanthus floridulus. Next base: position 16,664,075 of record NC_089585.1, on the reverse strand, counting down.
TTGAGCCTTGTTCCCTGCGCCTAGGTTGTGGTAGTGGTGGGCCCCACCTAGGCCACGTCCTGTTTTAACCGAGCATGTTTCGTTGGGCAGGGCACGTCCCATCAGTTAGGACGCGTCCCACCGCATGCCTATCCGCATTTAAATAGGGGAAGGGAGAGGGGTTTTGTCCCCTTCATTCGCCTTTCTGCAACTGCTGCCTCTCCTCCTTCTTCCTTTTTGCCTAGCCCGTTTCGTGCGCCATGGCAGTTTCTTGGGGAGAGAGAGAGGGTAAAGCGAGGGAGAGGAGAACTCATAGATTCGTTCGTGAATCTAGGGCATGATGTCGAACTGGGGCCATCCAACGTAGACGAGGAGGTGCTAGCCACCTTCGCTAGGAAGGGGCTACTCCCGCCGTAGGAGGTGGCGCATTGGAGGGCTCCTGCGCCAGGGGAAGCTATTTCGCAACCATGAGCCGATGAGGTTGTCTCCTTCCTCGCCCTTCATGAACGTGGGCTTGGATATCCCATGCACTGGTTCTTGCATGGGCTCCTCAATGAGTGGGGCCTAGAGCTGCAGCACCTCAATCCGACTGGGATGCTGCACGTTGCCAACTTCATCACTGTTTGCAAGGCCTTCCTCGGGATGGAGCCGCACGTGGATCTCTTCTGGCGGATCTTCACCGGGAGAGCCTTGTTTGAGGGGAAGCCACCCAGAACTACGCTGGTTGGGGGATTTGCCTTGCAGAAGAAGCCAAGGCTATCAGGCTCCTACCCCACATACTCCTCCTATGACTCCAATTAGGGGCAGCATGGGGAGTGGTTCTACATTAGGAACCCAGCGGAGGTCGAAGGGTGCAGCTTGACAAGCTGCCCTAAAGGAGGCAGCACTTGCCAAGAAGAAGAGAGATGAGAAGGCCTAGAGGAAGTACGAGAAGGAGGAGATCGGCCGGTGGGTCCGGGCGAGTGAAAGCCAGAGCGATGTGGAGGCGGAGCTCGAGTCGGAGGAGCCCATGGAGATGGGTGGCGACGCGAGCACCTCCAAGGATGAAGGAGACAGGGGTGTTGTCGCAACCTCGGTGCATGCCTTGATCTTATGGGCTAGGCCACCTCTGATGGTGCGGCCCATGTCTTGTCCTATGGATACTAGGGGCCATACCCCCATAGCTAGTCCTCAAGCGCCTTGTATCCTTTGAGCAACGCTGTCTTGAACAAGTTCGAGTAGTTTGACATGAAGCCAATCAGTTTAACCAGTGATCCGAGTGGTGGAAGTCAAAGCCGACCAGTTTAACTAGTGAACTGAGCGGTGAAAGTCGAAGCCGACTAGTTTAACTGGTACACAGATCTCGGACTTAGCCAAGTAAGGCTTGCTAGAAGGATGTAAGGGGTTCAAGATAAAAATTTGAAAATTCCCCACCTTAGGCGAAGTGTTGCCACTTAGACTCTGTTTGTGAGGAATCATCCATGATTTAGTTAATAAGGAGGGTAAATTAAGAAAAGCGCACTGCATTTCAGCGCAAGGTGAAGTGTAGCCACTTAGTCCCCGAGGCTGCTGGAAGATGAAGAATGAATTTTATAGCAGGGTCAAAGAAAATAAGCCCAAAAGCTTGCCAATGTCATCTATCATGTGTGTATCAAGACCCTAGATGTGCTACCCAAGATCAGCACCCTGATCCAAACAACATAGGGCAAGTTGATAGCACACTGATGAGACGTAACAAGATCCGACTACCAAGGGAGTCCCTAGCTTAGCTAGTGACTCTTGCACGAAGAATCCGAATGACGAGGAGTCCCTAGCTTAGCTGGCGATGCTTGCATGAAGAATCCAAATGCCGAGGAGTCCCCAGCTTAGCTAGCGAGCCCCCAGCGTGGCTGACGATGAACCATGGAGTCCCTAGCTTAGCTGGCAACGCTTGCACGAAGAATTCGAACATCGAGGAGTCCCCAGCTTAGCTGGCGATGAAGCGATGGACAATCTGACCAGTTGGTTGGCGAAGAATCGAGCACTGAGCAGCCCAACCAACTGGTCGGTGATGAAGTGAGCACCGAGTAGAAGTGAACGTCGAACAATTCAACCAACTGGTCAGCGATGAAGTCCATGAACCTAGCGGTCTAACCAGTTGATCGATGGAGAAATCCGAAGGCCAGGTGGTGCGACCACCCGGATGATGATCCTGTAATAAATATGTAGAATGAGTAGTACATGATGTAAAAATAAATATATGAACTCAGCGATGAAGGCAACAGAGCGTAATAGATAGACATTATCTTTGTATGAAGTGTTCATATTTTAAATATGAGTAACTTCCTGCCAGTTGGTTCTGTATCGCATCACCAGCCCTGACTAGCCCATACTCCATGGCATAGAGTGCTTAGCACCCATTTACGTGTAAGAGCATAGGCGTCGCCGAGGAGCCACTGCCAACCACCCATAACGCAGAGGGCTGGCGCTCGTGCACGTGTAGGTGTGAGATCGAGAACATGGCTATTTCTGGTAATGCAAGTGAGTATGTGGCTGGTCGATGAGTTAATGAAGAATATCTTAAATATATTGTAAATATTAAGTTTTCTTTTGTAGATATGTTTATATTTAATATAAACTGCCCCAAGCTGTTAGTTTGTTGGTTGAGCCCCTCAGCCCCGGCAAGCCCTTAAACCGTAATGCGGAGCGCTGGAGCTCATGTACATGTAGGAAGACAAGCATCACCGGGGAGCCACTGTCAACTACCCATAACACAGAGAGCAAAAGCTCGTGCACGTGTAGGGAGAAGCCAGAGACAGGGCCGTCTCTAGAGAGCACAAGCGTAAACATGGCTGTTCAGGGAGCCGTTGAGGCAAAAGTGTATGTCATCTTTAAGATGATATACATAGGGAAAAGTCATTTGGAGAATAATCATGTTGAGAATAGTATGAAGAAACATCATGGCGAAAACTTTGTTAAATATTCATATATAAAAAGGTACTTATCTTTAGACATAACGTCTGGTCAGCGGCGATGAAATTGTCCGGCCCTCGAGCTTTCTAGCATGTCATCATGGCAGCGGCCGTGGTCGTTATAACGCCATTCTTCGCGGCGATCATTGCGATGCAGTAGGCAATCAGAACAAGTAGTCCGGTCGGCTCGCTTAGCGGCTCGCTTGATGGCTTAGATGGTTCGTTTGATAGCTCAGATGGGTATGTGGAGTCATAGGCGAACGGATGTAATCGGAGCCTGACAGATTCAATCTACGTGGGGAGGCAAAGTCCTTGAGCGTGTCCGACTAAGGCGAGGGCACAATCCAAGATCTTCCTTGCATGCCTGAGATACGTGAGGTTACCTACATGGTGGTGTATATCCTGATGCATATATGCTTGTATATCTCTTCAACTACTCCAATTAACTTGTATGGTCGACCAGCATCTTTGGTGGAAACACTGCTCCACATCACGTTATCGCCGGCCGCCTTTCCTAATTCCTGGTTGTTGTGATCCACAGAAACATCTTGCGTATCTGATCAGAAATCACGAGCAACAACAAGATGTGATTAGGTTTCTCCCAACAGAAATCATGTAGACATATGGATATATCTAGAAGTATAATAACAATATTTAATTTGGAAGCGACTTGACTTAGCTTTCTTGGATTGCTTGACTCCGATCTTGTTGTCGTGTGTTGCGTCTGTTGGAGATGCATGGAAAGGCATCGGACTCTAGCATGTGCGGCCGTTCACCGAGAAAAGTGATCCTCAAGATCCACTACGTGCCAGCATCGAGTTGTCGCTGAATGCTGAGTTGCCGGCGACGTTGGTTGAAGAAAAGATTCCCATCTGGTTTGCCACAGAATTAGCACTCACATCCCCTACCTAGCGCACCACTGTCGACAAAATCTAATCAGCAATCTACCAAGGGGTATACCCATGGTAGTAGATGATTGGTGAAGGTGCACGTAATAGGAACCAGATGGTGACACGGGCACAGAGACAACGATTTAGATAGGTTCAGGCCGTCTGATCAATGTAATACCCTATGTCCTGTGTCTTTGGTGGATTGTATTGATTGTATATTAGATTTGATATATCCCGTCTAGGGGACCCCTGCCTCTCTTTATATACTCTAGAGGGGGTAAAGTTACAAGGAAAATATCCTATTTGGTATTATACAATATATCACATCTTCATGTAGTCTTGTGGTGCACACCTTAATCTTGTGGGCTGGGCCACCTCTGATGGTGCAACCCATATCTTGTCCTATGGATACCGGAGGCCATACCCCCACAGCTGATGGCCTAAACCTATATAAATCTTGTGTCTTGTATCTCTGTTACCATCTGGTTCGTATCACGTGCACCTCCATCGATTCATCTACTACTGTGGGTATACCCCTCGGTAGACTGCCGATTAGATTTCGTCGATAGTACCAAGTTGACAAGGATCAATGCAAATGGTGCAAGAAGCATGGACATTACCAGAAGGACTGTCCAGATTTCCTGAAGAGCCTTTTGAAGAGAGGTGAGGACATTATTACATTCATAGATGAGTCCTTGTATTTAAGTTATATAAAATCTACTTGGTAGATTGACTCAGGTACAACTATTCATGTTGCAAATTCATTACATGGATTCCATATGAGGAGGACCCTACAAAGGGGAGAAAGAAGAATTAAAAAAGCAAATGGAGTTGAAGCTGAAGTTAAAGCCATTGAAGATCTCTCTCTAGAATTATCTGATGGTTTTTTACTTCAGCTTTCAAATATCCTTTATGTACCCTCTTTGCATAGAAATTTGATAAGTGTTTCACGTCTAGACGATGATGGATATGATTGACATTTTGGTAATGGTAAATGTCATATTGTGTTTAATAATAAGTGTGTTGGTCTTGCCTTCCGACAAGACAAGCTTTATTTGTTATCACTTTCTAAGAATGTGTATGTTGTGAGCACTGAGAATGAGAATGCCTCCTTGTCTATGAATGCAAGAAATAAGCGGAAGAGAGTTTATGATGTATCATCGAAATTATGGCACTGTCGTTTAGGCCATATTTCGAGGGGGAGAATAGAGTGGTTGATTAAGAAATCAATTCTTCCGCCATTAGAATTTTTAGATTTAGAACAATGCATTGATTGCATAAAAGGAAAGTATGTTAAAAAAATAAAGAAAGATACCAAACAAAGCACAGGAATTTTAGAAATAATTCACACAAACATATGTGGTCCTTTTTCTACGAAGAGTGTGGATGGTTATGATTCATTTATAACATTCATAGATGATTATTCTTGTTATGGCTATATTTATCCAATTAAGGAAAGATCAGAAGCATTGGATAAATTTAAGATATTTAAGGCTAAAGTAGAAAATCAGCACAATTTAAAGATTAAGATAGTAAGATCCGATCGTGGGGGAGAGTACTATGGTCGACACACCCCATATGGCCAAGTTCCTAGACCTTTTGCAAGGTTCTTACAGGAAAATGGCATAGTTGCCCAGTACTCTACACCGGGTGAGCCTCAGCAGAATAGAGTAGCTGAAAGACGCAACCGTACCTTAATGGATATGGTGAGAAGTATGATAAGTTACTCTACTCTACTGATAAGTTTATGGATGGAGGCATTAAAAACTGCCATTCATATTCTTAATCGAGTGCCAAGCAAGTCGATGCCCAAAACACCATATGAGTTATGGACAAAAAAGGAACCCTCACTTAACTATTTACGTGTGTGGGGCTATCCAGCTGAGGCTAAAGTCTTTAACCCAAACATAGGAAAGCTAGACTCCAAGATAGTTAGTTGCCATTTCATTGGCTATCCAGAAAAGTCAAAAGGTTATCGCTTCTATTGTCCTGACAGACATACGAAGTTTGTAGAAACGAGACACGCTGTGTTCTTGGAGGATGATATGGTTAGGGGGAGCATGGTAGTGTGAGAAATTAACCTAGAGGAGAAGCGGGTACATGTGTCTACTCCGATGGTTCACTAGCCATTCTTCACGCTACCTGTTGTTGTTACACCAACAGTGCAAGACATTGTAGTAACAACACCTATTGTTAGTTCTCCCATGGCGATAATGAATGAACATGAGGAACCTGTCCATCAGGATCCTATAGAACCTATTGTCACACATGAGGAAGAGCAACAACATCCTCATATAGAACAAGCATCAACTAACGAGGCCCCTAGAAGGTCTCAAAGAGTCAGAAAACCAGCCATTCCTGGTGACTATGAAGTCTATGAATATAAAGAATTTCAAATGGAGGGTGATCCTACCTCATTTGAAGAAGTCATGAGAAGCACTCACTCATCAAAGTGACTTAAAGCCATGCAAGATGAAATGAGATCAATGAATACCAACGGTATTTGGGACTTAGAAACAATTCCTAAATGAGCCAAGACAGTAGGCTGTAAATGGGTCTACAAAACTAAATATGACTCTAAAGGGAATATAGAAAGATTTAAAGCATGACTTGTGGCGAAAGGCTTCACGCAAATAGAAGACATAGATTACAATGAGATATTTTCTCCGGTCTCATGTAAGGATTCTTTTAGAATTATAATGGCGCTTGTAGCACATTATGATTTAGAATTACATCAGATGGATGTAAAGACGGTGTTCCTAAACGGGAATTTGGAGGAAAATATTTACATGGCACAACCAAAAGGTTTTGTTATAGAAGGAAAAGAATGTATGGGATGCCGCCTGAAGAAATCCATTTATGAATTAAAACAAGCATCAAGACAGTGGTATTTAAAGTTTGATAGTACAATAAGAAAGTTTGGGTTTCAAGAAAATATAGAGGACAATTGCGTTTATGCAAAGTTCAAGAATGTGAAATACATTTTTCTCATCCTTAATGTGGATGACATCTTACTCGCTAGTAGTGATGTTAATCTACTACTAGAGATAAAGAAGTTCTTGTCATCAAATTTTGACATGAAAGATCTCAGTGAAGCTTCGTTCATTCTAGGAATAGAGATTCACCGAGATAGAAGAAAGGGGTTTTAGGATTATCACAAAAGGCATACTTAGAAAAGGTTCTAAAGAAATACAGTATGCAAAATTGTAAGCTTTTACCTGCTCCCGTAGTCAAGGGAGATATTTTTGGGGAATTCCAATGTCCCAGGAACCAATATGAGATCGATCAAATGAAAGTGGTTCCATATGCTTCAGCTGTCGGAAGTTTACAGTATGCTCAAGTGTATACACGTCCTGACTTAGCGTTTGTTACCGAGTTACTTGGCAGATATCAGAGTAATCCAGGAATAGAACACTGGAGACTGATAAAGAAAGTTTTGCGTTACTTGCAAGGCACAAAAGACCTCATGCTAACGTACAGAAGATTTGATTCCCTACACATAGAGGGCTATACAGATTCAGATTATGTGGGAGATAATATAAAGTCCACGTTAGGATTTATATTTACTCTCACATGAGAAGCTATATCATGGAAAAGCTCCAAGCAAACCGTCACTACATTGTTTACGATGTATACCAAGTTTGTAGTGTGTTATGAGGCCACATGGCAAGTGAATTGGCTGAAGAAGTTCATGCCCGGATTGAAAGTGGTAGACGACATACATAAGCCACTCAAGTTATACTGCGATAATAATCCAACAGTATGTTATGCTCACAACAATAAGTCAAGTGGTGCTGTCAAACACATTGACATAAAGTATTATGTTGTGAAAGACAAAGTCTGGGAACATATAATTAGTCTTGAGCACATAAGTACAGAAAAATGCTCGCGGATCCACTTACAAAAGGCTTACCACCCAACGTGTTCAAAGAACACTTAGCCGGTATGGGTTTAAGGGAAAGCCTATGATTCCTAGATAATAAGGGCCTAGTTGAGAATCTGTTTCAAAACAGAGAGGGACATTGTAGCTGTTAATCTAATGGCACTGGCCGTAACGATAAGGCACGCTCTATGCACTGATCTGTGATGGAATGGGAAAAAGATAAAGTAAGTTAAGTTTAAGTAATAAGATGAGATCAAGGGGGAGATTGTTAGTGTTGATCTCTCCAGCTCGGCCCAACGGTCGAGTTGGGCCTTGACCTCGCGCCCTGATCGGGGGCGCCCAACCCTACATGGTTGGTGGGTCCCCGTCGCACTGCGCTATAAAGAGAGGTGGGGGCCGGTGGCTCTCAGTACGAGGTTTATCGTGAGCCGCCACACCCACCGACAAAACCTAACCCGATCTAGTGAGGGACGCAGTCAGCAACGGGAAGCACCATCACCGGGACGCCATCACCGTTGGACCACTTCACCGCTACAACGTAACTGGAGCGCCACCTCTTCACCGCCCTCTTTACCGACGCGATGGACGGTTCCAGCTTCACCAAGCCTTCCGATGGTCGGTACCTTTGCTCCCCTCTCCTTCCTGGATCTCGTAGTCCATGTTTTAGGGCATGTTTATCCTATTCTAATCAGGTCAGCACCCCTAGATCTACATCTAATGATCCTGTAATTTTAACTTTGACCTCTGCCTCACTCTAGTCTGCTGCTATTCTGCTCTGGACCTATGATGTGGAGTACTACTACAAAAGAGTCAAAGGCTACGAGTTGTCTGGCACAAGAGCTTGGCTAGATGGAGAACCGGAGACATAGGGGGTCTTCTGCAGCTGTAGCAACTCTTCCACATCTGCTCGTGTGGCACTTACAGCTGTGCTGTGCTTGCATCTCAAAAGCACAGATATAGCATTTTCTAAGCAGGTTAGATATCAGTTGCAGCTGCGACGACATGTCTCACCAGTTAACTCGAACATAGATTAAAATAAAAAATTTAAATACACAATTTCGTAGACAGGGTCTCACCAGTTAACTTGAACATAGATTAAAATACACAATTTCATAGACATGTCTACTACACAGCTTAAGAGATCAATCCCAAAATGAATGCGTGTTTAATCTCCAATCTCTCCGATATACCCTACTCAGAGGCAGCGTCCTCGTCGTCATTGTCGCCGGCAGTGCGCGCCCTCTTCTTCGTCTTCGCCAGGAAGACATCAGTCAGAACGGTTTTGGACCTCAACGACACCTTGAGGATCTCCAAACACTGCAATAATCCAAAATAACACGTTTTCAGTTGACAAATAAATATAGTACTAGAATGCACTAATGAAGCAGATCGATCGAGCTAGCGTCACCTCTTTGCGGCCGACGGTGACCGTCTTCTCCTCGAGCGCGCCGAGGTCCTTGACGCCGATCCTGCCAAGCAGCGCGACGGTGGACATGTTGGACGCGTGCGTGACGGTGAGGTCGTCCAGGACAGTGTAGGTTGCCACGCCCTGCACGAACCCTCTGCTCCCCATCGTCGAGCCCAACGCGTGGCAGGCGTGGCAACGGTACAGGGACGGTGGCAGCAGACCGCCAAGGCCGCCGGCGGCGTCGGGCGGCGGCAGCAGGCCGATGCTGCGGTCGGCGGGCTGCTCTGGCGCTGCTGGTGGGGGAAGGTACGGGCCATACGGCACATGTGGTGCGGCACCGACGCCGAGAGGCGGAGCGGTGTAGGAGTAGGACATGGACATGTTGTGATAGGGATAGTAGGGGTAGGCCGGCTCCGGCCCCGGCGGGGCGGTGCTGGGGGCGCTAGCGGGGACGAGCCGGAGGGAGGGGCCGACCGGGAGGCTGTCGTTGACGACCAGCGCGTCCCGGGCCTCCGTGCCCTGCATGTACGCGGTGTCCATCTTCTCTGCGCTGGCGTAGACGTTCACGACGCCGCCGAGCGCGGCGGCGGCGGCCGCCTCGTCCTCGGTGCGGAGCAGGCTCGCGACGCCGCCCACCGGCATGGCCAGGACGCTGAAGAGGAAGTCGACGACGTCCTTGCCGGCCTCCGCGAAGAGGACGCGCTGGGACGCCGTGTCTACCAGCAGCTTCATGGTGGTGGCGGCGGTACTCCCGGAGGACGGCGTGGCGGCGGCGTTGGTCATGTTGGTTTGTTTGTTCAGCCGATTGATGGATGGGAGTTGAGCGAGGTTAGGGTACGCCAGGCGGATCGACGACGATTATATTAGATTGGGGCTACGTGGGAGTGGGACGTCAGTTGTTGGAAACGAGTCGGCGTCGAGGCATAGTAGCATACGTGACGAGCTCTCATCGGAAAGTATCATCAGGCTTCCAAGTTTGTGGACCGTCCGAGGTGTACGGACTCTTTTGTCTTCTCCGTACCTATGGAATTCATTAATTCAAGCGAAGGGTATGTTTAGTTCCTAACCTGTAGCTAAAACGGGAAATGCAAAAACGTGGCCAATAAGTAGTTTGATTTATAGTCAGACTAAACGGCCGGACTAGCGCTCGGACGTGTCCGGATGCCCGCGGCTGCTCTTTTTTTCCCGCGCGGACCTCAAGCAGCTACGGGCCACCACGCGAGCATCGCGCCCAGCAATCGGCCCACCCAAGGCCACCACCTCCGTGCGCTCGGCGGACCACTACATCTGCGGGCATCGTGCTCGGCAGACCACTACGTCATCACGCTCGCTGAGCTCCAATTGCCGCGTCGAGACGGAGGGAAGGGAAGGGAAGGGAGGGGAGGGAGAGGAGAGGAGAGGAGAGGGCAAGACGCGTTGCACGAGGAGGGAGCTAAAGCCCTGTGGCAGGCCGCTATTCGCTAGCCACCGACGCCATTTCAACATGTGCAATAGCCGATCTACTTTTGAAACATTTGGACGGTGCATTTGCAACATACGTCTGAAGACAGATAAAACACTTGAAACATGCGTCTGAAACACTTAAAAAAACCTAAAAACACTTAAAAACCATTTAAAAACATATGCAACATCCAGATAAAAACACTTACAACATATATATGAAACATATGCAACATCCAGATAAACACACTTGCAACATACGTCTGAAAAAACAGATTAAACATTTTGAACAAATGCTTGCAACATACATGTATAGCCATTGCAACATATGCAACATCTCGATCTACTTTTGCAACATCAATATGAAACATTTGCAACATACCTCTGAAATATTTGAAACACTTAAAACATACACTTGCAACATGCACTTTCAGTAAACCCTGGCAGGCGAGTGAGCGGCCAGAGCACAGCACAGCGGGATCCAGCGCTAGGTCGCGGTGGAGAAAACCAACCACGTAGCCGCCTGGACATCGGGCTGCTGGCAGATTGGCGGTGCGCGGTGAAAAGCCAAAGAACAGCCGGCCATATTCGCCTCCACTGAGCTCTCGGTGGGGGAAAAAGGTATTTTGGTTCACATCACATGGTTATGCCGCAAGCTGCCCGCAAGTATTGGTGGTGCATGGTGGTTTTGGAAATTGAAGGTCGTGGATGCGGTGGATTCACGTAACGGTGCCGTCGAAGGGCTCAGAGTCCCAGACAGCTCGAAGAGCTCAGGGCAGGCCACGAGGGTGCGGGAGGAAGGAGACATGGTGGGAGGAGGGCACGGGGGAGGCGGAGAGTGTGGCGCCGGGAGCAAAGGAAGGACACCGGGAGCGCCCGCTCGACGGCCGGTGCGGGCATCGCGGTTGTGGCGACGAGGAGAACGATTGGTCGAGGAGGAAGAGAAATGCATCTGTTCATTTTTTTTAGATGGGCTGTGAGAGGGAGCGGGTCGGGCTGACCCACAGGCCCAGAAAAGGGTGTTCGGATGAACAAACACTCTCACCAGATCATTAATTATCGCATGCTAAAATATAGACTGGGATGGACAAAATTAATTTGATTCTACTCTGTCAAAAATCTACGACATCCCTTCCCTGCTGCTCTAACATAGCGTTAGGGGCTTGAGGGTTTAGAGCATCTCCAAGAATTTCCAAAATATACTCGTAAGCTTCACTTTTTAACAAGATTGAAAAAACTGCCAACGACTCCCTATCTCAACTCCCAATCTTTCCACACTAAATCGACCCGATCCCGCGGAAGTATACGCGCGTGTATCGATTGGCCAATCTGGTGATGGAAGGACGTGGAAAAGAATAAAGAGTAGGATATGGTTTCCAATGCAAATGTGCAAGAGAGAAAGAAAGTATAAATGTGGTTAGTGTGATTTGGAAAATAGTTTGAGATTCTTAATGCAAAAATTGTCTTTTATATTTTAGAATCCAGATTTTGAAAATTGTTGGAGAAACTGAACAAATATGGTTCCATCTTTTTTTAGCCACTTGAAATTTTTTTATTGATTTACCAAATGATCTTTTGGAACTATTGAATATGTATATGAATTGGAGTCGATACGAGTGGCGCCTTGTACGGATGCTTGTACGGATGCCGCACCATATGAAAGAATCCATACGAGTCTGGTCCTCAAATAAGAAAGAATCTACATGAGTCTGGTTCGCTAATAAGAAAGAATTCATATGAGTTTGGTTCGCAAATAAGAAAGAATTTATATGAATGTGACATATATTCATCTTGTAAATTCCTTGGCGGTCATTTTTCCTCACGGCGGCCGGAACCGATATAGCTAGGCTTCTATTCCTCTGATTTTCAGGTTCCGGCGCCTATTTCTGCTTGCAATTTATCAAGAAAATAATTTTATTTCAAGAAAGTCACATTATCTCCAGCACCACCTCGCTTTTGACAAGAATAGTAGTTAGTTGCTAGTAATTAGTTCCTTGATCCAAACATGTGTACCTAATAGGTTTGCTTATAGTTAGTTGAATACGCAACTAACAACTATGTCACTGGTTGAACCAAAAATAGCTAATAGCAGTTAATATAATACTTGTGGCCTATTAACTAGCTATAAGTATTAGCAGCAAATAATGGATCCAAATAGGCCCTTGGTAAGTCCAATTTAGCCCTTAACAAAAATCTGTATTGCGTATAAGTTGGTGTGCTTTCAAATTTTCTGAGGTGATATAGGATATTTTAAAATTTTAGTCATTATTTTGATAGTATAGAATTTTTATAATCAATTTACACTATAGATATAAAATTGTACGGAACATAATGATGAAAAGATTATAATGTATTTTCTCTAACATAAAAAAACATGATGTTTTCTATCATCTCATAGACTCAATTTAAAATTTAAACGACAGCTTGCACGAGTTGAAAGAAAAGACATCTTGTTAAGCTGTAAATTAGACCAACCGAAATAGCTTGAGACAGATTTAACCAAAGGTTAGTTTGAGAAGAGTATAATTTCCTAATCTTTTTCAGAAATGTTATACAACACACATGTGTTTTAGCGCAAAAAACACATGGATTTTTTTTGTCCTGTGATGGTACCATCAAAACCGATTTTTTTGTGTGCGCGCCCCCAACCCCCTACCTGGCTTAGGGACTCCGCGCACGAGGACTGCACGGCGGAATCAAGGAATGGCCGCTGGTATGGAAATAAGATTGGGCTGGGGATGTGGTTTTGTCAGAGGACAGCACGGCGGAATCACAAATCATTTTTTTTTGCCCTAGCATAGAAAAAAATTATTTCTCGTGATCTGTGGATCTGTGATCTTGTGATTTGTGATTGTCTGGAGGTAGAAGAAGGTTGGAGGTAGAAGGAGGATGGAGGCTGTTGGATCTTAATTCTATGGTGTAAAAAAATTCATGTGTTGAAAATGCATAAAACACATGGGTCGTTAGGTAGACGGACTCATATTTTTATGTAAATAAACCTTATACAAGGAAAAGGAGATTTTCCATCAGCGAGCTAAATTACACGAGCACGATTTTCACACAAAATATCTACTCGACGACGGTTAACTCCTTTTCTGCCGCTGCCGCAGCAGGGTCACCGCGCGCTTTCTTCTCTTGTTGTTGGCTACTACTAGTAGGGTTCTTTTCCGTGCGCGTCGTCTTCTTCTTGGCCGCCAGAACCAGAAAAACATCCGTCAGCACAGTCTTGGAATGCAACGACGACTTCAGAATCTCCAGTCCCTGCAATCACGCATATTCAATCTTTATCTTTAGAACACAAAAGGATTTCAGGATAACAAAAAAAAAGATCTAAACAAACGATACGATTTACTAGAACACAAGTAATTCTTGGATCTAAATTCACCTCCTGATAACCGATCTTGACCGTCTTCTCCTCGAGCGCGCCGAGGTCCTCCACGCCGAGTCTATGGAGCAGCGCGATGCTCGAGATGTTGGACATGGGCGTGACGCTGAGATCGTCCATGACGGTGTACGTGACCGCGCCCCGAACAAAGCCTTTGCTCCCCTTCTCCTGCGCCTGCTCGGCGAGGCATGCCGCGCAGTGGCAGGCACTACTGCCGAGGCCGAAAGCCGGCAGCGACAGGTTCTTCAGGGACAGGCCGCCCGACGCCGACGCCGAGGCTTTGCCGGGCGGAGCCGGCGGCGCCGACGGCAGGGGTGGGGACGCTGGGTGGACGAGGGAGGGGAAGCCTCCAGCGGCGGCGATGAGGGCCGGGTGCGCCGGCGCCGGGTTCAGCAGCACGTCCCGACTCCCGAGTCTCCAGGCTCTGCATGTACCCGGCGTCCATCAGCTGCACGCTGGCGTAGAGGCTGGCCAGCCCCGCGAGCGCGCCCTCCTTGTCCTTGTCGCCGAGCAGCTTGACGACGGCGCCGATGGGCATGGCGAGGAGGCCGAGGAGGAAGTCCACCACGTTCTTGCCCGCCTCGGCGAGAACCACCACCTGCGCCTCCTTGGCCATGAGCAGCTTGATGGTCGGCGTCGCGGACGGCGCGAACGCCGGCGTGGCGGCGGCGTTGCCCATGTGCAGCGCGCGCGTGCGCCGCAAGATCGGTTACCACTCACGTCACGTTAGGATATGCAGGCCTAGGTTTCTCCGGGAGGACGTAAATATATATTTACGATTGCCGACATACTCAAGCCGTGCACGAGCATGACTCTTGGCTATATATAGTTTGGACTTTGGAGAAGTATACTCAAGTAAGTAAGACGCACTAATTTATATGATTGTTATTGATCAGAAAATACTCGTTAAATTGTACCGCTCACAAAACCAGCATCAAGGAGATCATCAGTTATTTATTTCTTTATTTTTCCACAAAGGACTGTAAAGTAAACCAAGCGACAAGGGGGCCTGACGACGTCAACAATGGAAACCAAGATGCAGGCAGCAGACACCAGGCACGACAGCTTCATCAAGGCTTGGACGATTATTTCTTCTTCACAAGGAAGACGTCCGTGAACACCGTCTTGGACTGCAGCGACGCCTTGAGGATCTTCAAGCCCTGCACGGACAGTCGGACACCCATGTCGATGTGCACAACGATCGAATACGCAACTACGGCAATTAACGTGCTAGTCCAAAACAAAAATGTGGTACCAAAGGTATATGAGTGTCACCTCTTCGTAGCCCAGCTTCACGGTCTTCTCCTGGAGCATGCCGATGTCGGTGATGCCAAAGGTACTGAGGAGCGTGATGCCGGAGATGGTGGACATGGGCGCGACCTTGAGGTCGTCCATCACCGTGTACGTCACCACGCCCTGCACAAAACCCTTGCCTGCTGCATGACCCGACGATTGGCCCGCTGCCGCTGCCTCTCCACCAGACGCAGCACGGCTCGAATCCACGATGATCATCTTCGTGGTCATCGTGCCGCTGCAGCTGTTATTCAGACAACGCGTGCCACTCACCTTGGACAAATCTGTAGCGCACTCAGTATAGTACCTGGAGCACCCAACAAAGTACGCGGAGCACCGGTAAAATTCAGTGGGCTGCGCTGCCTCTGGCAGCTGCAGCAGCTTGCCGCCGTCGTAACCCCCGGCCGGCGCGAGCAACGCGCCCTTCGCGTCAGCTGAACGGACGTATGTCTCGTCGAGCTTCTCGACGCTGCCGTAGAGGTTGCCGATGGAGCCGACCATGGCGTCGTTGCCCAGGATCTTGACGACCGTGCCGACGGGCAGGGTGAGGAGAGAGAAGAGGAAGTCGACGACGTCCTTGCTCGCCTCCGCGTACAGCACGCGCGCGGCCTTGGTGTCCACCAGCAGCTTCATGCTTAGCGTGGTATTGCTGGCTCCGGCCATGTCGATCTATCAGAGTTTTGGATGCCTCTTATATGTACAACAAGATTTGAGCAGATGTGCGCGACGACGTGCCGATTGCCATCTTATATCAGCGGACTGATCAACACAACCGCCGCATAGTGCATATTCATTACCGGAACAATCAACAGTCACCGAAGTCGGAAGGTCGAGAGGCCAAGTTGCCGTTTTTTTTTTGAGTGGAACAGGAGGGGTTGCCCCCTACTGGTTTTTTATTGAATTAAAAGTACAAAGTCTTTACAAGGCAGATCATGAAACAAAGAAAGAGACAAAAAAGATCAAAAAGATTACACATGGACTTCTAGCCATTGAGAAATAAAAGGTTTGTAATTTGCCTTTGCTCTGAGTGTAAGTGTATAACCCAAGCAAATTCCCTTCTGAAAATCCTTTTGAAGCTTTGAATTGAGGGGGCCATATTTCTCAAGATGGCATCATTCCGCACTTCCCAGATTGACCAGATCATTGTGACTATGATCTCCATAAAGAAAGGCAGATGAAGCATTGCTTTAACATGATCTATGATTGTACAGATATCATCAATTTGTGGAATGATTATTCCAATGGAGGCCCAGCACGCTTCAGCAAAGGGGCAGAAGAGGAATAGATGTTCCAAAGCTTCCTCAAACTGATGAGTACACAACACACAATTGTAATCCTCAAGAGCCATATGCTTTCTTTTCAAAAGAGCTTTAGTATTCAGACGATCTTTTAAACAGAGCCAGAAGAAGAACTTTCGTTTATTCTGACAAGAAGAGTTCCATAACCATTTATAAGCCGGATGAATCTGTCTTGTTCCAATGAGATGGCTGTAAGCCCTGCTGGGGGTGAAAATTGCTGATCCCCAAATGTAGGTCCAGATATCAGATTCCTCACTAAGTTGGAGAGTATCAATCAAATTATTGTATTGCTGAAGCTGTTGGAAAGCTTCTTCGGAAAGGGGTAGATGGAACTGCTCTTGTATGGAAGAAGCAGAAGTAACCTGCTGAACAGTGATGTTCTGATTTTTAGCAAAAGAGAAGAGCTGTGACCATTGAGCAGAGAGATATTGATCATCCCAAACATCTAACCAAAACTTTGCAGACTTCCCATCTCTGACAATTGCTAAAGCCAAGCCTTTATAAGTGTCCAACAGACTTAAAGAATCTCTCCACCAGAAGGAGCCTCTTCTAGAACCAGGAGTGGGCACCCAACCTTGACGGTAATGCTGATTCCAGATTAGCTGAACCCAGGGCAAGTCAGTTCTATTAAAAACTTATGCAGATTCTTGAGAAGAAGACTTTCATTTTGAGTTCTCAAATTTAAAACTCCTAAGCCACCATTATCTTTGGTATCACATACTGTCGGTGCAAAAAGTGACCAACAAGTAAATATTTGTAGTTTTGCCGTGCGTTATGATCGGATGTGGCCTAGCACTCAATGACACATGATTTATACTGGTTCAGGCAACGTGCCCTACGTCCAGTTTCAGTCGGTCGGTGACTTTATTCCTGAGCCCAGGTGCTCGAAGTTTGTTGTGGGATTACAAACGAGTGGGAATAAGAAGGGGGTGTTAAAGGTCCGGTCGGGCTCTGAACCGAAGGGCCAAGAGAGACGGGAGCTCCAACGTGCGCTAAGTACTGGAACGTGTACTCTGTGTAGCTTTAAAGTTCTAGAGCTGTGAAGTTGTTCGAGTGCTTAGAATGTCTAAAGCTTAGCAGAGAGAGAGAGT
The DNA here is from genome assembly GCF_019320115.1 of Miscanthus floridulus. NCBI lineage: Eukaryota > Viridiplantae > Streptophyta > Magnoliopsida > Poales > Poaceae > Miscanthus > Miscanthus floridulus. The sequence goes on along the minus strand of NC_089585.1, from coordinate 16,646,478 downwards.
CGGAATGACCATCCTCCGTTGGGAGGGAGCGCATCTCCTTTTATAGGTGAAGGGGATGGCCTTACAAGAGAGAGAGAGTTTGCATGTGTGCTACTAAGTCTTGTTGCCCATGCTGTCGGGTACAAGACGGTCGTCGGCGCCCACAATGCTGTTTATGTCAGACGCATGTGACAAGCTTTACTGTGTTCGCCTGGTATGGCAAATGACGGTGCCTACAACACTGTAAGGCAAATGTCGACGCCCACAACACTGTTTGAGTTCTGACATGCCTGGTATGGCCTGACGGCACTGTCCTGCAGGTGGGCAGGGCACGGTCCTCGGTATTACGGTTGACTTGAGCGTTTTGCCTTATCTGCTCTGCCTGATTCTTGGGTCCTCACCGAGCAGGCGTCCCCGGTCGATTGTTCCCAGTCGGCTCCGAACGCGACGGTCGGAGAAGAGCTGTAAGTAGAGGTTCGGCGTATTCCCGGTCGGAAAAGTGGGTCGGAGTCGAAAGCGAGCGTCGTCCCCTCCTTGGCCAGGCCTTCCGATCGGAGACTGGATCGCTCTTCCGGCCTGTCGTTAGGTATCTGGGCCGGCCCAGGAGTCGCGCATTGTTGTAATGCCGTCTGCTGGGCCGAGCTTTTGCTGGGAAGCGGGCCCATCAGGACCCTGGGTTTATGAACCCGACACATACCATCTTCCAAGCGCTTTTGGGATTTTTTTGCTATTGATGTCTGAACCTCTTCACAGGCAATGTTTTCTGAACTTGTCAATTTGCTTTATGATAGTTTTTAGTAGAAGAAAAGTGCACATAGCAAAAGTGGACAAAGCACTGAACACAGCATTGACAAGCTGCAACCTTCCAGCTTCACTGAGAAAATTAGATGTGCTTACCAGTCTTCTTTCACATTTGTTTACAAGAGGCCACAAATCAGCAACAGAGGGCTTATAAAGACTAAGTGGTAGCCTAAGATAAGTAAAAGGTAAGGAACCCTTTAAACATCCAAAAGTTTGTGATAAGATATGTAATCTTTCCTCAGAAACATTAACATGTATCATCATGGACTTAGAGTAATTTACCTTCAGACCAGTGGACTCAGCAAAACTGTGAAGGAGAGCCTTTAGAAAGAAAAGTTGATTTGCATCACCTTTCATGAAGATCAAAGTATCATTTGCATATTGAAGAATTGAAAAATCCTGGCTGTGTGGTAAATTCACTAGAAGCTAGAGGAGACCTCTATCTTTTGCAGAGTTCAATAAAGTTTGTAGAAAATTAGCAGCAAGAACAAAGAGCAATGGTGATAAGGGATCACCTTGCCTAACACCTCTATGACAGTTAAAAACTTTTCCTGGAACCCCATTTAACAAGACTGCAGAGGTACCTGATCCAAAAATTAATTTCATCCAAGACAGCCATTTGTCTGGCATGCCTTTATGCTTCATGATTTGTATCATCAACTCATGTTCTACTTTGTCAAAAGCCTTCTCAAAATCAAGCTTAAGAATAATTATGTCATTTGTGGACTGATGACAGAGGTGCAGATACTCCAATGCCCAAGCCAGACAGTTTTGAATTGATCTTGCTTTGATAAAACCATACTGGTTTTTATGAATCAGAGAGGGCATGACTCATGAGAACCTGTGGTCTATTGGCCAGGATTTTAGTGACAATTTTGACTGACGTGTTAAGCAAGCTAATGGGTCTAAAATCTACCACTGTCACTGCATTATCATGCTTGGGCACCAAAGTGATGTATGAGCCATTTATACTTTGAAGACAAACATTACCATCATAAAAAGCATTGCAAAGGCTATAAAAATCTTAGGAGATGATAGGCCAACACTTCTTCACAAAATCAGTATTAAAAGCATCAGGGCCTGGAGCCTTGTTTGATGGTAAGCTTCTGACTACAGCATCAATCTCAGTATCACTGAAAGGCATAATCAGGCTTGAATAGTCCACATTTGCAGATAGCAAGTTTTCCAGATCAAAGTGAATACAGGTAAAAGAGGAGGTTCCCAATCTTTCTTTGAAAGAAGACCAAATGAGGTTGGCTTATGTAGCATGATCAAAGAGATTCTGTCCATTGTCATTTTCCAACACAATGATTAGATTTCTCCTGAATTTCAAGGTGGCATTAGCATGAATTTTTTTTGTATTGGCATCACCTAGCTGAACCCATTTAATTTGACCTCTTTGCTTCCAGTATATATGTTGTTGCTCTAATAAACTCTGCAGCTTTTGTTCCAACAGTCTCTTAAAATTCCATTCAGCAGTGGAAAGATCTCTGAATTCTTCTAGAAGAGTGACAAAATAAAGCACAAGCTTAACATTGGCAATTGTAACCTTCAGATTTGAAATAGTATTCTTCCAATTTTTCAAGGCCACTCTAAGCCTTTTAAATTTGGCTGTAATAGCCTTAGCTGGATCAGAATGGTAAGAAGGCAGAGACCAGTTTTGCTGAACAATTTCATAAAAATCTCTATGTTGTAACAAAAAAAATTCAAATCTGAAAATGTGTTGTTTAGGGATGGAAGTGGAAATAGAAATAGCAGAAGGAGTGTGATCAGATGTTTCCATAGTCAAAGGTGTGACAAAGGTATTGGGATAGGTCAAGGTCCATGAGGAAGAAGTGAAAAAATAGTCCAAACGTTCCAACAGAGGAGATCTTTGCTTGTTTGACCATGTAAACCTTTTACCTTTTAAAGGAAGTTCCACCAGACCCAGAGCACTAATAGCATCATTGAACAAAAACATGTCATTAGATCACCTCCTGGCTTGTTTCTATCTTGAGGATTCCTGTACAAATTAAAATCTCCAACAATCATCCAATTTATGGTGTCAGGCATGTGAATATTTTTAAACCAATGAAGGAAATTCAGCTTGTCAGGAGAAGAACAGGGAGCATAAAGATTTGTAAGAATCCAGTGCTCATCATTATGCTTAGAGTTAAATTCCACAGAAAGAGCATAAGAGTTTTGGAAAATGAGGGAACCATGGAAGAGATGAGACTTCCAAATGATAATGGCACCACCAGATGCACCCACAGAAGGTAAAACAACATACTGATCAAAAGTAGGGGGACAAAATTTTCTGACAAAAGCATCATCAAAGGATTCCTTTTTTGTTTCTTGCAAACATATTACATCACAAAAGCTATCATTTATTCTATCCTTGATGGCATTCCATTTCTTGTCAGAGTTTATGCCTCTGACATTCCAATATAGGACTATCCATTTTCTTACATCCATATCATAACCAAATAAAAGAGAGCAACATTGTTCATAAGATAAGTAATGAACAAAAGAAAAAGAGCCTAGTGAGATGAGCTCTGACTAGAGGATGGCTTGGCCTTCTTGCCCTTTTTAGCCTTGTCCTCCTTACTGTCCTTGGCCTTCCCCTTCTTTGGCTTGGCATTGAGCTTGGCATCAGTGAGCTCTTCAGGGTCAATATTGTAGAAAGAGGCCCCTAGGTCTTTGATCACTTTTGGAGAAATGGTAGGTGGGCCAGCTGAACACCCAAGGCAGTTCATATCTTTGCAAGCTGAGGTTTTGAAGCCTTTATTAGTCTTCTTGATTCTGAGACTTCTCCTCACATCTGCTTCACTGATTGGAGCAGACTTGGACTTTGTAGTTCTTTTCCTCTTTGGAGTTGTTGGCACCAGTGGCTCCTCAGGCTGGGAAGTAGCATTATCATCCAAATCTTCTATGACAACAGATGATGTGAGCTCAAAGTTAGAGCAAATAGGCAGGGTGAAAGGGGGGCAAACATCAGGAATAGAGAAAACACTGGAATTACCAGTATGAGAAGACTCGAAGTAGTCCCAAGCAGGGGATTGGAGAAAACCTTTTGCCCAATCAAAAGTGGGGGACTGCAAGAGAAGAAGAGTAAAAAAAATTCATCCAAGCATCAGGAATAGTGACCGAGGGAAAAGAAGGATTATTATTGGAAAAGAACTGTACCCAAAGTCTGAAAGCTTCTGAACTTGGCTTGACCAGCATGAGCAGAAGTGAAAACTGGATCGGCTTGAGTCTGAAAGAGCTCAACAAAACCCACCTGAAGATTCTGATTTTCATTGGGGTTGATATCATTGGGGTTGAGGGTATTGATGTCACCCAAGAGATCTGTAACACCGAGAATCGTTTACTGAAACACTGCATGAGCATCGTGTTTATGTGTTAGTGCATGTAATATAGGGTGTAGATCAATTTCCGTAACTCGAAACGATCATCGGAAACGTGAAACGAAAGGTTGTTTGCGACTTATGAAATTATCAAGTAAGGATGTTCGCAAATTTTTATTAAGCGAAAATGCTATAGAACGCATATACAGAACTTTAATAAAGTTTGAAGTACAAACTTTGTAGATGACGATGAAATACCTGCGGTCGAATAATGAATTCACTAGCTAACATACCTAACAGCTTGGAAATCAAATTTGACGCAAATCCGATCAAGACTTAGTCAAATTTCTTAAATCGGAAAATGGTTTGACAAGGCTAAGTTTGGCAATTTTTGTAGAGTAATTGGGTTGAGGAGTGATGGGGTATTAGGGCTTGTTTTAGTAGCCTAACATGCCCTCTTAAGTATAGCATAGGTGGTTTGGCGTTTGAATTAACGAATTGGATTTTTAGGACGCTTTAAAAAGCGTGCATGGCGCGTTTGGGTCAGGTTCCTCGCGTTCACGTGGTCACAGCGCTCCTGTGCCGCCATCAGCATGCCGGCCGCGCGCTCGCGCGTGTCTGGCCGAGCCCTGGCTGGCAGTTGTTTCGCCTCACTGCCGCTTGTGTCGCGTCGCCGCTACTGCCGGTTGCGGTCGTGCTTGTTGGGTCCCCCGCGTGCGTCCACGCCACTTGCGTCGTGTCCGCCTGCACCGCTGCGCCGCTACCGTCCTATCACCTCTCTGCACGCCAGCTCGCTGCATCACGCTGTCACCGCCACGCCACAGCATTGCATCGCGTTCGCCTGTGCCCCTACGCCGCCGACGTCCTGTCACCGCGCAGTCGCCTTGCCCCTGAATGGCACTGCGCGTGGCCGCACTTGGCCTGCTACGGCTGGCACATGGCCTCTGCCCATGCTGTCGCCTTGCCCATGAATGTCACTGCGCGTGGCCCGACTCATTTATAGCGCGCGTTGTCGCGTGGTAGCACCGCACGTGTGCGCTCACTATCGCCATGTGCATCCCGCCAAGATAGGGACGGGTCGAGCTCTGCCGACCAATCTCCTCCGTCACCTCCGCCCGTCGAGCCAGTTCGCAGCGTCCAGTCATTCACTCGGTTAGTGCTTGAGCAGGACGGGGGATGGGGAGCCTAATTTCACACCATGCCCGTCTGCTGCCACGGTCGGGCCCTGCCGAACACCAATTTGGGCTTTCCCCCACCACCGGCCACCTTAGACCGAATTGTGTCGCCCCCCTAATCCACCCTTCCTCAGAACCTTAGCGCCCACTCCAATCGCGTCAGTAGCTTCACCGTGTCCCATTCAGTACCCTGCGTGCCTTGGCCGAACCACTACCACTACCTGGCGTTGCCGTCGCAGTTGTGTCCGTTGCGGGACGCCGCTGAGCAGCTTGGTCTGCTCATGGCCAGCTCGTCTCGGCTCTTCTCCACCTCAACCACCACCCCTTCCGAGCTCGTGGTAAGACCCTGGTGTTGTAGTGTCTCTTAGTTGGCCCTGTAGTCACCTATGCTTGCCGGTGTACCTTCGCCGCCACCATGAACCATGCCGCTGTGGCCTTCACCATGGCCGGCCGTGCTGCGCTACCCCGCGAACCACGCCAGCACCACCCAGGCATCTGTGCTGACCTAGATTAGATGTCCGACCCCCCCCCCGACCGTCGGCGAACCCTCGTTGTGGCCATCATAGCCACTGTGTGCCGCGCCGCCACCGCTCTATGCGTCGCGTGCATAGTAGCACGCCCAAGGACTCTATAGTTGTCAAGATGATAACAGCAAGGAGCTCAGTGTGAAATCCCTCTCTGTTGCTATAGTGTCGCGTTGGTTTGCATAGTTTTTCAGTTACTCGGGGGCCTTTTAGCAAGTTTGCCAGTGCGTGCGCGACAGCGCCCTACTTGGGCTGCGGTAGGCCGTTGGGCCGATTGAGCCGCGTCAACCCTTTTCATTTTTCTAAGGGATTAGAAATGGTTTTATTATTTTACATTCTAAGTTGAACTTTGAAAATTAATATCAATTCATGTAAGTATCCCAAAATTGTAAAATAAATTATGTTGAGTTCCTAAAAATGTTGTTTGTCTGATAGTATAGTTAGTTTACAGTTACCTATGATAATGTTAGATTCATTAATTCATTTAGGAAAGCTTGGCATTATTTAGCTTAATATTTGTAGGAATTTTTGTGGCAAATTGATAAAAGCTTTAGCCATAAAATTTTTACAGTAGGTTCATTAGATTATTCTGTGCTTACTGTAATTTTTGTAGCCTTAGAATAGGTTGATAAATATGGTAGTTAGTACTCCTTGTTTTATCGTATATATAGTAAATTGATATTAAAAATAAGGATGCCTTTAGTTGCTAAATAATACATGCAATGTTTCATACATGTTTAGTGGAAATGATAGGCAACTTAGTGCCTTAGTCGGTAGAGCAAGCTTAGTAGCTTGATAGATGTATTCTTATTTTAAGAGTTGTTGTTGCCGTATTATTAAGTGTTGCATCATCATTTCATGCATGTAGATAACGAGTTGGTTCAGTTCATGCCTGCGGGCGAGCAGGATTATGAGGAGATCATCGAGGAGTACGAGGAGGAGATTCTCATATAGGAGGGAGCCCTAGAGTCATCAGTTGCTGACTTTGTTGACACCTCGCCTACCCAAGGCAAGCCTCAGTGCATAACCCTTATTTTGAATGATCACTGAATATATATATATGATGTGCATTTACGTTACAGGCATTTTATGGAAACTACATGCATAGATTTACCTACCTATGAGTCCTATTAGCATAGGTCGAGTAGTTGCTATGCTCAGGATTTCGGTAGCATGAATAACCTGCCGTTACTCACAATAGGTGATTATTATTATCACTCATGATAAAAATGGTGAAAGGAAAATGGAGACCAGGCAGGGATATGGTTAGGGTATTGGTGGGTGTAAAGGTTGTATCCTACGGCCAACGGGGCATAGGTTGGTTACACTGTTTCCCTATCTATGTCGGTTAAGGACCGGTCATTGCATTGGGTTCTAGGCAAGTCATAGACTTATTATCCTGAATACATACTTGTGTATGGGCGCAGGGAAGGCTTGTTGCTCTCTTGTCATGGGTTTTGGCTCTTTTCGGATCGAGTGATTGGAGGCGGGGATGGTGGAGGTCTAAGCACCGCACTGAGTCCGGGACTCAGGAGCTAGGGCTTGGAGTCCAAGTTTGGACGAGGACCTACACCCCGTGATAGGAGAGTGATGGGTTGGCCCTGCTTGTGCCTAGGGTGCAAGCAGGGTATGTGTGTCGGGGTACCCAGCTGGGCACATTGATTCATGAATCGTCGATGATCCGATACGGCTTGTCTACAGTCTAGCACCGTAGTAAGAACTGAAAGATGAAAGGTGGGGAAATGGAACTGCTTGCTCAACTCCTGCTTGAAAGTAGAACATGTGCTTACATAGAATGGCTAGATAATGAAATAATCATGACTGCTAATAATAAATATATATAAGGATGCACTATTAGTATTGCTTTCTGCAAAAAGGAACCCAGCAAACCATAAAGCTTATCATATCCCTTGGAGTCAGGAAATTATTCCCACTAGTCGGATAAGTCTTGCGAGTACATTGTATACTCAGGGTTTATTTACCCCTGTTGCAGGTGCAGCTTGAGGAGTAGACGTTGTGTGAAGGATTCTTCTGGTGGGCACAGACGAATCCTTGTATATTATCGATAGATGTTTCTTTTCATTGCGCTGTTTAATTTTCGCACTCTGAATTTGGTCCTATTATAATGTATTTCTAAGAACTCTAGATGTATGAAATAGACTAAGCAATGTAAACTCGTTCTCATTATTCAATCCTGAAGGAAAAATGTGGATGATTCGGGCTCTCCCTTGGGGTGTGCTCAACAGAATCCGCCCGATGTAGCTCGCTTTCGGGGTGCTTAGTGTCTAGTGGAAGACAAGCGCCTTCGTAAGTGCGTTATTTCGGGTGATTCTGCCACAGTTGGTACCAGAGCCAATAATAAGTCTACGAGTTTCATCACTCTTTTCCAAAACCTAAAATTTGACCAATAAAAGTTTTGTGAAAAGTAGGATGCGATAAATTATGTAAATAAGTATAAGCCCTAGCAATATGGTCTATCTAGGATAGCGGCACTGGTTTTATCTAATCAATTTTCTATAGGTATACTAACATATGCTATGTAAGAAATCGTTTAGTATACGGAAAGCGAGTGTGTGATGTGCCAAGTATTTTTGCGAATGTCGCTATATTCTAGCTTGAGTGAACGTATAGGTCGATGCCTGCATCATGAAAAGAGAATTTTGCTTAAACTAAACTTCCCCTACACGTATAATTTGGATTAGTAAATCGATAGGATAACCTAAAAGAGTGCTTTAATAAATGTCTTATCATTTCTCTAATCTCTTATTCCTGATCTGGAGGGTTGTCCTAAATAGTTGGTTCCTATCTAATCTCAGTTGAACTTGAGATCCGATCGTGGAAGCACCAGTGCCAGAGCGGGCCATGGTCTTGGCAAAGGCCAAGGTGAAAGTGGCCGGGGCAGTGAGCAGGCAACAGGGAGAGCCATGAGGCCCCACTTCTGGCTCCTCCTCCTCTGCCACCGCTGCCTTCGATGACTCATGTGGAGATGATGGCGGAGATGTTGGCTGCTCGTCATGAGTCAGCCCGTGCCATGGAGCCGTTGGCACAGGCTATCGGTGGCTTCGCTCGTGGAGGCCACAGAGGGAATGGTGGGAACGAGGGTGGTGCCCGCGGTCTCGAGGGACCCTACTCTTATCAGGACTTTTTGAAGACTCACCCACCCACGTTCACGCCGACTACTGAGCCTCTGGATGCGGAGCATTGGCTTCGCATTCTGGAGCAAAAGTTTCTGCTACTCACCGTAACTAAGGAGCAGAAGGTGCGCTTTGCAGCACAACAACTATTGGGATCTACTAGTGCATGGTGGGACACATTTAATGACATGTAGCCAATGGATCACCGGGTGACCTGGCAGGAGTTTACTGCGGCCTTTAGAGAGTATTACATTCCTGCTGGTGTTCTAAATAGGAAGTTGACGGAGTTCCTAGACCTGAGACAAGGAAGCATGTTTATGAAGGACTATGTCAACAAGTTCAACCACTTGTCACAGTATGCTGGGACTCACATCGATACAGATGAGAAGAAGAGGGATTGTTTCTATCGTGGCCTCTCTTGTAGCCTATAGAAGGAGTTATATACAGGAAACTATCAGACCTTTGGGGCTATGATAAATGTTGCCATTGCCATGGAGGGACTACAGTGTGACTCTCAGGCAGAATGGAAGGGCAAGCGGGTGGCTACTGGGTCTTCTAGTCACCCCATGCTCAAAAGGTACAGGTTGTCAGGCGGGTGCCCTATCAGTCTTTGGGTGGACATTCGTTTTGACAGCCTCAGTAGACCTATCAGGCACCTTCCACCCAGTATCGTGCACCTACTCAGCAGGTGCAACAATAGCAGCCTTAGGGACAGTAGGTCCCACCTCATCAAGGATAGGGGAACAAGCTTGGTGCTTGTTTCAAGTGTGGCAAGGAATGCCACTATGCCCGGGAGTGTCTACAAAACTAGCCTGCCCAGTCTGCTTAGCCCTCAGCTAACTCCCGCCTGATCAAGTGGACAATTATCAAGAAGAAGGTGTCAGTGAGCCGTTCTGGACAGGTTAATTTCACGGAGGCTAAGGAGATATTGCAAAATGAACCGGTGATGGCTGGTATGTTTACCATTGATTCCCATCCAGCTTATGTGTTGTTCAATTCTGGTGCATCACATTCATTCATGAGCATGGGATTTGCACACAGGCACAATATACCTCTTATGGCTATACCTTTTGCCTATAGAATCAGTACTCTAGGTGCATAGTTGTGCGTTAATACTCGGACGGACACAGTGGGGTTAGTGCTAGCCACTCACACTTACCATCTCCAGTTCATGGTGCTACCTGGGCAAGGCATTGATGTAATTCTAGAAATGAACTGGTTGTGTGTTTATGGGGTAGTCTTGGATCTGAAGCAGAGAGTTGTTGAGTTATGGCTTCCTTCTTCTGAGGATAGGATGTCTCTTCTTATGCCCTCAGATCTAGCCTTACCTATTGCTACTCATGCTAAAGCTTCTCCTAATCTTGCCTCTATTCCTGTGGTCTATGAGTTCCCAAATGTCTTTTCTAAAGATCTACCTAGGTTGCCACTAGATAGAGATGTGGAGTTCTCCATTGAGTTAGAGCCTGGCACTGCTCCTATCTCCCAACGCCTGTACCGCATGGCTCCGAAGGAATTGGCTGAAATGAAGAAGCAGTTAGAAGAGTTGTTGGAAAAGGGATTCATCCGTCCTAGCTCTTCACCATGGGGTTGTCCAGCCATTTTTGTGAAGAAGAAGGATGGCACTCTTCGGATGTGTGTGGATTACCACCCTCTCAATGTGGTAACCATTAAGAACAAGTATCATTTACCTCGTATTGGTACTTTGTTCGATCAACTAGCTGGTGCCAAGGTGTTCTCCAAGATTGATCTCCGTTCAAGCTATCATCAAATCAAGATTAGACCACAAGATATACCAAAGACAACTTTTTCTACTAGGTATGGGCTGTATGAATACCTAATCATGTCTTTTGGTCTCACTAACGCTCCTACATTATTCATGTATCTCATGAATTCTGTCTTTATGCCAGAGTTGGATAAGTTTGTGGTGGTATTCATTGATGATATCTTGATATATTCCAAGAACAAGGAAGAGCATGCCCAACACCTTCGGATAGTACTGACTCGATTGAGGGAACACAAGTTGTATGCTAAATTCAGCAAGTATGAATTTTGGTTAGATTGAGTGCAGTTTTGGGACATGTTCTGACATCTGATGGTATCTCTGTAGACCCAAGCAAGGTGCAGGATGTGTTAAATTGGAAATCCCCCAAGTCAGTGCACCAGATTCATCAGTTCCTTGGTCTTACTGGATATTATCGGCGCTTCATTACTGATTTCTCCAAAATAGCTCAGCCGATGACCAAGCTGCTCTAGAAAGATGCCAAGTTTGTTTGGAGCTCGGCTTGTGAAGAAGCCTTCCAGGCTTTGAAGAAATTTCTTACTACTGCTCCTGTTCTGGCCCAACCAAATATTGACAGACCTTTTGATGTATATTGTGATGCCTCGAAGACAGGGTTGGGATGTGTGCTTATTTAGGATGGGCGTGTGATAGCTTATGCTTCACGCCAACTAAAAAAGCACGAGGTGAATTATCCCACCCATGATTTAGAGCTGGCTGCTGTGGTGCACACTCTAAAATTTTGAAGGCATTATTTGTTGGAAAATAAAGTACACATTTTTACAGATCACAAGAGCCTCAAATATATTTTTACTCAGTCTAAGTTAAATATGAGACAAAGGAGATGGTTGGAATTAATCAAGGATTATAACTTAGAGGTTCATTATCACCCCAGAAAAGCTAATGTGGTAGCTGATGCTTTGAGCCGGATGTCATATCAGGCTGAAGAAGTACCTTTGTCTATCAACCATGCTGAGGTGCTAGCTCACATTGCCTTAGTCTCAGATTTACTTGAGCAGATTATTATGGAGCAAAGGCAAGACACTTTAGAAATTTCTCACATCAAGAAATTAATTGCCGAAGGGCGTGGTCCACAGTTTAGTATTGATGAGCAAGGGGTAGTAAGGTACAAGAACAGATTGGTGGTTCCATCAAATGAGGAGGTTAGAAGGAAGATTTTGAATGAAGGTCATCATTCCAAGTTGTCTATCCATCCTGGCAGCAACAAGATGTACCATGATTTGTGCCACTTGTATTGGTGGTCTAATATGAAGCAGGATATCACCAAGTATGTCGTGGAGTGCGACACTTGTGGGAGAGTTAAGGCAGATCATATGTGTACCCTAGGATATTTGCAGCCTTTGCCCATTCCTATTTGGAAATGGGAAGATAATTCCATGGATTTAATTGTGAGTTTACCCCACACATCTAAGGGCTATAACTCTATTTGGGTCATTGTGGATCGCCTTACCAAGTTAGCTCACTTTCTCTCGATGGATACCAGATATTCAGCCAGAAAGTATGCCAAGTTGTATTTAGACCGGATTGTGACCTTGCATGGAGTTACTCTTACTATCGTCTCTAATAGAGGGACAATCTTTGTCTCTCGCTTTTGGGAGCAACTCTAGGAATGTCTTGGTACTAATCTCCTCTGAAGTTCAGCCTATCATCCATAGACTGACGGCCAAACTAAAAGGGTAAATCAGGTACTTGAGGATATGTTGAGAGCTTGTGCCATTTCTTTTCCTAAGAAGTGGGATGAATGCTTGAACTTAGCTGAGTTTTCTTACAACAATAGCTATTAAGAAAGCATTCGTATGGCACCCTTTGAAGCTCTGTATGGAAAGAAATGTAGGACACCACTTAACTGGGTTGAAGTGGGAGATCGTGGATATTTTGGGCCTGATTTCATCAAAGAAGCTCGAGAGCAAGTCAGTATTATTCAGAGTCATTTGAAGGTGGCTCAGAGCCGACAGAAAGCTTATGCGGACAAGCGAAGAAGGCCTTTGCAATTAGCAGTTAGGGATCATATGTACCTCAAGGTGTCTCCTATGAGAGTGTGCATCGGTTTCGTGTCTGTGGCAAGCTAGCCCCTCAATATGTGGGTCCTTACAAGGTTTTGGAGCAGTGTGGCCCAGTTGCTTATCGTCTCTAACTTCTAGATATTTTATCGGTGGTACACTATGTGTTCCACGTATCTCAGTTGAAGAAATGTTTGTGGGTCCCTGATGAAGCTATGGAAATTAAAGGACTTCCCCTCCAGCCTAACTTGATGTATATTTAGCATCCTGTCAAGATCTTAGATGAGAAAGAAAGAGTGACTAGGAATAATGTGGTGAAGTTCTACAAAGTTCAGTGGCAAAACCACACGGAGGATGAAGCAATGTGGGAGCAAGAAAGTTATATTTTGAAGCATTACCCCCACCTTCTTTCTGGTTCAGCGAGGTAGTTGTTTACATTGAAATGTATTTCTTATCTCTTTTCCCACACTAGGCACATGAAATCTAGGGCAAGATTTTGTTTATGGGGGGTAGATTTGTAACACCCTCGGTGTTACACTATAAATCGTTTATTGAAACACTGTGTCGACGAAATATGGTCGGCAGTCTACCTAGGGGTATGCCCAAGGTAGTAGATTATCGGCAGACAGATGCGCAAGCCCCAAACAAGACGGTGACGCGAGACAGACACGAGGTTTTATCTAGGTTCGGCCGCCAAGAAGGCGTAATACCTACGTCCTGCGTCTGATTTGTATTGCTGTATGTCAATGAGAGATATTTTTTAGAGGGGTCCCCTGCCCGCCTTATATAGTCCGGGGGCAGGGTTACAGATCTGGAAACTAATCCTAGTCAGTTACAATTGCCATATGTGGCCGGATAAGGATTCCTATTCTAACCGACCAGGATCCTGCTTGGTCGCCAAATCCATCTTGATTCCTTGTGCGGGACTCCGACCAGGTTAACTGGACTGCACGTCATCTTTCGGGTGGACTGAACCCATCGATCTGGGCCAGCCCAAGCTTAGCCGTAAGGGTATAGGGGTTAATACCCCCACAGCTAGTCCCCGAGCATCATGTATTATGCTGCGACACGCCATTTTAACCTTCTCCGACAAGCGAGGCTTAAATCCTTGACGCCTCCGACCACCGTCATCATCGGAGAAGTAGGTTGTCCAAAGAATGTATGGTGCTCTTAAGAAAAAAGAAAAAGATTTCTGTCCTGAGAAGTGTGCCCACTTGTATTTCTGAAAAGAAATGTAAGTGGTCTTGAAGCATAGCATCCCTAAACATCAGAAGCGTAGGGGTCGAAAAACAAACACATTCACTGCAAGGTGAAGTGTGCCCACTTAGTCCCCGAGCCTGGTAGTAGGTGACGTAGGCACGTGGTGCCGGGTCTAAAAAGAATCCATAGTTTAGTAAAAAACCGAATTGCCGTACAGGCAAAACATGATGCACCGGGAGGTGCATCGTACCGACGTAGTCCCCGAGCTTGCTGGAAGGCAAAGTATGAGCCTTGTAGCAAGGTCTAAAGAAAAGTCTCTTAACTGTATGTGAGTACAGATCACATGTAGCCAAGGAGAACCATTATTCAAGCAGTGGTCGGGGCAGTCCCCGGGAGCGGCCGTGGTCGGAGCGGACCCCGAGCACAAAAGTGGTCTGGGCAGTCCCCGAGCACATTAGTGGTCTGGGCAGTCCCCGAGCACATTAGTGGTCTGGGCAGCATCCAAGCACAGTATTGGTCAAGGCAAATCCACGATCACTTGCGCTGCTTGTACTATTATTTGGTGTACTTATTTTTCTCTATTCTCTGCCAAGGCCAGTCTGACACGTCTGGTCAAAAAAGTAAATAGGTATAGTACGTCATTCTGTCTTTTCTTCTTTTTTTTGCAAACAGTCGGTTGACACCTGTATTGAGGTGTGTCAGTGTGGGCCCCCTTACACTATCAACGAAGAGGCGCATACACTGTTAACGAAGGAGCGCGTTTATTGGCGCAGATTTCGAGGTTGTGTGAACAACCGTCTACGGCGCGTGCGCACGACTCCCAATATTCTCGGGCGAACGAAACGACGGTGCTCTTTGTTTTATATAATGCAGATCTGGTAAGTTACTCATACCGTTCCCCATTGTCATCCGCCGCCGCAACCTTCTTCTTCCTCCTGCCGAACCCTATTCCCCCAAAAATCATCACCAATCCCCTCAGTCTCCCGCATCCACCCACTTAGTAAGGACGAACTAATGGCGAAGAGAGACGCCCAGAAGAAAGGCGGGGTCATGGCGAAGGAATGGTGGAAGTCGCGGAGCAATGAGCAGACCATCGAGGACCTCGTCGCCATGGGAGTGCTCCACAACAAGGCACTTGCGGGATGGCGTGCACCGGAAGGAGAAAGCTTCCCCGATCCACAACCAGGTGAGATTGTGGTCTTTGAAGATTTCTTCAAATGGGGTTTTGGGATTCTAGTGCACCCTTTCCTTCAGGGTCTCTGCTTGTACTACGAGATTGGGATTTGCAATCTGCATCCCAACTCGATTCTTCTTGTCTCCACCTTCATCCATCTCTGCGAGGCTTATGGTGGCTTCCAGCCCCATTTCGACCTCTTTCGCCACCTATTCTGTCTTCGGAAGAAAGGGAGCGGTGGCTCGAAGATCGCCGGAGGCGTCTACCTGAACCTGCGTGACGGCATGAAGGCTCAATACCTGCACTGCCCCTGGAACACCTCATTGGACGAGTGGTACAAGAAGTGGTTCTACATCCATGAAGAGCCGAACACCATCACTTTGTGCGATGTGGGACTGATTCCAGAGAAGAAGAGCAGCTGGTCGGAGAGGCCTGAGAACTTAGAGCAGATCACCGAACTGCTCGGGATGATCCCGTGGGGAAGGCTGGATGGCCCGAGCGTTGTCGGCAACTTCATCAGCCGAAGAATTCAGCCCTGCCAGAAAAGGATTCACCCTGGCTTCGAGTACCAAGGAGGCGCTGATCCGACGAGGACCAGGAAGGAGCCGCTCGACAAGATGGAAATCAAGGCCAGGATTGGAGAGCTGTTCAACCTGGCCGATCCCAATTATGTTGCACTGAGCGCCATCGAACACGCCTTCAAGCTGGCTCGACCTCCCCCAAAGGTAAATGACGCCTCCTTTTAACTGTAGAGTCATGTTGTATCAAGAAAATAACTGTCTTTTCCTTCATTTTGTGTCTCAGTGTAATGGCCATGACCGGGCAGGAGTGTTCGTGTCGCCTCCCCCCGGTGTAGAATGGCCGCTGGCTACCGGGCCAGCCACCCAGACCAGCGCCAGGACCGACAACGTTCACTAGGCGGTACTCGAGACCGTAGAGGACGCCTCGACCAGAGCCGCTGGCAAGCGTCCGGCTGCCAGCAAACGTCGTCAAGCCATCTTCCCCCTGTCGGACGACGAAGCAGAGGATGCGGACATCTTCCGGCTCGTCCCCCGAAAGAGGAGAAGGCAGATGGGACCGACGGAGCAGGGTGGCTCCTCTGGGCCAGCAGTGGTCATAGCACCGACCACTGCAGCACAGAGGACAGACGAAGGGAACATGCCGCATCATACTCCGACGCCCGTACCGGAGGAAGAACAAGTCCCGGTGGAAACTGCCGAGCAAGCGGAGCAGGGGCGGTCGAGGAGACGTTCCTTCGCCACATCCTTCCGCAAGTCAAAACTGTAAGTATCTATATTTTTGATGCAAGCTTTGCATTTTGCATTGGATGCTATTATCTTCTGAATTTGTCTCTGAATGCATTAGATCGGCGTCCACCGAAAGCCCTGACCAGCTAGCTGGGTGCGGAACGTCCTCACCAACAACGGCGGGACAAACTGCTCAGCAACCAGCCGTGGAGGAGCCCATGGCAGGGACTCCGCCTGGGCCTCAGCAGGCGGACGACCAGGCGCCAGTCCCCGAGCAGCTGGTCGAGAAGACAACCGAGCAGAATACAAGTGCTCCAAGCACGAACCCTGATGAGGCGGATACCATGGCGCCAAGGGAGCTGGATCCACCCGAGGGGCAGCAGCCAGAAGATGCCCGGAACATGGCTGCCGACGCGATGGCTCATGGGAAAGCCCTGGTGGTCGTGGAGTCTGCGAACTCCAGACCAGTGCCGCCTCCCGAACAGGAGGCTGAAGAGGATGAAGTGGAAGAAATCCTAGGCCGTCCCCAAGATAGGCGACAACATGTATATGTGTCGCGCTATCGGAACAACGAATGGGTCATGCACGAGGAAATCCCAGAGGTCGAAGAGACCTTAAGGGTCGAACGGGTGGCCAAGCGCCTGGTGACAGAAGTCCAGGTATATTTGGCTTTAATCCTTGACCCTATTGTGTAGTTGAACTGTCTGACGTAGCTTGTCTGAATGCAGGACTTGATGAAAACTGCAAGATACCGAAAAAGGTGCTTCGACCAGATAGAAGGAATCACGACGACCAATAAGGAGCTGACGGCTGAAGTGGAACGCCTACGGCGCCAACTTGAAGCCGCCGACCAGGAGAGGACAGACCAAGAAGCAAAGAACCAAAACCTGGTCGGCCAGCTCATAAACAAAGAGCGGGAGAAAACAGGTAAGTTTTCACCGTAACATAGCAAGTGCGGGACTTTGTGTTATTTTGTTCTTGGCAGTAATAGCTGTAATGCAGGTTTAGAAGCTGAAGTGACCCGCCTCTAGGGGGAGAACAGCCATGCGCTTGCAGAATGTGGTCGCCTGAAGGAGGACAACGAGAAACTGGCACGCCGCCAGTCGGAACTCCAAGACCATACTAACAAAATGAAGGACGACCTGAAAAGTAAGCACTCCAGACCACCGTTCTCATTCGATTGCCCACATTGCCTTGTCGTGTCATCACGTTTTATGTCCTGTACTGTTTGCAGTTTTGAAAGTCAATGCCAAGAGGCACCTGGAGGCCGTGATCAAGGAGCGTGACGACTGGAAAGCACAATGCCTTAAGGCCACCGAGGAACGGGACACGTGGAACAAGCGGTGCCAAGAAATGGCAACTAGCATTGTGCCCGTCCTCGACCTTATCGACCCGGCGCTCACAGAGGAAGAGCTAAGGATGCCTCAGCTCGGACTGGTCGAGAGATGCAAGCAAGCATGGGGATGGTTCCAAGACTTTGTGAAGGAGGCGGGTGAGTACACGGGTGCCCATGTGCTAAGCATGGTGCGTGCTCACTACCCCCTGATCGATCTCAAATGCTTGGAAGCTAGGTACCCGAAGGAGATAGACCCAGACAAGGCCGAAGAGCTTTGGACGGCCCAGCTGGACTTGTCGTCAAAGATAATTGGCGATATTAACCTATGCGGAGGTGGGACAGCACCTGTGCAGGGTATGCCATCGACAAGCCAGCTGGAAATGCCATCAGCTGCAAGCCAACCAACGAAGCCTGCGGTCTCGACCAGCCAGGCACCGGCGGGGCCATCCCCTTCAGCTTGACTAGCTCAAAAGTCCCTGAGACTTGAGTAGGGTATCAGAGGCGGCGAGCAGTAAATGCCATGCGCCCCGACCAGCCAATGTAATAGGCGTAGAGCTATAGAAGGAGGACATAGTTGTGTTATTGTAAACTTGAGCCTTTTCAGGCAAGCTTGTAATAACATAACTGTATATCATTATAAGCTTGTTTGTTTTATACAAAACGCACTTTAAGCTTGAAATTTTTTGTTGGTGTAACTAAGTGGGAACGTGTTAACGTTCTGTTTAGTTGTACCGTTTTGCTCGACACGTCATCCTGAAAAGTTTGTGCGGCCCTAGTCTGGCATGTGGTCGGAGTATGAGGTACTATGACCTGTGCACACATGGACGCAGACAAGTCAGACTAGGGGGGACCTGCCGATCACCCGCAACGTAGAGAGCGGATCCCGTGCACGTGTTGGGAGGAACCAGAGACAGGGCCTGCTCCGAAAACCGTAGAAGGAGTGGTGGTTGGCTTGTACTGGCTTAAGTTAGAATAACCATAAAATTCGGAGTGACACATTAGAGTGGTCGGAAGAATCATAGTTGCTTTAGTAAAGTAAATCAAAAATACAAGTAGAGTACATATCTCAGTAGTTAAGCATAGAAGCGTCTAAGCTTGTCGATGTGCCATGAGTTCGGTACGTCCGTGCCGTCTAGATGAGCTAACCTGTAAGACGTTGGACGTGTGACTTCCTTGATCATGAAGGGTCCCTCCCATGGGGTTGCGAGTTTGTGGACACCAGCCTGGTTCGTCTTCCACTTCAGGACTAAGTCCCCGACCACGAAGAAATGCTCTTTAATGTTCTTGTTGTAGTACCTACGCAAAACAGCAAGGTATTTGGCCGTGCGTACGCAAGAATCAAGCCTTTTTTCTTCTGCACTGTTGACTTCTAGCTCCCGTACTTCGTTGACCTTGCCTTCGTCGAAGTTCTCTACCCGTGCTGATCTGAAAGCTATATCTGGTGGGAGGACTGCCTCAGCGCCGTAAACCATAAAGTATGGTGAGACGCCGGTGTTACGATTGGGCTGAGTTCGGAGGCCCCAGACAACGGCTGGTAACTCCTTGAGCCATCTTCCAGGAGCTTTATCATTTTCTCTGTACATCCTCTTCTTCAATGCGTCCAAGATCATGCCATTTGCCCGCTCGACTTGTCCATTAGCTCTAGGATGCGCCACCGAGACGTATTTTACAACTATGCTCCTTTCATCGCAGAAGTCCCAAAAAGCGTTCCCAGTGAACTGAGTACCCAGATCAGTAATGATGCTGTTGGGCATGCCAAAACGGTGGATGACCTGGTCGAGGAATGTGACAGCTTTCTCTGAGGATGCCTGTACCAGAGGCATGTACTCTATCCACTTAGAAAACTTATCAATTAGCATGAAGACGCATGTAAATTTTCCAGGAGCTGGTTTGAAAGGCCCGATCATGTCCAGTCCCCAGCATGCGAAGGGCCAAGAGGCTGGAATCATCTGGATCTCATGTGCTGGTACATGGATTCTCTTGGAGAAGAACTGACAACCCTCACAGCGGCGGACTAGCTTCTCTGCGTCGGCCACTGCTGACGGCCAATAGAAACCTGCTCGGAAAGCCTTACCGACCAGTGTTCGTGAGGCCACAGTGGTTGCCGCAGGAGCCAGAGTGGATTTGGTCTAGGAGATGCTCACCTTCCTCCTGGGTTATACACTTCATCAAGATTTCCTCCTTAGCGTTTTTGCGCCATAACTTGCCATCGACGAGCAGATATTGCTTACTACGACGCATCAGGCGCTCATTTTCTGTTCGATCGACATAACCGCTACCATCTGTCAAGTACTTGATGAAAGGCGTTCTCCAGTCCGGCTCATGAGTGGTCGGAAGCGGCTCGGTTGTGCTCGGCGCCGGAACCGTAGCCACTAATTGCTGGTCTGAAACTTTGTCGGTCGTTGAATCTTTGTCTTCAATGGAAGGCGTAAGTAGGTCTTGGACGAATACGCCATGTGGGATTTTGGCTCGGGATGATCCTAACTTTGACAACGCATCCGCCGCCTGGTTCTTGTCCCGGACCACGTGTATGTACTCGATGCCATAGAACCTACCTTCCAGCTTTCTTATCGACTTGCAATATGCGTCCATCTTTTCACTGGTCGTGTCCCAGTCCTTGTTGAGTTGGTTGATGACCAGACCCGAATCTCCGTAGACATAGAGACGTTTAACTCCAAGCTCAACCGCAATGCGTAGACCATGCAGGCATGCTTCATACTCGGCGGCATTATTAGATGCTGGGAAATAAATCCTGAAGACATACCGGAGCTGCTCCTTGGATGGTGATATGAAAAGAACTCCTGCTCCCGCACCATCAATGTTAAGAGAACCATCGAAGTACATCGTCCAATATTCGTCGGATCCCAGAGAGACAGGCGTGCTTAAGTCTGTCCACTCGACGATGAAATCAACGAGTGCCTGAGACTTGATTGTAGTACGGCTTGCAAATTCCAAGGAAAGGGAGCATAGCTCCATTGCCCATTTGACGATGCGCCCGTTCGCATCCTTATTGCGAATGATGTCCCCCAAAGGATACTCGGTTATGACCACCACATGATATCCGTCGAAGTAATGTCTCAACTTTTGGGATGTTATCAGTATGGCGTAGAGCAGTTTCTAAATCTGTGGGTACCTGGTCTTGGATTCGTTGAGTACCTCACTAATGAAATAAATTGGCCGATGTACCTTGTAGGCGTGGCCTGGCTCATCGTGCTCGACCACCAGTGTAGTGGAAACCACCCGATCGGTTGCCGCAATGTAAAGCAGGAGGGTTTCGTCTTCTCTGGGAGCGGTAAGTACCGGAGGTGACGTGAGGTATTGTTTCAGCTGCGTGAAGGCAGCGTCTGCTTCCTCCGACCACTCAAACTTCTCGGACGCTTTGAGCAGTTTGAAGAACGGTAGTCCTTTTTCTCCTAACCTTGATATGAAATGGCTTAGAGCAGCCATGCAGCCAGTGAGCTTCTGAACATCCTTCACCTTTTTTGGGGGCTTCATGTCTAAGACAGCTTTGACTTTCTCCGGGTTAGGGCGTATGCCGTCGTAACTGACGACGTTGCCGAGCAATATGCCAGAAAGGACACCAAAGATACACTTCTTTGGGTTTAATTTCCATTGGAATGTATTAAGGGCTGCGAAGGTGCGTTCCAGATTGTCAACAAGGGTATGTGCTTCCTTGGTTTTGACAACTACATCGTCGACGTAAGCCTCGATGAGGCCATCTTTTATCTTGTCGTTGAGGCAGGCCTGTATAGCGCGTTGGTAGGTAGCACCGGCGTTTTTGAGCCCGAACGACATAGTCGTGTAGCAGTAGGCGCCGAAAGGCGTGATGAAAGATGTCTTGATCTGGTCGTCCTTTTTTAGAGCGATTTGGTGATAACCAGAGTAGCAATCGAGAAAGGAAAGCAGCTCGCAACCGGCGGTTGAATCTACGACCTCGTCTATGCGAGGTAAACCAAAGGGGTCCTTAGGGCAGTGTTTGTTGAGATCAGTGTAATCAACGCACATTCTCCATTCATTATTCTTTTTGCGTACAAGAACCGGGTTGGCTAACCATTCCGGATGATACACTTCTTTGATAAATCCGGCTGCCAAAAGCCGTGTAACTTCTACCCTAATCGCCTCCTTTTTGTCGCGAGCGAACCGTCATAACTTCTGCTTGATTGGTTTGGCCTTGCTGTTGACATTTAAGGAGTGCTCAATCAAGTCCCGAGGTACACCGGGCATGTCGGAAGGTTTCCATGCAAACACATCCACGTTGCCCCTCAAGAACCTGACGAGCGCGTCTTCCTATTTAGGATCCAGGTCGGCCCCAATGAGGGCCGTTTTGCTGGGATTGCCCTCGACCAGCTGGATCGTCTTGTGCTCCTTGGATCTGATGTTCTTGCGCGGAGCCTCGAGCTCTGGGATCTCCAGGTGGTCGGCCGGGGTCTTCTTAGCGTCGAGCATGGTCTCGGCCATGCGAATAGAGAGGTCGTGGGCCTCTGCTATTTTGAAGCTGTCGTCCTTGCAGGTATAAGCTGCGTATACGTTGCCCCTGAGGGTTAAAACTCCTTTCTCAGTAGGCATCTTGAGCACCAGATACCTGTAATGAGGTATGGCCATGAACTTGGTGAGCAACAGTCGACCAAGAATAGCATGGTAGGTGCCATCGAAATCAGCGACCACGAAGTTGACGTAGTCGGTGCGGAAGTGGTCCGGAGTCCCAAATTGCACAGGTAGCGTGATCTGCCCGAGAGGTGTGGAGCTCTGTCCGGGGAGAACGCCCCAGAACTGTGCCTCGTACGGCTTCAGGTCCGCCTGGGCTATTTTCAGAGCGGGCAGGCTGTTCTTGAACAGTATATCAATGGAGCTGCCGCCGTCGATCAGTACCCTGTCGAATTGAACCTTGTTGATACAAGGATCGAGGACCAGGGGAAAACGCCCTGGCTCGGGTATGGTGGCCCATTGGTCCTTCCTGCTGAAGCAGATTTCACGGTGAGACCACGGAGGAAGCCGCGGATCGGTGAGAAGGTTGTCGGTCTTTGCCACGTTCAAGCAAGCGCGGGCGAGCAGCTTGCGTTCTCGTTTGGTCTCAATGGACACCTTGCCGCCAATGATGGTGTGCACGCGATCAGTCGGCTTGACGTATTTATGACGAGGATCTGCATCGTCATCGTCGTTGTCCTCGTTGCGCTGTTCCCCCGCGTCGTTAGGCTTGTCGGACGTATCCGGAGCCTGTTGACACGTGTAGATAGTCTTGAGGACATGGCAATTCTCCATGGTGTGGTTCGACTTGGGATGGAGCTGGCAGGGTCCCTTCAATGCTTTAGCGTAGTCGTCCTCGTAGTTTCGACGTCCGCTGCCCTTTTTCACAGTATTGACCTCGCCGTTGTCTTCCCGAGCGCGCTTGCTCCTCTAATCGTCCCAGCGGTTGCGCCGCTGATTACGTTGATCACGGTGGTCGCGGGAGCCGTTGCGCTGGTTGCGGCGGTCAAAATTGTCGTTCCGACCACGATTGCCACGGTAATCGTCGTGGTGTGGGGGGTGGTCAGAGCGTGGAACCCTTGCTGCTTCTTCAACGATTATCTTTTTAGCGTCGTCAGCGTCCGCATATTTCTTAGCGGTGGCCAAAAGCGCTGTGACCGATTCGAGTCTCTTCCGGAGGAGCTTGTCTCTTAGGGCGTTGTGGAAGCGGAGGCCGGTGACAAAAGCCTCGATTGCTTCGTTGTTGGATATTGATGGGACCTTGATGCGCATCTCCGAGAAACGTCGAACGTACTCGCGCAGTGGTTCATCCTTTCGATCTCGGATCTGTTGCAGATCGTACTTGTTGCCGGGTTGTTCACAAGTAGCGATGAAGTTGTCGATGAAGGCCTACCTGAGCTCCTGCCAAGAGTCAAAATAGTTTGCTGGCAAGCTAACCAGCCATTGGTGACCTGCATGACCAACAGCGACTGGGAAGTAGTTAGACATGACATGCTCGTCAGCCATGGCTGAGCGGCACGCGGTTTCATAGAGCATGATCCATAATTCGGGGTTTTCCTTGCTGTCGTACTTCTAAAGCTTCTCGAGCTTGAAATTCTTGGGCCATATGACTTGGCGCAGGTGTGGAGTGAACTGCTTCAGACCCGGCGGACCGTGGGCGGTGTCATACTCCATACGGCGATAGCTTTCATGGGATGCACGATCGTCGGCTCTCTGGTTGATGCGAGCACGCAGATCACGTCCCCCGAGGTAATGGCGGAGATCGTTATTGCCATCGCGGTGATCTCGATTGCCATCTGGATTAGCCCTACGACCGTGGTTATCACGGCGATTGTCGCGGTTATCTCGGCGGTTGTCGCCTCGAACGTCGTTACATGTGGATTATAGGCCACTGTCGACGAAATATGGTCGGCAGTCTACCTAGGGGTATGCCCAAGGTAGTAGATTATCGGCAGATGGTGCGCGTGATCTAGAACCAGATAGTGACACAAGGCGCAGAGACAGCGATTTAGACAGGTTCGGGCCATCTGATTGACGTAATACCCTACGTCCTGTGTCTTTGGTGTATTGTATTGAGATGTATACTGTATGATCTGTCCCTGAGGGGGACCCCTGCCTCTCCTTATATACTCTGGAGGAGGAGGGTTACAAGTAAAGTATCCTATTTGGTACTATTACAATATATAGTACAACTTGTAATCTTGCTATGCATGCCTTGATCTTACGGGCCAGGCCACCTTGGATGGTGCGGCCCATGTACCATCTTGTGGTACCCGGGGGTATATCCCCCACAGCTAGTCCCCGAGCGCCATGTATTCTGATGCGACACGCCATTTCAACCTTCTCCGAACAGTGAGGCTTGAGTTCTTGACATCTCCGACCACCGTTGTCGCCGGAGAAGGAGGTTGTCCGAAGAATGTATGGTGCTCTTAAGAAAAAAGAAATAGATTTCCGTCCTAGGAAGTGTGCCCACTTGTATTTCTGAAAAGAAATGTAAGTGCGTCTTGAAGCGTAGCATCTTTGATCATCAGAGGCGTAGTGGTCGAAAAACAAGCACATTCACCGCAAGGTGAAGTGTGCCCAATTAGTCCCTGAGCCTGGTAGTAGGTGACTTAGGCACGTGGTGCCAGGGTCTAAAAAGAATTCCCAGTTAAATTGAGAACCCAATCGTCGTACAGGCGATACGAGATGCACCGACAGGTGCATCGTACCGATGTAGTCCCCGAGCTTGCTGGAAGGCGAGGTACGAGCCTTGTAGCAAGGTCTAAGTAAGAAAAAAAATATATCCCAACTGTATGCGAGTTGCCAGTCACATGTAGTCGAGACGCAAAGTCCCTGAGCCGTGGTCGGAGAGTGGTCGAGGCAGTCCCCGAGCACAGGTCGAGGAGCGAGCGACGAAGTCCCTGAGTCGTGGTCGGAGAGTGATCGAGGCAGGCAGTCCCCGAGCACAAGTCGAGGAGCGAGCGACGAAGTCCTCGAGCCGTGGTCGAGGCAGTCCCCGAGCACAGGTCGAGGAGCGACCGACGAAGTCCCCGAGACGTGGTCGGAGCTCAGCGGAGCTGCTCAAGATGTGGTCGACGTGGTCGGAGCTCGGAGTGGTCTGGCGAGAAGTCCCAGAGCACGGAGTGGTCTGGCGAGTCCCCGAGCACGAGCGTGGTCTGGCCAGAGTCCCCGAGCACGAGCGTGGTCTGGCCAGAGTCCTCGAGCACCGTAGTGGTCTTGGCGAACCCTGAAGCATGAGCTCGCTGATCGAACTGTGTTCCTGAAAAATAAACACCGAGAGCGGTAATACATGATGGTGTACGAAATATATTGACCTCTCTATAGGAGGTGAAGTAAACACTTGGTGTTCGGTTGGCGATGAATTATACTTTGTGTAATATTCGAAAAATAACATTAGCTGTTTTTAGCCCTTTTGTTATGTAGAGGCGTAGCGCGATGTATTAACCTGTCCTGAAGAATGCGCCAGCCCTGGGCTGACCAACATCTCGTAGTGCGAGGTACGGAACGCTGCCGCGCGTAGAGTGCCAGTGTTACCAGGGAGCGACTGCCGACTACCCGTAGCGCAGAGGGCGGACTCTCATGCACGCGTGGGGTGGAGCCGGAGACAGTGCCGGCTCTGGGATTCTCAAGCAGGAAGGAAAACGTATTGGCGAACCGTTGTAAAAACTTATACATGTTTTGGACTGTATGTATGGAGAAAATTCGACGCGGAACGCACCCTAAGGGTGGTCGGCGGAGGTGTACGATGATCGAAGAAATTTTCAATTAAAAATAATACTTAGCTTTATTGACGACCGGTGGGTGTAGTCGGTGTGTTGCGATGTTCGAGAGATGGCTTGACGTGTCGTTGGCGACAAAGTTGTCCGGTCCTCGAGCTTTCCGACTTGTCGTCATGACGATGGTCGCGGTTGTCGTAGCGCCGTTCTTCGCGGCGATCATTATTGCGACGTGGTCTGGTGGTCGGAGCTCGGCGGAGCCGCTCGAGACGTGGTCAATGTGGTCCGTGGTCGATGTGGTTGGAGATTGGTGGTGTCGGTCCGCGTACGAAGACATGTCGTCGATCTGCTTCATTAACACGCGCAGCCTTCCTTCCCCATACGTGGATGCATGTGTACAGGCAAGTCTTCGTAACTTGCATGGCGGTGTACATCGGACACGTTGCTTGCGTAAATCATGCATGCCTTCCTCTTGCTAGCTTGCTGTAGTACGTAGGTGCACAATCGTACACGGTGCCGATGCGCTAGTACCCAACCAGCACATACACGAATCCTCAGCACGTGCACGAAATTGATTCGGAGATTGATTCGACGCTGGAGAGCCGGCGGGCACTGTGCCGATCCTAGATCCATGGGGTCCCATGGTGGCGTTATTCCTCGTTGCTGGAGGATGTCGCCGTGGGACGTCAAGTCCTTGCTGGCCGCCGCGTGCAGCCGCCAAGATCCGTGCCGTGGAGCCGTGTGCGCCGAACAGGATCCGTTGCTTGACTTCACGTATCAAAACTTGCTGCCACGAATTCGCAACAAGTTGCGCCGTAGCGTCAGGTTGTCGCAGATGATGTTGATGTTGATTTTGAGATCCCATCTGGCGACCATGCTGAACCGATCAATCCCCACGTGCGCAATCGGGCGATGATTTTGTCGACCACTAGACAAGCTCCGACTTGTAGATGGATTTGATGACGATTGCCGCGCACGATGTTAAACGCCGCCGCCGATTTGTCGTAGATGTTGTTGAAGGAGGCCGTCGCAGCAAGATGAGTTGCTGCAAATGACGTTGGTCGTGAGATCCCATCTGGTTCGCCAGGGATCAGCACGCACATCCCCTACCTGGCGCGCCACTGTCGACGAAATATGGTCGGCAGTCTACCTAGGGGTATGCCCAAGGTAGTAGATTATCGGCAGATAGATGCGCAAGCCCCAAACAAGATGGTGACGCGAGACAGACACGAGGTTTTATCCAGGTTCGGCCGCCAAGAAGGCGTAATACCTACGTCCTGCGTCTGATTTGTATTGCTGTATGTCAATGAGAGATATTTTTTAGAGGGGTCCCCTGCCCGCCTTATATAGTCCGGGGGGCAGGGTTACAGATCTGGAAACTAATCCTAGTCAGTTACAATTGCCATATGTGGCCGGATAAGGATTCCTATTCTAACCGATCAGGATCCTGCTTGGTCGCCAAATCCGTCTTGATTCCTTGTGCGGGACTCCGACCAGGTTAACTGGACCGCACGTCATCTTTCGAGTGGACTGAACCCATCGATCCGGGCCAGCCCAAGCTTAGCCGTAAGGGTATAGGGGTTAATACCCCCACACACTGCATGAGCATCGTGTTTATGTGTTAGTGCATGTAATATAGGGTGTAGATCAATTTCCGTAACCCGAAATGATCATCGGAAACGTGAAACGAAAGCTTGTTTGCGACTTATGAAATTATCAAGTAAGGATGTTCGTTAATTTTTATTAGGCGAAAATGCTATAGAACGCATATACGGAACTTTAATAAAGTTTGAAGTACAAACTTTGTAGATGACGATGAAATACCTACGGTCGAAAAATGAATCCCCTAGCTAACATACCTAATAGCTTGGAAATCAAATTTGACGCAAATCCAATCAAGACTTAGTCAAATTTCTTAAGTCAGAAAATGGTTTGACAAGGCTAAGTTTGGCAATTTTTGTAGAGTAATTGGGTTAAGGAGTGATGGGGTATTAGGGCTTGTTTTAGTAACCAAACATGCCCTCTTAAGTATGGCATAGGTGGTTTGGCGTTTGAATTAACGAATTGGATTTTTAGGACGCTTTTAAAAAGCGTGCATGGCGCGTTTGGGTTGGGTTCCTTGCATTGACGCGGTCACCGCGCTCTTGTGCCATCGGCGGCGCGCCAGCCGCGCACACGTGCATGTCTGGCCGAGCCCTGGCTAGCAGTTGTTTTGCCTCACTGCCGCTTGCATCGCGTCGCCGCTGCTGCCGCTTGCGGTCACGCTTGCTGGGTCGCCCGCGTGCGCCCACGCCGCTTGCGTCGTGTCCGCCTGCGTCGCCGTCGTCCTATCACCGCGCTGCACGCCAGCTCGCTGCACCATGCTATCACCACCGTGCCATAGCATTGTGTCGCGTCCGCTTGTGCCCCTACGCCGCCGACGTCCTGTCACCGCGCTGTTGCCTTGCCCCTGAATAGCACTTGGCCTGCTGCGGCCGACACATGGGCTCTACCCACGCCGTCGCCTTGCCCCTGAATGTCACTGCGTGTGGCCGGACTCATTTATAGCGCACGTTGTCGCGTGGTAGCGCCGCACGTGTGCGCTCACTATCGCCATGTGCATCCCACCAAGACAGGGATGGGTCAAGCTCTGCCTACCCCTCTCCTCCATCACCTCCGCCCATCGAGCCAATTTGCAGTGCCTAGTCATTCACTCGGTTAGTGCTTGAGCCGGACGAGGGATGGGGAGCCTAATTTCATGCCATGCCCGTCTGCTGCCATGGTTGGGCCATAACGAGCGCCAATTTGGGATTTCCCCCACCACCGGCCACCTTAGACCGAACTATGTCGCCCCCTAATCCACCCTTCCTCAGAACCTTAGCACCCACTCCAATCGCGTCAGTAGCTTCACCGTGACCCCCTCAGTACCCTGTGTGCCATGGCCGAACCACTACCACTACCTGGTGTTGCCGGTGTGGTTGTGTCCGCTGTGGGACGCCGCCGAGCTACTTGGTCTACTCGTCGCCAGCTCGTCTTAGGTCTTCTCCGCCTCAACCACCACCCCTTCTGAGCTCATGGTAAGACCCTGGTGCTGTAGTGTCTCTTAGTTGGCCCTGTAGTCGCCTATGCTTGCTGGCGTAGCTTCGCCGCCGCCATGAACCGTGCCACTGTGGCCTTCGCCGTGGTCGATCGTGTTGCGCTTTCCCACGAACCACGCCAGCACCACCCAGGCATCTGTGCTAACCTAGCTTAGATATCCGACCCCTCCCAGCCGTCGGCGAACCCTCGTTGTGGCCAGCATAGCCGCTGTGTGTCGTGCCTCCGCCGCTCTATGCGTCATGTGCATAGTAGCACGCCTAAGGACTCTGTAGTTGTAAATATGATAACAGCAAGGAGCTCAGTGTGAAATCCCTCTCTGTTGCTATAGTGTCGCGATGGTTCTCATAGTTTTTCAGTTACTCGGGGGCCTTTTTGCAAGTTTGCCAGCACGTGGGGAGCGAGCCAGTTGGGCCGGCCTACGGTCGCGTGCGACAGCGCCCTGCTTAGGTTACGGTAGGCCGTTGGGCCGATTGAGCCGTGTCAGCCCCTTTTCTTTTTCTAAGGGATTAGAAATGGTTTTATTATTTTACATTCTAAGTTGAACTTTGAAAATTAATATCAATTTATGTAAGTATCCAAAAATTATGAAATAAATTCTGTTGAGTTCCTAAAAATGTTGTCTGTCTGATAGTGTAGTTAGTTTACAATTACCAGTGATAATGTTAGATTCATTAATTCATTTAGGAAAGCTTGGCATTATTTAGCTTAATATTGGTAGGATTTTTTGAGGCAAATTGGTAATAGCTTTAGCCATAAACTTTTTATAGTAGGTTCATTAGATTATTCTGTGCCCATTGTAATTTTTGTAGCCTTAGAATAGGTTGATAAATATGATAGCTAGTACTCCTTGTTTTATCGTATATATAGTAAATCGATATTAAGAATAAGGATGCCTTTAGTTGCTAAATAATACATGCAATGTTTCATACCTGTTTAGTTGAAATGATAGGCAACTTAGCACCTTAGTCGGTAGAGCTAGCTTAGTAGCTTGATAGATGTATTCTTATTTTAAGAGTTGCTATTGCCGTATTATTAAGTGTTGCATCATCATTTCATGCATGTAGATAACGAGTTGGTAGAGTTCGTGCCTACGGGCGAGCAGGATTATGAGGAGATCATCGAGGAGTACGAGGAGGAGATTCTCATATAGGAGGGAGCCCTAGAGTCATCAGTTGCTGACTTTGTTGACACCTCGCCTACCCAAGGCAAGCCTCAGTGCATAACCCTTATTTTGAATGATCACTGAATATATATATATATGATGTGCATTTACGTTACAGGCATTTTATGGAAACTACATGCATAGATTTACCTACCTATGAGTCCTATTAGCATAGGTCGAGTAGTTGCTATGCTCAGGATTTCGGTAGCATGAATAACCTGCCGTTACTCACAATAGGTGATTATTATTATCACTCATGATAAAAATGGTGAAAGGAAAATGGAGACCAGGCAGGGATATGGTTAGGGTATTGGTGGGTGTAAAAGGTTGTATCCTACGGCCAACGGGGCATAGGTTGGTTACACTGTTTCCCTATCTATGTCGGTTAAGGACCGGTCATTGCATTGGGTTCTAGGCAAGTCATAGACTTATTATCCTGAATACATACTTGTGTATGGGCGTAGGGAAGGCTTGTTGCTCTCTTGTCATGGGTTTTGGCTCTTTCCGAACCAATTGATTGGAGGTGGGGATGGTGGAGGTCTGAGCACCGCACTGAGTCCAGGACTCAGGAGCGGGGGCTTGGAGTCCAAGTTTGGACGGGGACCTACACCCCATGATAGGAGAGTGGTGGGTTGGCCCTGCTTGTGCCTAGGGTGCAAGCAGGGCATGTGTGTCAGGGTACCCAGCTAGGCACATTGATTCATGAATCGCCGGCGATCCGGTACGGCTTGTCTACAGTCTAGCACCGTAGTAAGAACTGAAAGATGAAAGGTGGGGAAATGGAACTGCTTGCTCAACTCCTGCTTGAAAGTAGAACATGTGCTTACATAGAATGGCTAGATAATGAAATAATCATGACTTCTGATAATAAATATATATAAGGATGCACTATTAGTATTGCTTTCTGCAAAAAGGAACTCAGCAAACCATAAAGCTTATCATATCCCTTGGAGTCGGGAAGTTATTCCCACTAGTCGGATAAGTCTTGCGAGTACATTGTGTACTCAGGGTTTATTTACCCCTGTTGCAGGTGCAGCTTGAGAAGTAGCCATTGTGTGAAGGATTCTTCTAATGGCCATAGACGGATCCTTGTATATTATCGATAGATGTTTCTTTTCATTGCGCTGTTTAATTTCCACACTCTGAATTTGGTCCTGTAATAATGTATTTCTAAGAACTCTAGATGTATGAAATAGACTAAACAATGTAAATTCATTCTCATTATTGGATCCTGAAGGAAAAATGTGGATGATTCGGGCTCTCCCTTGAGGTGTGCTCGACGGAATCCGCCCAATGTAGCTCGCTCTCGGGGTGCTTAGTGTCTAGTGGAAGACAAGCGCATCCGTAAGTGTGTTATTTTGGGTAGTTCTGCCACAAGTTCTTTGTAAGATATTTCTTCAGGAATCATAGGCTACAAGTTATTGAAATCAGGGAAGGGTACTATCTCAACAGGGTCAACCTAAAACAAAGGAGGAGGTAAAGCATCTCCCTCAGAGTCATCAGTCTGATCATCCATAGAAAGGGCCTATCCAGGCTGATTGGCATCTGCAATTTCAATCAGACCTTCAAGAGCAGCCATGTTCTCATCATTAATAACTTCTTCAATTGGCTCCTGGGGGATAGGGATCAACTGAGGTGCAACATCATCTGCAGCTTCTAGCTATTGGGCTTCAGTAGGTGGGTTTTCAAGATTGGGCCAAGCATTCCAACCAAAGCCCTGTGGATTAACATCATTCGGCCCGACATCAGGTTCTTCAGCAGGATGATGGGGAGGTCCCTGCCCAGGCTGCCCAAAACCATAGAAATTAAAATGATTGGGCTGAACATCATCATCATTATCTGGGGGCATATCCTCATCCTGAGCCACGGCACCCAAAAGAGATGCATGAAAAACTTCACATTGGACAGTCCAACTGTCAGCTTCTGGATCATCTCCTTCAGCAAAGGTGAAAAACCATGGAATTGCATCTAGGGAAATAACTCTAGCCTTCACCAAAACCCTAGCCACATTATCATGATCCTCCTCCCAAACTATGAGTTTGCCAAACTCAGAGACTGCTTTATCAACCAAAGAATGACTCCAAAGGTCTAAGTTAAGCCCAAGCATAGCAAACCAAACTTCATGTGTAATAACAGTGGACCTATTATTCCAAGCTTTGTTATGTGGAATGAAAGAAATTGTGGTATTGCCATAATGATGAGGACCACAATTTATCAGCATATCTCTATGATGCATATAATTGAAACGAATATAAGCTTGACCCAGAGGCCAAGTTGTCGTTACTCCGTATCATGAAAGACATGCAAAGCGCAGCCAGCAGAAACATTCAGGAAACGAATCGACAGAGTAACGTACGCATCCCTTTTATGATTGTATAGTTACTGGGAAGTCTCAGCAATTCTAAAAATATTTATGGCCTGATTCCTAAGAATTGAGAGGAATTAGAAAGTACTAAATCCATTCCAAATTATAGTTCGTTTGACTTTTTTGACCCCAAGTTTGACCACTCGTCTTATTCAAAAATTTGTATTAAATATCACTTCTTTTGTTGTGGATTGCTTTATTAACAAAAAGTTCTTCAATAATGACTTAAATTTGACTATGTTTGTACAAGAATAAGATGAGCGGTCAAACTTGAGGTAAAAAAAGTCAAACAAATTATAATTTGGAACGGGATATTATTCCTAATTATGCGTAGTAGCCCATGGATCTATGAAAAGATATTGTGAGTACTCTCTATGACACAAGCTTGCACCATATCAATAACGATGTAGATGGATCTCGTAAATACCTAGATGACAACATTAAAGCAACCATGACAAACGATTAGGATTTTGGCAAAGCCGACCGAAAATTCTATAAGCACAACTATAAAGAATACATGTGGTTGTCGCTCTATCACAAACCTAGTTGACCCTCTAGGACGCATTGATCCTTGCCCTATATAAGAATCTAGAGCAATAGAACTATCTAGCATAATCCTCTTGAATGCTCCTAATTGCTACTTACAAGCCTTGGATGAGACGGTTAGGAGGCATGCCTATGACCTCTACCCTTGTTTACATAGTCCCACCCAAGGCCCCCTTATACTACTCCTAGTAGTGCTCTATACTAAAGTCTTAATAACACACATCTGTTGAGTCAACGTCGGACTAAAAACAGAAACGATGATGTATGGAGCAAAGATGTGTCACTCAAAAGTTTATGGATCCAAAAAAACACTTTCATAGTTGACAGACCTAAGTGAAACCAGGACAAAAGTTAATGGACAAATGATGAATTTAACTCAAATATTTAATATACAATACATTTACCATTGCAGTTTTATTGTGTTATATGTTTCAAAGCTCAAATTTATCATTTCAAAACAAGATTATTGGTAGATGTTTTCAATGGGTTTAGGGTTGCACGGTTGCACCAACCACATGTATAAGATTAGTTGCAGGGGTGCACAAACTCAAGATCTTCCCTTAAAACTAATTTGAATGGCCCATATGTAGAAAGTGGGAGTTATGCGATCGTCCTTCCTGAGTCCGCTTAGAGTCCGTTTGTATCGGCTTTTCTTTTTCAAAAAGCTTGGCCTTTGTGAGCTGTGGACCAGCAATCTTCTTCTATATCTATATCTATATCTATATCTAATAATAAAGAGGTAAAATTTCAGCTCATTTTTGTACTCATTTTTTTTGTATGGCCTCCTCTAACTAATTATGTGAATATGGAAACTATTTATGTTCATCTCTCTATAACTTCTTCTGTTTTCTCTATATCTATATCTATATCTATATCTATATCTATATATATATACTTTATATAATAATAAAGAGGCAAAATTTCAGCCCATTTTTTTGGAACACATTTTTTTATATGGCCTCCTCTAACTAATTGCGTGAATATGGAAACTATTTCTGTTTGTTCTCTGCAACTTCTTTTGGTGATACCAGGGGAGTGTGTTGTTTCTCAATATAAGCTTTTGGTGGCAGACTTTCGTTTTCAGGTACGTGCTCGTAGGGATAAACAAACTAAGATTGAAAGAACAAAGTGGTGGAAACTAAAAGATGAGACATCAGAGATATTCAGGGAAAGGGTTATCAAAGAGGGCTCTTGGAAGTAAGAAGAGGACATAAACAACATATGGGAGAAGATGACAACCAACATTTGGAAGGTGGCCTCAGAGGTGTGTGGAGTAACCAAATGAAGTGGAGGTGAGGCTAAAGATACTTGGTGGTGGAACGAGGAAGTCCAAAGGGCTATTAAGGAGAAGAAAAAATGCTATAGACGCTTGTACCATGATAGGAGTGTGGACAACATAGAGAAGTACAAGGTGGCAAAGAAGACTGCAAAGCGAGCTGTAAGTGTGGCAAAGGGTAGAGCGTACGAGGATCTTTACCAACATTTGAGTACGAAGGAAGGAGAGAAGGACATTTATAGGATGGCTAGGGTTTGTGAGAGAAAGACAAAGGACTTCAACCAAGTTAAGTGCATTAAGGATGAAATGAAGCATCTCTTGATGGAGGAGGATCAGATCTGACATCGATGGCAAGAGTATGCCGGCCGGTTCGAGCAACGCGTCCTGGCGTAATCGGAGCGGACATACGTCTCGTCCAGCTCCTCGACGCTACGGTACAGGTTGCCGACGGAGCCAACCATGGCGTCCTTGCTCAGGATCTTGACGACCGTGCCCACGGGCAAAGTGAAGAAAGAGAAGAGGAAGTCCACGACATCCTTGCTCGCCTCAGAGTACAGCACGCGCCCGGCCTTGGTGTCCACCAGCAGCTTCATGCTGAGCGCGGGAGGGCCAGCATCAGGGCTGGATGGAACCATGTCTCGTACGAACTCGTGTTACTACTCGTATGGTCTCTGTGGTCTGGGCTATTCGTCGCTGTCGCTATGGAAATATGGAGTGAGCTGCTGATACACGAGAGATGGCCTCTATATATAGACGTGTTGAGTGAGCTGCAATGAAGGCTTCTCGGAGAGTATGCACACCGTTTGTTGGGAACTTCACGTGGACCGTTTATTTTCGTGCGATCCCGATGCAGGGCAGTAGGCGGCCGTGCATTATTGTCGCTCAAGAACCGATACTTGCATATGTAATCCCAATGCACAATGCAAGCTGCTTTGGCCCTTGAGTCCGGAGCGAGGTTGCGACTGCTCTCGATGTGCTTCACTTTGATGTTTAGCTTTAGCGTGCATATAGTATTACAGAAAATTTGAAAAGGTTCTTAGTCTATACTCCATCCCAGGATATAAGACGTAACTGTTTTTTTTCTTAGTCCCATGATACAAGGCGCATGCACTTTAGCTCCTACATGCAACAACTAATGCAGGACTAAATCTGACTCCTAGGCTCCCTCAGGAATGCATTTGTGTAGCATGCATGCATGAATGCTGAAAGTTAATTGGCTAGACAGTCCGTGTTGTGTCAGGACGTCGAGACAGTCCGTGTACTCCCTATACTTGCGCCTCGCATTCCCTCTAACTAACTCTGCTTGGGTCCAGATATACAGAGCTATAGGCAGTGTATCACGCCCGTTTCAATGCTGCATTGAACACGATAATGAATTAGCCATTAATAATTTCATCATATATAACTGCCTCGAAGAATATAGTGAACTGAAATACTTACAGGAAAATCAGTAACAAGGTTTGTATACCCTGAGGTGCGACGGCAGACAACGCATAGCTATCGATACGTCCATGCCAGAACTGTGCTACCCCAGCTGTACGCCACTATGTTATCCCACGGCTGACGTATTATGTCAAAAAAGATCCAGCTGATGATGTTGTCCGAGACGTCTGGGAATAGGAAAGCACCAGAAGGTAGGCTAGAGCTGATGAACAAGAACAAGATGATGTGAGATGGAATTTTAAGATTGCTGATAATAACGAAGTGCAGAGGGAATAATGTAGAGCCGTTTGACTTTTTGCCTCCTTGGACGGCATGCATGCGATGCGAGGTGTCCAGAGGAGAGGATCATTATTCGTTATCGAGCAGGTGATCGAGACGTCATAAAGCGGCCGCGGTTGCGGCGGGGAAAAGCGGGGAGCTGAGCCTGTTCTTTTTGCTCCACAGCTTTCAGCGTGGTATCTGATTCGAGATGATGAAATTTGTAGCGCGGAAACGGTGGTGTTATAGGACAGGAGAATCCACTAGCCTGCGGCTGAGGGTAGCCAGCAGGATCGCATGCTGAGCAGAGTTTGCACTGATGCTGCGAGCAAAGTTTTTCTGGCAAGACGCAGTTGAAAAGTTCAAACTCTGTATGCTTTCTCTAAAAGCCGGTAAGGTTTACCTCTGTCAAAAAAAAAGAGAGAGAGAGAGAGAGAGCCAGCGATATGCATGTGTAGCAAGTCCAGGGTTCAGAGAGTTCCACTTTCCTTTCTTAATACAATCCATGTATGCATTTTACTTGATCGTGAATGAACGATAGAAATAACAGAATTTCACCGCCGGAGTTCAATACAATCTGAATCTCTAGTTACTGCCCATCTCTGTTAAGCAACGATGATACTTGCGCGGACGATTAGGGAGAGCATTCTTGTTCACGTTAACACTTGGCGCAGTTGACATGCATGTATGTTCAAGATGAAGCTAGCTGACTAATCATCGTTGGGACACTATAAACGACTACTACACTGATTCCAATTGGGGGGAAAATAAGATTTGATTACCAGCGGAGACGAGCTGGCTCCCAGACGTCCGACGGCCGTTTCCGCGAGCGCCTGCACAGCCTGCCCCTTCGTCCGCTAATTTGCCAAGCCCCCACGCGCATCGCGCCATCGTCGCGTCCGTACGACTCGCTCGCAATCCGCCTTGTCCGCCTCGATTCGACCCGCCCCATCCGTTCACCCTGCTCCGTCGTGCCCCTGACCACCGGCCCCAAGCGCGCCGCGCACCACATCCGCCGACCATCGGCTCGCCGCGCTCCATTCCCTGGCGCTTGTGTCGTGCCATCATCACTCCCCCGCGTCCCTGACTCTCGGAATAGCATGAAACACGTGCAACATGAAACACTTGAATGCAACATAGGTCTGTAACAGATAAAACATCTAAAACATACACTTGCAACATATGTATGAAAACATATGCAACATCCAGATAGAACACTTCAATTTGCAACATGAAAACAGTTGTTGCAACGGAAGACGGGAACAGATGAAATATTTGAAACATACAGTTGCAATATATGTGTGAAACATATGCAACATCCAGATCAAAACGCTTGCAACATACGTCTGTAACAAATGAAACATTTTGAACAAACTCTTGCAACATGTCTCTTAAACACTTGCAACATATGCAATATCTCCGATCTATTTTTGCAACATCCATATGAAATAACTGCAACAAAGCTTTAAAACATCTGAAATACTCATATATTTGCAACATAAGGGAGGGTGAGCGCCTGTGCCGGTTAAAAATAGTGGAAGTTCATTTTATAACTCTAACTATAAACTCAGTTGAACTCAGGGTATGCAATTTAGAAGAAGTGATATAAGTGTTTAATTTCAATACATGTAAATGTTTATCAATAAGTAAATATATGAATATTTACACAAACATATAAAAACTAAAATACTCGATTAAGTCCATTTTTGGCCCCTCAACTCATGCCTTTGTCTAATGTTGGCACCTCCACTATCAAAACTGTTCAATTTTGACCAAGATCTGATTTTGAGCAGTTTTCAGATGGCTCTTGGTTCAAAATTGAAAAATTATGATAGTTTAGATGCCAAAGTTAAATGATTTTGTAGTTGGAGGTCAAAATTAGACAAACAAGAGTTGACGGGCCAAAAATGGACTTAATCCTCGTTATCTATATCTCTTGTAAACCTAATCCCCACTATAAGTATATCTCAACATGCAAGCCATCCACATCATCCACACTAACTATCCACATCATCTCTCACTAACAGTCATGTGATCCCCTAACTTTTAACCTCTTAATAGAGTTGTCCACATGTCGCGGACCAATACTAGGGTACCTAAAGAGGAGGAGCTAATGACCATCAACATTGATTCATCCGAGCAGTCAAGAGCGCGACTACAGCTACCAACCGACCCCAAGCGCGCAGCCTCCGACTCGCCCGACCTCTGGGGCGGGCTCTGCCTCGCCTGACCCCGAGGCCGTGGGCTTCGCCTCGCTCGACCTTTGGGGGCGGGTTCCGCCTCGCCCGACCCCCAGGTGCGCGGGCTCTGCCTCGCCCGACCTCCGGGGGCAGGCTCCGCCTCGCTCGACCCTAAGGACGCAATTTCTGTCTCGCCCGACCTCCGGGGACGGGCTCCGCCTCGCCCGACGGGGACCCATACCACCGTCAACCACTCTAAGTCCAAGTGTATGGGCCTGAGTTAAAACTCTGACACCAAGAAAGAGACCGGCATGTCCCGATTTAACCAGTGGCCATGACGGGCCATACCTGAGGATTCACATCAAGAATAGCGTCGGGCGTATCGGTGTTGTTCTGCCTAACCCCCGTACGAACGCTGACAGGCGCGTCAGCTCACCACGACGTCCGCTGCGACGAAATGGAACGCCATGACTGCCAGATGACGCCTGCGCATGGCGCCTGTGACGGACAGGGCCACGACGTGGAGCTGTCCCTGTTGACATCTACAGGGACGGCGGGACCCGTATGAAGGATGAGAAGGACCCGGCGATCCTGAAGGACTTCTTCTCTCTCGTTCTTCTCTTTTTCTCCGCTGTAACCCGTACTTTTCCTTGGCCTATAAAAGGGAAAGCAGGGCGTCCCATGAGAGGGGCTGATCCGATTCGAACCAATCGACCCATCGAGACCCAAGGGATCCAGATCCAAGCGAAGATAGAAAACACAAGAGCACGACACGAACACACGGTTGAGCAGCAACTGAGCTCTCAGCACCCGTTCACTCCTTCCATCAGAGACTTGGGATCATTTCTCTCTCTCGCCCGTTTGTAACCCCTACTACAAAGTTTCAGTACTACTGTACTAGTAACACGAGCAGCAGTGACGAACTGGGCGAAGGGACATTCTGCCATGAACCAGTATAAACCTCGTGTCCTCTAAGCACACCATCCGAGCCAGACGCACAATAATATAAATTTACTTGTCGGTGGTAACTCGAAACACCGACACCACATCATCTCCATTTAATTTCAATTTGAATTCTTTCTAATTGACGCAACACTTCTAGTATACTTATATTGCTTGTGGTGAAACATAGCCACCCAGAGTCAAAATTTTGACTTCTTATAGGTGTTCTTATAATCGTATTGGTGTTTCTGGGTGATTTCGTTAATCTTACGATATGATAGATTAACTCAACCGTAGACGGTGGTAATGGCCAATTTGGTAGCGCTATAGCTACTCCACTCCTAGCGACAAGCTGAGGAGCATTACCAAATGGTGAAATTTCTTCTAGCTCCACGACCTGATCGAAGCAAATCCCCACTACAAGTATATCTCAACATGCAAACCATCCACATTATCTCCACCAACTATCCACATCATCTCTCATTAATAGTCATGTCATACCCTAACTTTTAACCTCTTAATGTAGTTGTCCACGTCATCTCCACTTAATTTGATTTCAAACTTTTTTTAATCCCCGCTTCACTGCACGGGGCATCTTCTATTCTACTTATATTGCTTGTGGTCAAACCACATAGCCACCTAGAGTCAAAATTTTGACTTTTTATGGGTGTTGTTATAGTCGTATTGGTGTTTGTGGGTGACTTCCTTAATCTTAAAATATTGTAGATTAACTCAACCGTAGACAATGGTAACGGCCAATTGGGTAGCGTTATAGCTACTCCACTCCTCGTGACAAGCTGAGGAGCATTACCAAATGGTAAAAATTCTTCTAGCTCCATGACCTTGCTTGCTCTCCACCGCTCTCTCCACAATCATCCTCCTTGGCCTGCTCACATGAGGTCATGCCCCTTCCCCTGCTTGCGACGATGTCTCGATGCGCTACCAAACGATTGAGATGCACAACAAATGGAGCTATAGCAGGAACCGAGTGTAGTGGGCTGAGAGTGCTACCAAACTGGCCCTAGGTCATCACGAAGTTCAAGTACCAACTATTTAACCATAAATCTTTCAACTCCCAACTTAGAAACTGTTTACTTTTAAACTTAACTAAAATTTAGAGGTTTTCATAACAGGGTGATATGACAAAAAAAATTATAAATGAACTTTAAATTTTGTAAATTGCCCAATTAACATTTTCTAATTGAAGTAAGGAATAATAGGACTGTAAAAATAGCTAGTGCATAGAACTAAACTAACGCAAATCACCAAGTTGATGAAACAGAACCCCATACCAAATTGATTTAGGCTTTGGATAATCCTATGTGCAAATGAATCTCCTCAAAACAACAAAATTACAAATTACCTCAGAAATTGTGCCCTAATTTAGCAAATTAGTATATTGCTTTTAAACAACTATGAAAAAATATATAAATGCATATGAATACATTAGAAAATAATTTTGGTCGAGATGATATTAGATTTTAATTATGACACAAGAAATTATATTATTTTTAGACATAAGTTATACTACTTTACTTTAGATATATAAATATTTAAGCACTACAGTGCAAGTGAAAATTTGAAAACGTTCTTGTTGGAGTAAGGATTTTTCCATTAAAATAATATTCTTGCTCTATAGTGATGAGTACATATATTATAAACTTTTTTAGTTATGTCCAAAAGTTTTTGCGTCTGAATGAAAAGAAAAAACAGTGAAAATCCAACGACAGCAAGTGAAACCTGACTCGTGAGGTCTAATAGAAAAACAGTGAAATAAAAGTGGAATTCACGGACTTTGGTGTCACCAAGCACACGTGCCAGCAAACACCAAAGCCACCTAGGGCCCGCGAAAAATAACGAAATGGCAAAATATTGATGATCACCCTCTTTTTTTTTTGACAACAGATCATCACCCTTAAAAGAGTAGAGAATGGAAAAGAGGATTAGCAAGAAAAAATCTCAACTCCTCTAAATATGGTAGCCTTTAAAAAAAATCGAATCCACAAGTCAAAGGGTACATATAACCATCGACGCACGGCTAGATGAGACAAGTGCATCCAGGACATGAACGAAAGGAACGAACGAATGAAAGTCTTAGGGTCTCTTTGGCATGGCTTATGCCGGCTTCAGCTTTATCTATTTTACGCAAATCGAGACACTGTAGTGTAAGCTGTTTTGTAAGTCGGGGTTAAAATGAACTAGAAGCTGAAAAAAATCAGTTTTTCTGGCTTCACCGGCTTTGGCTTCACCGATGAAGCCGTTTTGGATGAGCCGTGCCAAAGGAGGCTTTAATCGCGCAAGCGCCTCATCGGCAAGTTGAACCCTTCCCTTTCTTTTTCTTCGATGGGGCTTTTGTGGATTTCTTCCTGAGGAAGACGTCTATGAGCATGGCCTTGGACAGTAGCCTTCAGTTTCCTCTTCTTGTTTGATGGTGCTGCGACAGCCTGCTGCCTCATGTTCTTCTTCCTGAGGAAGACGTCTGTGAGCACGGCCTCGGACTGCAGCGACGCTCTCAGCATCTCCAAACCCTGCACAACACCATTGCATTAGCACGGTAAATATATAATCTAACATGCATACTGATTTAATTTTTTAAAAAATCATTTACTACTGCAAGCTGCTTATTATGTGTCCATCAGTGCATAGTACATATGTACGTATGAAGAGCAGGGCAGAGATCATTACCTCGGCGTACCCCACCCGAACTGTCATCTCCTGGAGCGAGCTGATATCTGCGACACCCAAGGCTTTGAGGAGAGTGATGACGGAGACGGCGGACAGAGGCGCTACCTTGAGGTCGTCCATGATCGTGTACGTCACGACCTCCTTCACAAACCCCACGCCTGCAGGATCAGAGAAACCCACGACCTCTATGGGCTCGTTCATCTTTCCGCCGCAGAGACGACATGGCGCGCTCCTCGCCACGGTCACGTAGTTGTAGGCTTGTAGCAGCTGGCGTCGCCTCCCTTGCTGCACTGGAAGACTTCAAGGGCCGGCGCCGGCGCCGGCAGCTGGGGGAGCCGCGTTCCTCTCCCGTACCCGCCGGGCCGCGAGAGCAGCGCGTTCCTGGCGTCGGCGGAGGGGATGTAGGCCGAGTCCATCTCCTCGACGCTGCCGTAGAGGTTGCCGATGCAGCCGATCGACCATGGCGTCCTTGCTCAGCATCTTGACGACCGCGCCGACGGGCAAGGTGAGGAGGGAGAGGAGAAAGTCCACCACGTCCTTGCCGGCCTCGGCGTACAGCACGCGCCCGGCCTTGGTGTTCACCAGCAGCTTCATGCTTAGCGTGCTCCTACAATCATTTGGGCCAGTTGTTGGGGCCATCCTTGGACCGAGACCGGTGCTATGGACTATGGATCGGAGCGTACTTGCAGCTTGCAAGCGGAAGTGTATGGCAGGTGTAGCACCGCGTGAGAACTGTATTGTATGTATACGTATAGTCTGAGAAGGGAGCGCAGCAGCATGTGAGAGCAAGGCCAATAAGCTTGCGGACTGTTCGGCTGGTATTAAAGTCGACTGATAAACCGGCTGAAGCTGTTTTATTATGAGAAAAAAAATACTATAGATTCTAGTTTACGACTGATTAGCAGTCTACCTAATCTTGTGACAACACAAGAGACAAGCAATACAACAGCTTAGCTGTACAAAAAGTACTCATGTATTTAATTCACTGAAGTACACTGGACCTGGTGATCGACACTAAACACATCTCTGTAGCTACTTGTGTTGCTGGCACATTCAGATCAATGGACATGTTCACAAATAAATCAAACAAGGTGTCGACTGAAGCAAATAAGCAATAATATTGTTCACTAGTAAAATATAATGGCTCTTACAACCAAGTCCACAGCATTAGATAGACTAATGACACACGCAAACTTAAAAGCTTAAGGAATAAAACATGGTCTGCAGTGCAACTAAAACTTGATCCACAAAAGAAGGCTACTACCATGAGCAGCTATTAAACTAATGACATGGAAATAAATCTAGCATCCACAATTTATCAATTTATTTAGCCATATCTCTTGATGAGCAGCAGCCGTCCCACACCACAAAGGGCCGGGAGCTATAGACACCAGCGTGGATTTCATCGAAGTTGGTGGTGCAAGGAAACACCCAGGCCCGGAGGACCCTGGTGGTGCCACGGGCGACATGCTGACGGACGGAGAGGAAGCCGGAAAGGGGTGAGGCAACGGCGCCACCTCTCTCTTCGACCGGCGAGGCATCCGATTTATCCAAGGCTAGGGTTATCACAGATGGAAAATCATCAAACAAATTGTGGGGAGAACTTAAATCGACATTGAAAGAAGACGATTCGGCTTCAGGAGGATAGGATTTGGCGCCTGGTGGAGAGGATTTGGCGCGAAGGGGAAATTGCCGCAGGAGAGAGCGGGCTCGGGGAAAATTGTGGCGGGAGGGAGAAGGGTGGCGATGCACACGGGATCGAGAAAGGAAGAAAGGGGACCACAGACCGTCTCCGTAATCGACCGGTTCAGCGCTAAATCAGCTCTAGCGCATTGTTTCTCGTGCTGGAGCCCGGCACAAGATGTGACGCCAAGCTCGCTCTCTCTTTCACCTAGGATTTTGCAGACATGGCTTAGGGCAGTCCCGATGATCAAGCCTGTTAATTTGGCTGGGCTTGTTCATTGCTGGATCGTGAAGAAGTATCGTTGGCTGGCTTGGTGTGAGAGAAAAATAATGTTCCGGCTGAAAATTTACGATCGTTTATGAGGGAATAATCCCAGCCGAACAGG
This sequence comes from Miscanthus floridulus, assembly GCF_019320115.1. Lineage (NCBI taxonomy): Eukaryota > Viridiplantae > Streptophyta > Magnoliopsida > Poales > Poaceae > Miscanthus > Miscanthus floridulus. Next base: position 16,602,597 of record NC_089585.1, on the reverse strand, counting down.
CTGAGAAACTATACATAATATTTCGGAATTGCTATCTGTTGCCCGTGTGTTTCTTTTGTTGGCAGCACACGGTTTTTTGCTGCATTCATCTGGCGATGGAGGGCTAGGAGCGCTGGTTTTGGTGGAGAGTGAGGTGCCCTTTTGTTGTCTGGCTGATGCGTGGGTCCCACTGCTACTGTTTGTATTTTGGAAGTCGCGCCTGGTATCTGATGGGTCGCGTGGCTCCCCCATTTCTCTCGCTCACATTGCCTTCCTCCCGGCGGTAGTCGAGGGGTCGCGTCCCATTTCTCTCGCTCACATCGCGGCGACGGCAACCCTCTCCCTCCCGGCGCGGTGACCAGGCGGTGTATCGGCGGCAGCGGTGCCTCCTCCTATTGATCTGCTCGGTGACCTGTCGACTAGCTGCTTCCCGGTGCGCTAGAGGCGATTTGATCGGCGGAAGCGGCAGTTGCTCCAGCTCGTTCTTCTTTGTCTCGGACTCATTGTTGAGGTTCGTATTCGATCCCGTTTCTGTGTTGGTAAGATTGCTGGGTCTCAAATCTGTTGGATTCCGTTCCGATTTGGTTTGGGTTTAGGGTTTTTTTGGGTTGTGTTTGTCAATTTGGTTGCGGCAGCGGATGTGGTTGAGGATTAGGTTGCAGCCGAATCCTCTCCGCATCGCACGGTGGCGCTGGCAGTTTCCTCGTCGGTGCTGAGCTTTTACACCGCGCATAGGCGGTGGGTGGGGCGGAGGTTGTATGGCAGGCGGCGGGTGGGTTGGAGGTTGTCCGCGGCAGGGAACGGGTGGGGTGGAGTTGTGGGTGGGGGCGCTTTCCTTGCGCTTCGCTTCCAACTGTGCTGTGGTGCCTCGCTCAGGCGGTGGGTGGGGCGAAGCTTCTTCGGCCTGCATTCCGGCGAGCTGTGAGTGAGGTTGTCCTCCTTTTCATGTTGGTCAGGTGCTTGTGTCTGTACCTGTCGATTTAGAGCAGATGTGGTTTGTTTGTAGATCTTGTTTTGATGCATTGCTTATTCTTCTGCTAGTTCCAGATTAGGATGTTGTTTTGGTTGTTCTTAGGGATCGCTTATTGAGGAGCACAATTGTTGTCAGTGTCACCATGGCTTTGTTCCATGTTTATGTGAATTGTTTGATTGTAAATCCCACTGTTCCAATTGCTTCCCTGTTAACCAATGTCCCAATTGCTTGCCTGTTAAGTCTGATTGTCTTTCTGAACTGCTGTGAAATATCTGAAAAGGGAATTAGAACTCCTAATTGATTAGTTAGGCCATTTGCTCAAAAGGGAATTAGGATTAGTCAGGCCACTCCTAATTGATTATAGTGGAGATTAGAGTGATGGAGTAGGTTTAGTATAGTGTCAACACTATCTGCATTTTTTGTGTTGCTTGAAAACTACTATAGATTGGAGTGATTTTGGTTTTCTGTCTTGGTGCAATCTCTTTTCAAGCTATAGTTTGGTTGGACTACTTTAATCGTTCTGTTTGATAGTTTGATTGCTATCTGGATAGTAGGAGCTAACATCTCTTAACTGTGTGTTGCATATACTGTACAATAAAGCTATGTTTAGTATCTATTTCTTCATTGCACATTTACTAGAAGTAAGTTGCACAGTTTGATTTCTGCAATTTTGTTGTTTAACATGTGCAATATGTGGTATTTACATTTAGATTTCACTCTAATCTGCTTCAGTGCTTGTTTGCTCCTGTCCTGCCCAAGGTGATTTCATTGGCGATGGCTCGATTGGTCTGGAAAACTCGCGCTGCCCCGTCGCGCGCTGCTGAAGGTGTGTACTTGATCCCTTTTCGATGTGTCCATGGACTGTTTAGTTGTTTTTGTGTACTGCTCTGAAATGCCTGAAACATTATTCGGAAACTAAAATTGTGAATATGAGCACATGGCGTCTGCTTGCTCTCTCTAATCTCCCAGCAGCAGTGTTCTTCACTGAACATTCATTTCTCTGTTTCTGTTGGTTTGAGTTGTCCTTTTGTGTTTAGTAAACTGTGAACTGGTATGAACTTAATTGTGAATATGATGTTTAGTAAACCGTGCGTCGCCCTGCCTTCACCAATCGGTTGCTTGCTCGTCGTTTGCCATTGCTAGAGCTCTGAGGTACCTGCGTTCACCACTTTTCTCCCTTCATATGAAGTTTGCCTCATCTTTTTTCCTAATGGATGGAGATTTGGGTGGGGGATTTTGGGATGTAGCCTGGGGATTCGAGCATTTCTCTTTGGCATTGATGTGTAGGTCGAATTTGTGTTGGATTTGGGGGATTTTGTCTGAGTTCATGGAGGGATGGAGTGCGTTTGCTTTCTCCTCAGCTAGACTGGCCTCGTCTCATCGGGGATTTGCCTTGTGTGTCGTCGATTCCGCTGCAGATGGGGTGGGGATGATGTCAAGCGTGGATTGAAATGCTTGGAGGGATGGTGCTCGGCTAGAGGAGTTGCAGTCCGTGAGTTGCTGTGGAAGCTGCTCGATGTGCTTCCTAAAGATCATCATTGCTATATGTAGATAGTGCTGCAAAATATCTTATATGCATAGGTTGCAGCATGTGTGTTGTTTGGTATTGGCATTTTTTGGGTTTGTGCAGTTTGCTATCTTTAAATTCTTTTGGCTATGCTTGTATTTCTTGTTATGAGGTTTTCAAGGGAGAAATGATGCTTAGACATGGAAATTGATGCTTTGGGTTCGAGGGTGTGGGGTTGGCAGCTGTGGTTGGGGTTATATTAGGGACCTTCTCATTGTAGTGCATGTGTGAAAACTTATTTTATGGGGGAATTTACACATAGGGCTGTTGGCATCAATATTGATAAGATACAATATGCTAATGGAACAAGGGAATTGAGGGCTGGCTGCATATTTTTTGGGGGCTGAGTTATTAATGGCACAAGTGAATTGAGGGCTGTTTGTAGCATCAGGTCTTTTGTTAAAGTTCTTTCTCCTCGGGGAAATTGCCATGTGGCTGCTTGTGCTCTTGCATCATGAGTTTGCGACTCTGTATGCCATTTGATGTGCTCCATCTAACACCTACAGTACTATCAATTCTGAGCTTTAGGGCCATAGTTTTCTGTTATCTTTTAGCAAATGCAAACCAAGCTTCCAGCTGGTTCTAATCTTCCACCTGTTTTCTTTAACTATTATTTGACCGATCTTCCTATTGCATCCTATTATGCATGGAGGAAGTGTACCGATCTTCCTATTGCATCCTATTATGCAGGGAGGAAGTGTACTGTCCCTCTTGTTCTTCTAAAGATGACGATCTGATCCGGTTAGTGATCTTACCTGCATTACCTTTTTTTTAGTTTGAGCATGATATACTTTGCTGAATGTCCTCTATGTTCTAATGACACATGCTTTCCCCCATTACTTGTTGTTTGAATGTCCTCTCCCAGTTAAACATTGCTACCTGCTGTGACCATCCATTTTTAGTACATTCTTCTCAGAAAATATAGATGATAAAATAAACGTGCCCAACTGGGAGAGGCCGGGCCATGGCCCCTCATGTATTAGTGTTTTAAGTATCCAAATCTGTATTTTGTACTGAATTTTAATTCTCTGATTCTTATTCTTGTTTTTTTCAGGTTGATTAGTTAAATTACATTATCCTGTAACTTATAGTTACACCAATTGGGTTTTCTGTGATATGATTATGAGTTTGACTTTGATCTTGCAGACCTAAATGTTCAAGTATGATTTTTGTGCACACACACAGGAAGCACCATGAGGTAAGCTGTCAGTTAAAGTCCAACCAGCAGCCGATGGAGATCATTGTCCTCACTACCATGTCACCAGATGAGCTTTGCATATTTTTGCTCATCTCAAACCTTTTGATGGTGGCTCAGCAGCAACTCAGTGTAAGGATTATGCTTTGAAGACCTCTCATCAGACAAAGCCCTGGGGGTGTCTTCCCTGTGGCTTTACTTTCTTACATTATTAGTCATACTATGTGTGGTATTTTTCTGGACAGAATTGTACTAATTGATGCTTTTGTGCAGTGGCTGCTCATCTTACAGGAATACACAGTGCCATCAAGACGCTCAATAGCAGGGTCCGTGTTATCCATCAGTATTTCATTGCCATGCAAAAAGGTTCGTACATATATGAAGTGCTACATTGCTTTATCTCTCGCTACTGAGATAATGCTCTATCGTGCTTGCCCATTTAGTTTTCTGTTTTGTGACTGCTGCTCTATGTTACTGTAACACAGAGCAAAGTCCTCAAGTTGTTGGGATTCATGGGTTGTACTATTGAAATTTTGTTACATATATAGTCAGGTTGTGCTTAGTTTGGGCTTAGGTGGCTATATCTTGCACTCTGTGAGTGTATTTTTCTATGAAATTAATTTTAACTTGTCTAAACTGTGAACTAGTATGAACTTAATTGTGAATATGATGTTGCTTCAGCAGTCCAGCATAAGTTTTTTGAGCTGGACAATTTTTTGACCTGCATGTAGCCATGGAGATTGATGAATTTCTACTACAAACTACATTAGAATTCTACTGAATTGTGATTTTATTCTATTCCTTTGTGTACAAGCACCATTTTCTTGATTGCACATTTATTAGTAGTAAATTGCACACTTTAAGTACTGCAATTATGGTGTGTAACATGTGCAAGATCTGGTCTTTATAAATAACTTTGTCACTATTTTTAGTTAACTTAGAGCATGCAATTGTCCTTGTCCTTTTGGGTATGTTCTGTTCGGGGGTGGCTGTTTGTGCTTGTTTGTCTTTGCAAGATAGTTGTTGCTGCCCCTAATTGCCTAATGACCACTCTTGATTGGTGTGTCTTAGCTCGTGGGAACACCCATCTCTCCACTCTGGTGAACTACACATAGCGGTCATATGCTCCTCTATGCTCAACAACAAGCAGGCTGATGCGATATTTTCCTGAAGTTATTATATTTTCAGTCTATGCCAGACATCTACATGTAACTCCACCACCTTGGTCTTCCCTTTTGTTTTGTGTTATTTTATTTGCATGATTTTTCCTTCTCATTTCCCCACTTCCTACCAGCACATCAACTCCTGAAAAGCTTCTTTTCAGGTAGATGGTGCTCATATAAGTGGGGTATGCCTATCTCTCTGCACTTTGCCACATACATTGGCTGCACTTTGCCACATACATTGGCATGTGAAGAAATTCAATTCTAGTGGCTAACTTGAAATATTCTAAATTTCATTTCTTGTTTTCTCTTTTTTAGGGTTAATATATTTGCTGTGTTCAGCCTACATCTGTTGCTGCCCTAGTTAGTTTTTTGTGTGTTTTATGTACTATCTGATGATGAGTACAGGCCCGATCTTCCGAGAGGTAGCCGGTAAGTTCGATTTGTGGAGATCTCGACGTTGGCGATCCGGCTTCAAATCAGACACGATTCGAACCCTGCAACCGTTACACCACTGCTCCGTTGGTTATCAACCAAGCACAACTTGATTGACCTCGCCAAGAAGGCTTTTCCTGCAAGCGCATCGAAGAGCATAAGCAAGAAGGTAAAACACGCAATCTGAAATTGCAAATATGAATGACGCGAATATCAATAGAGGATTCAAGAACTCGGTTCCAAAGGACTAATCGACACAGTGGAGGAGATCAAGAACGGGGGCCCTAGATCACTGTAAAAGGATTTGTCACCACAGTTACAATGAACGATTCAGTTTCTCAATGGAAAACTAAACTCTAAACAAAAACCCAATTGTGTAGCAGCGGCGACGGCTGTGTTTATAGTCTAAGACTCGACCTAGGGTTGGGGACGGCCAGGGGTTGGGCGCCCACAACTTGGGCTTAAGGCCCGACACGATACATGGCCAAGTTGGCCCAAATAGGTGACGCAACACCTTGCTGTGGTCACACAGAATGATCCATGGACCTTCTGGAGCTGGGACCAGATCCAAAACGACGGTGTCGTCGTCCCCTTTCCAACGCATCCAAGAACGGCCCGTTTCGATGTCGTATGAGAAAGTTATGACCGAAACAGTGACGACGTGTCTGCTGAATCCGAGGGCGACGTGGCAGCTGAGTTGGGAACGAATTGCAACTTGGGGAAGACCATGGCGTCGGTGTGTCCAGCGTGGCGATGTCCTCATCATCTGAGGTCAGGGCTCATCCTTGCTACACTTTGCAACTTCATGCTATGGTTGCAGTGGGTTTGTAGTGGAAAAGAATCCCACATACTGAGGTAGCTGTTTATTTTTCAGATCTTATCAGCCTTATAGATCATTTTTTTCTGTGCTATGAAACTGTCAATTAATTGAAGATCTTATCTTATTTGCTAATTGCAGGGAAGAGATTGATTAGCTAGAACTTAGCAAGCACTGGCCTGTGTTGGCTGTTCATATTTCTCTTCACTTGGTTATTCCTGAAGGGGAAAACTTGCACAAGGCAGCTCAGATACTACAACAATGGATAGGTAACTTTTATATTGACCGGCTATTTTAGGTTGCTACACTTCTTAGTTCTACAGATTCTCTAGTTTAGGTTATTTTTGTCTTATAACATGTCTACGCAGATTCAAGTTGATTAAGGAAGTTGGCTATGGGACTTTTCGGGAGTGTATGGCGTGCTATAAATAAATAGAATGGCGAAGTTGTATGTATCTGAAGATAGAACTTCTATGGAAACATTTTTTTACTGTGAACTCTGAATGAAATGATAATTACATGAGAATTTTGTCAATGCTTTAATGTAGGTTGCTGTTAAGAAAATGAAGAAAAAGTATTATTCTTTTGAGGAATGTATGAGTCTGCGTGAAGTAAAGGTATTTTAGACCAGTGATGTTGTTTTTATCATTACCTGTTATGTTCATATTTTTTTAAAAGCCATTTTGAATTGGTTACTGTTTTGTCTTGTCTCTACAGGGTTTTGTCTGGAAACTTGCTTTATGTAGTCATCCCCTTCTCCATCTCCAAGCTCAAGCAGCCTGAGGACCTATAAGCTCTAGCTCTCTCTATTCCTGTTTCCTGACTGCCTTTTTATCAAGAGCTATGTCTTTAAAGATATGGTCACTTTTTGCACCTAGGCCATCTTTATCTCAGTGTGTATGTAGAGTATTGTAGGTGATATGTTGATATAGATAGCATAAGAGTGTTATATCTGCGAGTTTTACTCATTTACTGCATACCATATACATTGGATGGTCTGAATCCGAGATTTTGCATTGAACCTGAATTGTTTGAGAAAGCACATTTGTTTATTTTCGAGCCTAATGGTCGAGGCAACAATTGTCATTCGTGCTACTGCGTTTTTTGTTTGATGTTCTTCTCCATAGTAGTTGTAGTGCTATGTTCCTATTAATCTTTTGTGTTAAAACAAAACAAATAAATCATTCGGTTAATTAATTGCAATCACCAATGATGCAAATTGCAAGTACTGAGCACCGCAATTTTAGTTCGGAGGATATGCAAAATGTCCCTTTTTGCTTGCAGAGGTTGCCTATTAGTAAGGAAATCATTCTTCTACAACAATCCTTCCAACTCTGTTGACTTGGGTGCTGTTGCACTGGGTTGTATGTGGTTTCATTGTAGTTTCAGAGCAGCCACTGCACTGTCACTCAATATTGGTCACTTTCTGGACTTTGGTGATGTATTCATTAGGGATCAGCCTAAGGATTGTTTCCCAAGTGCACTGAAAAAGTTAGAAATCTATGACTGATAAGCCAATCCATCACTGCCCAAGGTGAATGAACTTCCAAGTTCAATTTGTGAAACTGGTTTTCTCTGATTTAGAAATGTTGTACCTATTAGTTTAGTGCATGTTTGGGGAATTCCTGCATGATGCTCTGATGCCTGCTTACTTTTGGTAGCCTCATCTTGTCTTGAGTAACTCATGTGTTGTTCTTGTTCCGGGCTTAAATGCAGATCATCAGTTACATGGTAGAACATCTCATGGGCATGTAATCTGTTTATTGTTGTTTGTCGCAACACATTTCACCAATCTTGAGATGAGGGTCAGTGGCCTTTGTTAACTTATGATTTGTGCTGACACACACCTCATTTTTGTCCTTGTCATTACATAGAAAAAATTGTTTTTTGTCATTTGTGCTAACACATCTTGAACTTTGTTTATTGTGATTTGTGGCAAGACACACCTCTTTTCTGTCCTTGTCCTTTCATAGAAAAAAATTGTTTCTTGTGATTTATGTTAACACCCCTTGTCCTCTTTTTATTGTGATTTGTGCTTTCCCCAAGCCAAGTTTTTGTCCTTGTCTATTCATACACTTGTGATTTGTGCTAACACATCTTGAATTATGTTGATTGTGATTTGTGCTAGCACACATCTATTATTTGTCCTTGTCCTTTCATAAAAAAATTGTCCTCTTATGATTTGTGCTAACACATCTTAAACTTTGTTAATTATGATTTGTGCCAACACACACCTCTTATTTGCCCTTGTCCTTTCATAGAAAAAAATTGTCTCTTGTGATTTGTGCTAACACATCTTGAACTTTGTTAATTGTGATTTGTGTCAACACACATCATTTGTCCTTGTCCTTTCATAGAAAAAAATATGAGCGGTTTGGGATTCATAGTTTGTCTGTTTTCCACATTTTCTACAATTGTGTAATGTCTTACTGGGCCAAAACTTTTTCCTTGTTTATTGTGATTTATGCTAGCCCACACCATAGTTAAATTAGTAATAATACTAGTACTTTTCTAATAGCCAGAGGCAAATCATTTCTCCCTTTCAATACTGAAGCTGCACTTGCACGGCAATGCTCAGTATTTAGCTCTTCAAAGTTGATAGCAGAGACAGAAGTTTCCTTCAGTATTGCTATTGCTGTGTCATTTAAGTTCTATAGCCGTATGCAAAGCTAACCTGCGCTTTACATATAGTTTACTACCATGTTTCATTTATCCATTTCTTGATTGCACATTTATAAGTAGTAAATTGCACACTTAAATTACTGCAATTACGGTGTTTAACATGTGCAATATCCAGTCTTTATATGTAACTTTCTCACTATTTTGTTTTCCTTTTTACATTTCATTAAGCAGGAAAAACATATGTTCAGAAAACCACTACATATAAAGGATATTACAGCTTCATTCTCTCCTAATTGAACTCTTTCCTCTCCCTAATTCAAGCCTTCCTGATTTGATCCTTTGATCCTTTCCCGCCTAATCAACCCCTACGACAGCGCCTATAGTTATTACCAACCATAACATCTCTCCCCTCCTCTGGAAAGAGCTCGTCCTCGATCAAGGGTTTAATTTGTGCCTATGATATTTTCTATAATATCATATTGCTTTCAGATTATAATTCTGTTAATTGTGATTTGTGCCGGCACACCACTTTTGGTCCTTGTCCTTTCATAGTTTTTTTGTGATTTGTGGCAACACATCTTAGATATTTGTCTCTGTCCTTCCATAGAAAAAAATTGTCTCTTGTGATTTGTGCTAACTCACATTTTCCTTTTGTTTATTATGGTTTGTGCTTGCCTAGGGCAAGTTTTTGTCTCTGTGGAACACAAAAACCATAGTTTTTTTGTGATTTGTGGCAACACAAAAACTAGTTTTCTTAGAAGTTTCCCAGTGCAGATTCTTTGGGACTTAAACTATTAGAAAAGCTATTAGTGTTTGATCCAAAGGACCGTCCAACAATAGAAGAAGTAGTCCTTTGCTGTTGTCTCAAGTAGAAGGTACATTCTCTATGCAACACACTCTTTGAGAAAACTCGTTTGATGCTATCTGATCTACTCTTGCTGATATTGAGACTCTCTGTCTTAGTTAGTGGGTCTCTCTGGCACGTTTTTATTGGGCTGAATGACAGTTGTGGGTCTTGTTTGCCTGATGAAATTTGTGTGTTGCATTATCTTAAAACACATGTTTTTTTTTCCAGTGTTTCAGTTCGTGTGTTTCTTAGGCATCTAATAACTATGTGCTAACTAGTCCAAAAACACATGGTTTTTCCTATGTTAAAATCTGTGTGTTTTATATACAGCCAACAACCATATGTTAGCTTATGTTAAAACACACGTGCGTAGAGTAGATAGACTCAGACTCTAATATTTAAAAAGATCACGTCAGTAAAAATCATCTGTATAAACTAACTCACACAGTGCTAGAGTCTTCGGATAATAAATGACTTTTTTCCTCTCTCCTTGCCCCTTCCTCTCTCATCTCCTTCTCTGCTTCTCTCCGGCGAGCCAGCAGAGCGAGCACGCACGCGCAGCACACCTGGGCCGTATCGCGGCGCGGCCAGCGCGGCTTGGGCGTATCGCAGCGGCGAGCGAGCACGCGGCGGCCGGCCAGCGGAGCGAGCACACACGCGCAGCGGCGGCGCCTCCGGTGAGCACGCGCAGCACAGCCTGGGAGTATTGCGGCGCGTCCGGCGCAGCCGGCCCGGCCTGGGCGTATCGCAGCGGCGAGCGCGCGGTGCGGGCGAGCCCTCGCGGCGGCCGGCGAGCGCGGTGGTGGCCGGCAGGCGCACGGCGCGGGCGAGCCCTTGCGGCTTCCGGCGACGCGAGCGAGCCCTCGCGGCCACAAGCGCGACGGCTGCGCGGCCTGGTGCCTGGGCGACGGCAGCGGTGTCCTGCTTGTTTCCTGCGCGGCAGCGACGAGCGCGGAAGAGTCATTGGTGGCGAGAAATCCCATCGCAGGAGCAGTCCCATCGCGGGCCCTACGGCATAGAAGCTATTCGTTTCCTCCCGACGCGAATTTCGCGGTTTCTACGTGCATCGTTTCACGGCGTAGACGCAGTTTCTCCCCTGAGTAACGGTTTCATAAAAAAAAATATCTTTCTTCGTTAATTCGACTGCCACGTTTTGCTTATTGCGACTGCCCTTACTGTACCTGCTCTGAAACATGACTACTTTTTCGCTGGAGCGTTTCCCAGGAAAATGACTACTTTTTTCACTATGAAACATGACTACTCCCTCTGTCTCATTGAAAATATCGTTTTTAACTTTTAAACTTTTTATTTCATCATTTGTCTTATTCAAAAATTTTATATAAATATTATTTATTTTGTTATAACTTATTTTAGCATTAAAGATACTTTAATAATAAGTTATTTATTATATTATTTGTATAAAAATTTGAATAAGACGAACGATTAAGTAAAAAGTCTAAAAGTCAAAATGACATTTTTAATGGAACAGCTTGCAGTCCCAATGCTTTGCGCATGCGGCAGCTAGTCTTGGTTGCCTCTTGCATCTAGTAGTAGTACTACTATTGAAGAATCCACCCCATAGATCCTCCTAGCCTATGGAATAAATTCTCGCACTGCTCAATCCGTTAATCAATCGATGTAAAACAGTTACTCTTCTTTCCTCAAATAAATCTATTTTAGAGTTGTCTTAAATATAACTTTTAACAACCAAAATTATAAAAAAAATCAATATTTATAACACTAAATTAGAAACCTTATGAAAATAAATATTTATGAGTTGTCTTAAACAATTACTCCTCTGCTTGTTTGGTTCTCTCCTCACTCTGGCCTAGGTAGCGCTTCCAGGCATCCGATTTTCGATCGCCTGGGCTAAGATTGAATGCCTGGCAGTGGCTGGCAGCTGCCTGGGAGGTCGCCAACCAAACACACCATATATGTGTGCATTGTAGGAACCAAACACAATCTGTAAGAGACGTGAAAATAAACCACCTAACAAATTTGAATGGAGCATTGCAATTTGCAAGTTTTTTGGCTCATGTACTGGTATGAAGTTGGAACCCACTTCTCTTTAGGTTCCTAGTTGACCTAAATTTCTAATAGTCATATATCATGTGCCAATGTAGCCTTGTCATTTCTTGTTAGGGAAGTACAATAGGCTTGACAATTTAGGGCGTATTCGATAGTGCTCTGCACGAACGCCAACCAAACGTGCAAATGCCACTCCTCTGAAGAATCTTTGCAAATCGCGCTAAGAGGAGCGAGGAGTATGTAAAATAATAGCTTCATCCAGTTTCTTCTCGATCCCTTGGGACCGGCAAGCATCGCCTGTGAGGACACGACACCGTGGGCTAGGGAAGGGGAGGGGCAAACCAAGGAGACGATGGAAGACAAGATGGTAGCACGGCATGAGCCGGGGAACTGAGACAGTGGCGCGCCCCAAGGAGACAGCAGCATGGCACCGCACAGGCAAGGGAGGGGAGAGGAGGGGTAAGCCGATGACCGTGAAGGCGTTGGAGAGGAAGAAGAAAGAGCAGAGGATATGCACAGTGAGTTCGGCATGTGAGAAGATAAGGAGAGAAAAGAAAAAAAAGAAAAAAAAATAAGGATGTTATGCATATTTTACTCTTTTCAACAAACAAGAGAAGTTTGGCTAAAAAACAAACAAGAGAAATTATTTTACCAAAGTTTTTCGAGAACAAGTGAAGCTAGAGTCAGGAAAAGTTGTCTCATTGGAAAAGTTATAGTTGAAGTTGTTTTAACTAGGGCTGGAGCTCGATCTACTGGCTAGGATGCCAAAAGTGGCAATCATAGAAACACTACGCACCTATACCAACAGACGGTGCGACAACCTCAACGCTGAATCATTAACCAGCAAGCAAATAGTAAATTTGTGTGTTAATCTTGCTAAATAAGTCCAGATTTGGAAGAGAAAATTCAATCACAAATAGTTCAGAAAAATATTAAATTTACTATCAAGGATCGCATGCTAAGAAAGCACAAAAGATCTCTTTGGTTGCACTGCACATTTTTCTCTAGCTTTTCATGGTGCTTGTGATATCATCAAACGGGTGAAACATCGTGTGAAGCTTTATTTTTTGTTATGGATTTATTTCATAATGTTTGAATTTTGGTACCCCTTACATAAAATCCTACATCAATGAGCACCCTTATAGAACAAAAAAACCTAGATCTACCACTGTCAAATGTATTATCCAGGGCAGTAGGGCACGGATCCATCAATGGACATTTTCACGGTGTTGCTTCAAGGCTCTCATATTTTTTCCAATGTTTGTAATTTAATTTTCATCTTGTTTGGAAAGTTTCGTAACATTTTCATAGTCCAGGATGGAGGCAAACGCCTTATGTTGAGCGTATAAGAGTGAGTATAATGACCCCGTTCGCTTCGCTGAACAAATAAGCCGAAACACTATTCCAGCTGATTTATTATGAGAGAGAAAACACTATTGCAGCTGAAAAAATAAGCTGAAAAAGACGGATTATAAGAGAAGCGAACAGACCCAATAAGGAGCTGCAAGCAGGTTAAATGTTGAGATGGAGGAGAGAGGGAAGAAGAGATATGAGAGGTAGGCTGAGAGGTAGATCGTAAGAATTCATACAGCCAGCAACTGGCTATATTATTAGTCTTGCTCTAACAGGGGCAAAGCAACGTGTACTTATCGGGGTCAGCCTACCTCTACAAATTTTGGCAAATCCTAACGCCCTGTTCGCTTGGCTTATAAGTCGTACTTTTTTAGCCAACGAACAATATTTTTCTCTCACAATAAATTAGTCAACAGTACTTTCAGCCATGGCTTATCAGCAAAGCAAACAGAGCATATATAGATTCACTGTTTGCTAGTACATTTTGTACGATGATCAATGGTGGCCAGCTGACCCTTGTGATTTTCGTGCCTGGCTTCGCCACTGGTGTAAGGATGCAAGTAGATATATATCAATAGTGTTTTGTTGGATAGTTAATTGTTTACTTCATCCCCTTAAACTAATTACTAAGTATTTGGCACGCTATTTTATTCATTGTCCTGTTCGCTTGGCTGATAAGCCATGGCTGAAAGTATTGTTGGTTAATTTATTGTGAGAGAAAAATAATGTTTGTTGACTGAAAAAATACGGCTCATAAAGCCAAGCGAACAGGGCGCATGCTATTTAATGCCTTCTTCCTAAAAATGGGCATACAATGTCCGATTCAATCACTAGAGGCCTCCAAAATTCTAAATTCCAAACATAATGATTGCTTCAAGGTACAATCAACCATACGAGTCTTGGGTGTTTGGTTTGCATCTCCTAAAGTTTAGCCACCTAAACCAGTTCCTAAACTTTAGTTAGTCCCGGTTTGGTTTGGTGGATTAAAAGAGACTAAAAGAGGTCTTTTAGTTCCTTTTCGTAGGGTGTTTGGCTCCAAAGTGACTAAAAAGATGAGGTTTAGTATAATTTAGCAACATTTGAGTGACTAGTTGGCTAAAGTCCTTTTAGTCTCATTTAGTCAAAATGTTTGGATAAAAAGTGACTAAATAAGACTAGATTTAGAAGACGAAGAGTGAACACCCCTTTACAAAACACTTAGGGCCTGTTTGGATTAGTCCCTGACTCCATGTGAATCTTGCCTGGCGCATGTGCGGCTCCCCGGTATCCGATTTCGAGCGCCTGGGGCCAGGATGGCTGCCTGGGCGTAAGCTTGCGTGGGAGGCATCAATCAAACAGGCCTTAGTGATGCTTCACGGCACAACCAACCACAAACCACATGCGTCTTCAAATTACAAACACTCAATGATTGCTTTCAAGGCATAATCCACCATAAATCACATGGGTTTTCTAACACAGATATATACAAAGCTTAACAGGGTGGTACACAACATAAAAGCCATGATCATTTTCCATGAAGAACATGAGACTCACCATAAAATGAACAAAATGCAGAAAATGACACAACACACCAGCTTAAGCAGCACTCTGTTTTGAATTCGAGCCTAGGAAGACATCAGTGAGCACCGTCTCGGACTGCAGCGACGCCTTCAGCGTCAAACCCTGCAAGGCATATGGATCATCATGAAACCCACCACAAATCACATGCTTTTTCGAACACAGATACAAAGCTTAACAGGGTGATATACAATCCATGATTAATTTCCCTGAAGCACCATAAAATAAACAAAATGTAGAAATTAAATGACTCGGCACACCAGCTTAAGCAGCACTTGTTAGTTGATCTCCACTAATAGGCCCAACGGCCTATTGGGCCCTTGCCTCTACTCCCTGATCGGGGGAGCCCAACCCTAACTGGTTGGTGGGCCCTTATCGCACAGCACATATATAGAGAGGAGTGGGGAACTAGGCTCAGGTAATGAGGTTGACCGGAGCCGCCACACCCACCTACAGAGAAAACCCTAAACCGATCCTAAAGAAGTGCTGCCAGCGACGGGATGTGCCCCGCCACCGCCGTCGCCCCTGCAGGATCACTACCGTACCACTACGGGTCACCACAGCGCCACTAGGTCTACACCGGGCCACTAGTGATCGTCTCCATGGTGATGGATGCCTACTACACCGACGGCATCAGCGTCTACCCGCTATGGTGCATCTACTGAGAAGGCAAGGAGCCTTCACCGCATCTACGGTTACACACAGAGAGGTACACATCAATCCTAACAATGGTACCAGAGCTAGGTTGCCTCTATGTGACTCTAACCCTAATCGGGTAAAAGAAACAGAAAAAGGGACCAGGGATGGCGGAGGTCACTGGAACCCCGGTCACCACCGCCACCGCGTGGGAAAAGTGCCGCACTAACACGGCAAGAAAGAACAGATCCATGTTCGGATCAGAGAAGAAGTAAAGGAAGGGGAAAAGAAGGATTCGGTACAAATAAGAAAAGAAAAGAAATCAAAAGAAAACCGAACCCTAACCCTAGATCCCCTTTTTGGGTGAACAAACGAAAAGAAAAGAAAGAAATGTGATTCGGCTTAGACCCGCTTAGATCCGAAGGGGAAGAAGAAAAGGAACCCTAGATTCAAACCCTAATTCCCTACATCAGTTCGGATAAGAGAAAAGGAAACTCAAATCAGAGAAAGGGAAAAGGGGTAGGTCGTTTTTCAAACCCTAACCCTAGTTCTAAACCCTATTCTCATCCACTGGTTTGGAAAAGAGAATAACACAGTCCAAATCGAAAAGAAGAAGGGGATGGGAAAGGAGAAAGGGAGAAGGGGAAAGGAACTGATTCGGATGGGAAGGGAACCCATTCGGATGAACAAAAAGAAAAGAAATCAAAGAACAGAAAACCAAATCGGCAAAATCGAATCGAAAAGCGAAACCCTAACCCTAATTTTGACCCCATCCCCACCATGGGTTAATCCCAGAAGAGAGAAGGGACGGGGAAGAAGGGAAAAGGGGGATGGACCCACCTTCGCCGGTGCGGGAGAAGAAGGGCCAAACCGGGGCAGCTGCTCGCCGAGCTCGGCAAAGGGGGCACCACGGCCAGGCCACTCGACGGCGGCGTGCTCACCCATTGGGGAGCACGCGCGCCGGCGAGGGGGCCGGTGACGGCGCCATGCCTCGCTCCACCATCCGCTCACTCGCCGTCTTGCTCTCGGTGGCTACTGTCCTTGCGCTGAGAAAGATAGAACGACGCGAGAGAAAGAAAGAGAGAGAGCGAAGAGAGAGACAACGAAGGATCAAATGACCTAGGGTTTTTGGGACTCACAGCCACGGTGGGTTTTTGACCTCCCGAAATGCGCGGGCGAGTCGTCGATCAGATCGAACGGCTACAAATGATCGGGCCGACTCGCAGCCCAGGCAGGAGCGCGCGGCAGCGCGCTTTGCCGGCCCAGGCCCAGGTTGTGGCCTGGGTGCAGCCTGCGCGTGCACGGTGAGCTGGGCCGAGCTGGCTTTTGCCGGGTTTTGGGCCGAGAGAAGCAGAATGAGCCCACATTTTCTGTTTTTCTTTTTTAGTAAATTGAAAAATGGAAAATGGCTCAAAAGAAATAGAGAAAAGAGAATTTTCCCGTGGGTAAAATTCAAGAAATTGAGTATATGTTTTCCGCTGCTAAAGAAAAAGTATATTCTCCAGTGTTTTTGAACCGATGTGATATTTAACTGGAGAAAAAGAAAGTTTTCCAGTAATGTTTATTTCCTGGAAATTGATTAATGGATTAAAGAAAATAGAAAAAGCAATTTTTCCCTGTGGGTAAAATTCATAAAAAGAGATTTTTCCGCTGCAAAAGAGAATGTTGGTTCTCCAGTTATTTTGATCCAATGTGGTATTTAATTAGAGAAAAAGAGATTTGACATGATTATGATGTTATTTTCTGACCAACGTTGTTAATAACAATATCATAATTTTAATGATTTATGCATTAATTCTACTTCTGTCTAACGGTGATGTAGAATTAGTGTATAAGAAGAGTTGTAAATTTTAATGATTTATGCATTAATTCTACTTCTGCCCAACGGTGATGTAGAATTAGTATGTAAGAACAGTTGTCAAAGTTAATGATTTATGCATTAATTCTATTTCTGTCCAACGGTGATGTAGAATTAGTGTATAAGAATAACTGTATGTTTTGATTTTGACCAACGTTGGAATCAAGGCATTCAAATGGTGTTATTTTATGTTAAGAAAAGTTTTGACCTGTTTTTCATCTTGTCTAAGGTGGACTGGGTAGTCACCTCACCGTGTTCCACTGAGTTTGTGGCACCGGTGAGGGAGACAAAAGAGAATGATGCCACTTGGGCAACTAAAGAAAGGGATTTTGAATCCCAAAAGATGTCCTATGACTTTTGGGCATAGAAAGTAGGTCACTGTCAACAAGAAATGTTTGGCTGTGATAAAGAACATGATTGAACCTAAAATTGTGGGCTCAATCCCAGAATGTGACACGGTCACCGAGTACCTCGATAGAATAAAGAGTCAGCTCACTGGCTCTTCAAAGACATATAAAGAGTTAGTTCACTGGCTCTTCAAAGATATATGCCACTCAGCTAATGAAGCAGCTGGTGACAGAGTGTTAATCTAGAAATGGTGGCATAAGAGAGCTCATGATGCGTCGTCAAAATTATGGCACTATCGTTTAGGCTATATTTTGAGGGGGAGAATAGAAAGATAAGTTAAGAATGATATTCTTCCTCCATTAGAGCTCTCAGATTTAGAACAATACAAAGAATGCATAAAAAGGAAAGTGAAGCGCAGGAATTTTACAGATTATTCACACAGACATCTGTGGTCAGTTTCCTGTAAAGAGTGTGGATGGTAATGATTCGTTCATAACATTCACAGATGATTACTCCCATTATGGCCATATTTATCCAATCAAAGAAAGAAAAGATGTATTGGATAAATTTAAGATATTAAAGATTAAGATAGTTAGGTCTGACCATGGGGGAGTACTACGGTCGGCATACCCTAAAAGAATGGCATAGTAGCCCAGTATTCTACACCGGGCAAACCTCAGCAGAATAGAGTAGCTAAAAGAATCAATCGTACCCTAATGGATATGGTGGGCAGTATGATAAGTTACTCTACCTTACAGTTGAGCCTATGAATGGAGGCGTTAAAACTGCCACTCATATTCTCAATAGAGTATCAAGAAAGTCGGCGCCCAAAACACCGTATGAGTTGTGGACAGAAGGAGTACCCTCGCTAAACCACTTCTGTGAATGTGGGGAGCCCTGCTAAGGCTAAAGTGTTTAACCTAAACATTGGAAAGTTATATCCTAAAACAGTAAGTTGTCATTTGTTTGGCTACATAGAAAAGTCAAAATGTTTTCGTTTCTACTATCCAAAGAGACACACAAAGTTTGTGGAAACAAGACACGTTTTCCTAGAGGATGAAAAGATGAGGGGGAGCATGGTAGCTCAAGAAATTGACATTGAAGTGAAGCGGGTGTATGCGCCCACTCCAATGATTCATGAGCTAATTTTCTCACTACATGCTGTCGCTGCACCGACAGTGCAAGATACTATGATATCAGCACCTGTTGTTATTCCACCTATGGCAACAATGAATGAAAATGAGAAACATGTTCTTCAGGATCCTATAGAACCTATTGCCACACATGAGGGGGAGCAACAATAGCCTCAAACAGTAGGTGTGCCAAATGTGGAGGCTCCTAGAAGGTCTCAAAGAGTTAGAAAATCAGCTATTTCTGCTGATTATGAGGTGTATAACACTAAGGAATTTCAAATGGAGGATGATCCCACCTCATTTGAAGAAGCCATGAGAAGTGATCATTCATCAAAGTGGCTGTAAATGGGTCTACAGAACAAAACTTGACTCTCAAGGGAATATAGAAACATATAAAGTGTGACTTGTGGCAAAAGGCTTTATGCAAAGAGAAGGGATTGATTACAATGAGACCTTTTCTCCAGTCTCATGTAAAGTTTCCTTCAGAATCATAATGACATTAGTGGCACATTACGATTGAGAATTACATCAGATGGATGTAAAGACGGCATTTCTCAACGGAGACTTGGAGGAAAATGTTTACATGGCACAACCAAAAGGTTTTGTCATGGAAGGAAAAGAACGAATGGG
Organism: Miscanthus floridulus; assembly: GCF_019320115.1. NCBI lineage: Eukaryota > Viridiplantae > Streptophyta > Magnoliopsida > Poales > Poaceae > Miscanthus > Miscanthus floridulus. The sequence goes on along the minus strand of NC_089585.1, from coordinate 16,583,456 downwards.
ATGCCGCCTAAAGAAATCCATTTATAGATTAAAGCAAGCTTCAAGACAGTGGTACTTGAAGTTTGATCAGTCAATAAAGATTTTTGGGTTTTAAAAGAGAATGTAGAGGACAATTGTGTCTATGCAAAGTTTAAGAATGGGAAGTTTATCTTCCTTGTCATATATGTAGATGATATCTTACTTGCTAGTAGTGATGTTAGTCTACTATAGGAGACAAAGAAGTTTTGTCCTCAAAACTTGATATGAAAGATCTTGACGAAGCCTCGTTCGTTCTAGGGATCGAGATTCACCGAGATAGAAGAAAAAGGGTATAATGACTGTCACAAAAGGCATACATGGAAAAGATCTTAAAGAAATTCAGTATGCACAAATATAGTCCCTCACCTGCTCCTATAGTCAAGGGCGACAGATATGGAGATTTTAAATGCCCCAGTAACTAATATGAGCTCAATCGATAAAGTGAAAGTGGTTCCATATGCTTCAGCTGTCGAAAGCTTGCAATATGCTCACGTATGTACGCGCCCTGACTTGGCATTTGTTATCGGGTTTTACTTGGCAGATTCCAGAGTAATTCTAGAATAGAACACTAAAATTAGTAAAGAAAGTCTTGCATTATTTGCAAGGAACAAAAGGCCTCATGATGACATATAGAAGATCTGATTCACTCCACATGGTGGGATATTCAGATTCTGATTATGCGAGAGTGAATGCATATCTAGACGTGGATTTTCTATCATCTCGCAAAGGGGAGCTATTTCATGGAAAAGCTCAAAGCAAACTATCACTACATCGTCCACAATGTATGATAGTTTGTAGCGTATTATGAGGCAACGGGCAGGTGAACTGACTAAAGAAGTTCATACCCGGTTTGAAGGTGGTTGACGACATCTATAGACCACTTAAAGTTATACTGCGATTATAATCTGGCAGTACAGTATGCTCACAACATAAGTCAAGTGGTGCTGCCAAACACATTGACATAGAGTATTATGTTGTGAAAGATAAAGTCCAGGATCAAGTCATGAGTCTTGAGCATATAAGTATAGAAAAGATGCTCGTGGATCCGTTTATAAAAGGCTTACCACCCAACATGTTCAGAGGACATGGTGTTCAGAGAACATGTAGCTAGCATGGGTTTAAGGGAAAGCCTATAAAATTCCTGGACAAAAGAAGGCCCAAAGATAAGTATCTATTTTAGAACAGAGTAGTGAGTTGTAGCTATTAAGTCTATCGGCAATGGATCATGACAATGAGACATGCTCTATGAGCTAATCTGTAATGGAATGAACAAAAGTAAATGATATGAAAGTGAAAGATAGAATGAGATCAAGGGGGAGAATGTTAGTTGATCTCCACCAATAGGCCCAACGACCTATTGGGCCCTTACCTCTGCTCCCTGATCGGGGGAGCCCAACCCTAACTGGTTGGTGGGCCCCTGTCGCACAGCACATATATATAGAGGAGTGGGGAACTGGGCTCGAGTAACGAGGTTGACCGAAGCCGCCACACCCACATATAGAGAAAACCCTAAACCGATCCTAAAGAAGTGCTACCAGCGACGGGATGTGCCCCACCACCGTCATCGCCCCTGCAGGATCACTACCGTACCACTACAGGTCACCACAGCGCCACTGGGTCTACACCGGGCCACTGGTGATCGTCTCCATGGCGATGGACGCCTACTACACCGATGGCATCGGCATCTACCCGCTGCGGTGCATCTACTGAGAAGGCGAGGAGCCTTCACCGCATCTACGGTTACACATAGAGAGGTACACATCGATCCTAACAGCACTCTGTTTTGAATTAGAGCCTAGGAAGACATCGGTGAGCACCGTCTGGGACTGTAGTGACGCCTTCAGCAATGCCAAACCCTAGGCATATGGATCATCATGAAACCGTCGTCAGAATGTAAAGAACACACTAATGAATCTCGGTGAAATCAAATGTGCCTAAAGACGATCTAAGATATAGTATGAGAAATAACCTCTTTGTGACCGATCTCCACGTCCTTGGCCTGCAGCTCGCTGATGTCGGTGATGCTGAGGGAGACGAGGGTGGTGACAGTGGTGATGGTGGAGATGGGCGCCATGGAGAGGTCGTCCATCACGGTGTACGTCACTGTATCCCGCATGTACCCGCTGCTGCTTCCGCTTCTCATGTTCGCCGCTGCCGCAGCCACTGTGCTGCCATCGGGCTCCACGAGCTGCACCTCTATGGTAATCTTGCGTTTGCACATGGGGCACAACGTGCCGCTAACCCTGGTGGCATAGTCATAGCACCTCGAGGAGTAGCTACAGCCCTTGCACCTGAACAGCTAGCCGCCGTCTAGCTTTGGCGATGCCTCCGCCGGAACCGCCGCCGTGGGCGTGGCGGCGATGAGCTAGGGGATGGTGGAGGGCTTCAGCAACGCGTCCTTGGCGGCATCGTAGCAGCAGACGTGGCCACCGGCGTCCAGGCTCTCCATGCTTCGGTACAGGTTACCAACCGAGCCGACCATGGCTCCCGTCGCCGTCGGGCGCTTGGCCATCCGCAGTGAGTTGCTGGTCGAGCGGTGAGACCGAGCCGGCCCTAGTGCTCGTGGCTGTTGGCAATAGATCGTCAATCACAAGCGTGTACACACGGTGGCTAAGCCTAGACACAAGATCACGCTAGATCAGAGATGAAATCGGATGAACATGAGATGAACACACACAGTAACCGCCAGGGTGACGGTGCCCCTTTTCACCTTCGACTAAATAGAATACAAACACAGATACAAGTGTTCCAAAGCTCTAACTCACACTTCTAACTCCCTACTACTTATACTAGTAGCTAATGAGCACACTTACAACACGCAAATTCAAATTACACACTGATACATGTTGGCTAAAACAAACTGTCAGACACAGACACATGTCGTGGGCACGGTCACCCCGCTCTACCCTGTCTAGTAACTATTCCCGCCAACGCCGTAGTTCAAATTATGCTGCAGCTTCTCCCTAACCGGTTACACCACAGTGTGTCTACCACCTGGGAACACATCATGCTTACACTAAGATTCTCCCCCTTAAGCTTGATGTGGACTCAGTTCACGAACTCCCAACAAATGCCTCATCACTGCTAGCTTCACTACAGCCAATGGCTTGGTCAGGGCATCTGCTTTCTGTTCACTTGGTACGGACCTTCTTCACCAAGATCTATCCACGCTCAACACATTCACGAATGAAATGATACTTAATATCAATGTGCTTGCTACAGCCATGAAAAACTGGGTTCTTCATCAAGGCAATAGCAGAATTGTTATCCACTAACAATGTCACCTTCATTGGCTTCTTTGCAGTCAACTCTCCCAGCAGTGTTCTCAGCCATAAAGCTTGCTTTGCTGCCTCTGTTGCTGCCATGAATTCAGCCTCACACGATGACAAAGCTACTGTCTTTTCTTTGTGGGAATTCCAAGTAACTAGACCCTCATTCAGATAGAATGACATGCCTCTAGTGCTTCTTCTTCCAACCAGATCTCCTCCCACATCACTATCAGAGTACCCCACCAGTACTTCTTCTGACTTGGTCTGAGTATACACCAACCCAAACTCCAAGGTACCTTTGAGATACCTCATTATCTGCTTGACTGCATTTCTATGCTTCACAGTTGGCTTTTCCATGAACCTACTAGCTATGCCAACAGAGTAAGAGAGGTCAGGTCTTGTGTGCAGCAAGTACCTCAAACAACCAACAATTCTCCTGTATTCAGTAGCATCCACTCTCTCACCCTACTTATCTGCATCAAGTTTGACTCCAGGATCCATTGGGACTTTGGTTGGGTTGCAATCTGCCATCCCAAACTATGACAAAATCTTCTTTGCATAGCTGCTCTGTCTAATTGTGATGTGATCCTCAAGTTGCTCCACCTCAATCCCAAGATAAAATGACAATAAACCCAAGTCACTCATCTCAAACTGTGAGGTCATCTGCTTCTTGAATTTGTCTATCTCTGAAACATCTTCACCAGTCACAATTAGATCATCGACATATACACCAAGTATCACTGCATTCTTCCCAATTCCCCTTTTGTAAACAGCAGGTTCACTAGCACATTTACTGAAACCCAGCATCTTCAATGACTTGTCAAGCTTAACATTCTAGGCTCTTGGAGCCTGTCTGAGCCCATACAATGCCTTGCTCAATTTGAGAACCATTTTCTCCTTGCCTTTCTCAACATAACCTTAAGGCTGTGCAACATACACTTCCTCTTCCAATTCTCCATTTAGAAATGCTATTTTCACATCAAGGTGATGAACTTGCCATCCTCTATTTGCTGCCAATGCTAGAATTATTCTGATAGTATCTAATCTTGCAACTAGAGCAAACACTTCATCAAAGTCTACATCTTGCTGCTGCACATAGCCCTTTGCTACCAGCCTAGCCTTATGTTTCACAACTTCACCATCTGCATTTTTCTTGAGCTTAAATACCCATTTTAGCCCAATTGTTTTCTGCCCAGGTGGCAAAGTGGCAAGTTCCCATGTTCCATTTTTGTAGATTGATTGCATCTCACTGTCCATAGCCTGAACCCAATTTGGATCATCAACTGCTTCACTGAAACATGATGGTTCCTCCATAACTGTGAGCAATGCAGCTACCTCCACTGCATCTCCCTGCTCATCTGAGCCTGCATATTCCAGATCATCTTCTTCTGGTTCAAGAGTTACTACATGAGAGTGTTGATACACTTCATTCATGCTTCTGAACCTCTTTGGTGTTTCATCACAATCATCACTGTCCATGGCCTCCATCATTTCCTGATCCTAGCCTAAACTCTGAACTGACTACTGTGGTGACTCTGTCTGCATCCCTATTGTTGGATTTTGAACAGATTCTGAATTGCCTTCAGTATCTGCTGACTCCATGCCTCCCCCTACAACTAAATGCTGTCCACCACTGTCTTCTACACTCTGATCAGCTGGATGATCATCATGAGCTCCTGCATTATCTCTAATCTCAACACCAGCATTTTTCTAAGAGTACCACTGTCCACTCTCCATCTCAACTAAAAAACATTCAGTATCTATAGCATCCCAGTCCCACATCACTATCTCCTCAAAAACTACATCCCTGCTAACCATAATTCTGTTGGTTTGAGGATTAAACATCTTGTGAGCCTTGTTGTCTTCCTCTATGCCAAAGTATACCATTGGCACACTCCTATCATCCAATTTCTTCAAGTGTGGCATTGCTGATCTGACATGACCCTTGCACCCAAATATCCTCAAGTGCCCTAGATGTGGTCTCTTGCCATTCCATGCCTCATATGGTGTCCTATACCCCATAGCCTTTATTGGTAACCTATTCAGCAAGTAGACAGAATGTCTCACTGCCTCTGCCCAAAACCTGCCAGGTACCTTCATGCTCTTCATCAAAGCCCTTGTCATCTCCATAACTGTTCTATTCTTTCTCTCCACTACACCATTCTGCTGAGGTGTATATGGAGCTGTGAATTGCCTCCTGATGCCTGACTCATCACAAATTCCATGGAACACACCATTCAGAAACTCACCTCCTCTATCAGATCTCAATACCTTGATGTTGTTCCCATAGTTATTCTCAACTTGAGCTTTGAACTTTTCAAAGGCTAACACTGCCTCATCCTTGGATTTCAGCATATACACAGTACACCACCTAGTGCAGTCATCAACAAGCAACATGAAGTATTTGTTCCCACTTAGTGTGGAAGGTGTGATAGGACCACACAAGTCCACATGAACTAGCTCAAGTGGCTCATCTGCCCTCCAATGTGTTGAATGAGGAAAAGGTGTCTTAGTTTGTTTTGCAACCAAACAGGACTGACAAACTTGATCAGGTTTCTGAATCAGTGGAATACCCCCTGCCATTTCCTTATCTGCTAGCTGTTTCAGAGAATTAAAATTAACATGCCCCAATCTCCCATGCCACAACCATCCCTGATCTCCCAAACTTGTCAACAAACAAGCAGGTTCAACAGCATTGAGCTCTATCTTATACAGCCTATTTGCAGTTCTCTAAACACACATGATCAACCTAGGTGGATTTTTCTCAGAAACAGTAATCTCATCATCATCCATCACAACTCTATGACCAATTTCAGTTAACTGCCCAAGACTTATCAGATTTGCTCTAAGCTTTGGTATGAAATAAACATTTCTTAGCACCCACTGATCCCCAGTTTTACCCTGAAACACAATGGACCCTATCCCCTGAATTTCAACTGCAGAACCATCACCAAAACGCACCTTACCAGTGAATGATGAATCAATCTCCTTGAACTTGTTCCTGTCTCCAGTCATGTGGTTACTAGCACCGTTGTCGAGGTACCAGATCTCTCCAGTGGGCTCTCCATTGTCGGTGAAGTGAAGCTCCGGCTGCATTGGGCCACCACTCAGACACTGCTTCTTCTGAATCTTCTGTGGTGAGAACTGTAGTGGATCAGACAATTCCAACTCCGCATACAGCACTGATGGCTCCATCTCTGCCCTTGCATGATGCACCTCCTCTTCTTTCTTATGTCCCGGACAGCAATTAGCATAATGCCCATAGCCATGGCATTTGAAGCACTTGATGTGACTCTTGTCACGTTTCTCTGTGCCTTCTCTCCCTGCATAACCGCGCCCACCGCGGCCACTGTGGCCGCCTCCATGACCACGGCCTCTTCCCCGGCCGCCACTGCTCTATGATCTCCCACCACCAGAGCTCTTGCCACCCGACTTCTTCTGCCTCGCCTCCCACTCTGCTTGAGTGAGGAGAGCCTACCCATTCTCAAAGCGCACACCACCAACTCCCCGCTTGGTGCGCTCCTCAAATGTTCTGAGCCGGCCAATGGCTTCATCAAACGCCAAGGTCTTCAAATCACATAATTGCTCGATCCCGGCCATGATTTGGATGAATCGACCGGGCACAGTGTCAAGCAACTTCTTCACCATGGCTGAATCCTCCAACGATCCTCCAAGATTGCTGTATCTGACTGACATCGCCGTCAATCTTCCGGCAAACTCATCGATGGATTCTTCTTCCTTCATCCTGAGAGCATCAAACTCTGCCTTCAAGGTCTGCAGCCGCACATCTCTGACATGCTCTGCCCCCACAAACCTTGCCTTCAACGAGTCCCAAACTTTGTTCCCTGTCTTCTTCTTGGCAACTTGCATCAATAGCTCATCGGTCAGGCACTGGAACAGGTGCGCCCGCACCTTCTTGTCCTTCCCCGCCGCCGCCTCCGTCAGTGCTCTCGTCGAACTGCCCTCCGGTGGTTCCACAACCTCCCACCAACCCTGCTCCTCCATGATCGCCTACACCCGGATACTCCAGCTGGTGAAGTTCGTCGCCGTCAGCGTCGGGAACACCTGCCGGTACCCGCCACCGTCGCCGCTCCCACGATCTCCATCAGCAACCGTCAAGGACATGGATGAACTCTCGGTGCAAATGCTTAGTGATTGCTGCTCTGATACCAAATGTTGGCAATAGATCGTCAATCACAAGCGTGTACACACGGTGGCTAAGCCTAGACACAAGATCACGCTAGATCAGAGATGAAATCAGATGAACATGAGATGAACACACACAGTAACCGCCAGGGTGACGGTGCCCCTTTTCACCTTCGACTAAACAGAATACAAACACAGATACAAGTGTTCCAAAGCTCTAACTCACACTTCTAACTCCCTGCTACTTATACCAGTAGCTAATGAGCACACTTACAACACGCAAATTCAAATTACACACTGATACATGTTGGCTAAAACAAACTGTCAGACACAGACACATGTCGTGGGCGCGGTCACCCCGCTCCACCCTGTCCAGTAACTATTCCCGCCAACGCTGTAGTTCAAATTATGCTGCAGCTTCTCCCTAACCGGTTACACCACAGCGTGTCTACCACCTGGGAACACATCATGCTTACACTAACAGTGGCGAGGAGCTTCATCACCGCGGAGAGGGGGAGGGCGAGCAGGGAGAAGAGGAAATCGATCACCTCCTTGCTGGCCTCGGCGTACACGACCCACTGCGCCTTGGTGTCAACCAGGAGCTTCATGGTGAGAACGGCGGCGGTAGCTGTAGGTTTTGGTGCCATCTCAGGAATCGCGCGCGCCACGCGGTGGAGGAGCGGCAGCGGTGCAAGCAGTTTGGCGAAAGCAATGAGAGCGCGAGACAACTTCATGCGCTGGAGATTTATTAATATTCTGCTTGGGAGACGAAGGGATTTGCTTGCACTGCATCGATGGTAGTGTGTGTGCGAGGACGGAAGCCAAACGCTTAATTCGCCGCGACCGTCAAACTGTCTCGCCTCCGTCCTCGTTCCTCGGTCCTCACTACGGCGGACGCGAACCGTCGCAATTCTACATGCACATGCACACGACCGGTACGATTCCGGCTTGGGCTTTAATTCGGAGGCCCAGAAGCCACGTGTTGACGACGATCATGGGCCAGCGCTCGACGTACACATGTCTCCCCACTCTCTACTGGGCTAAACTTGCGTAGGCCGAGTTACCAAGCTTACTGCTAGGCCCCAAGTGCCCAAAGGCTCATGAACCTTCCCATCCGGCCATCCGCATTTCCGCACACGAAACAGCAAGGGGCAAAATAGTACAGTAGTATATAGAACCCAAAAGCCAAAACCCATCAACAGCAGGCCAGCAGCACTGTGAATGCCTTCCCCTCGTTATTCACCACGCTAATCCTCCTCCGCCTACTCCTTACCTTTGATTTTTTTTTCTGCTCCTCTTATTGTTTTTATTACACGAGATGGGTGTACCCTGTCCGATTTCGACCGTTCCCATCTTGCCGTGCGAATGTCGTCGTTGCTGATTTCCCTCTCTATGTTTGGATGGTGATTGTCCCACTCTTCACGCGCTGCCTTGGCCGGTTAGGATTCCTAGGGTTTAGTGGTCGGGCTAGAGTTGGGTTTGGATTTGGGCCAGGGGCCCAAAGCTCTATTCTGCGATGGACATGAACAAGCAGAATGTGCAGGGGATCATTTATAATTGACTGTAATTGAGTATCTGGGCATTGGGGGAATCTGATCCTAGGTTGTCTGTCACAATATAGGATTATAGGTTTACAAGATTCTTGTGCTCAAACGAAAGTGATTTGCACGATTTCCGCTAGTTGTGATTTAAATTTGGTTGTCCCATTAATTTCTGTCTCTCCCAAGTCCCAAGTGGTACGAAGAGTTTTTGTACCTTGTTTTTATTTCCATTTTCTGCCTCCTCTGAATACAGCTGAATCTGTATACCTATACCAGTTTGACAAATTTGAACATGATGATGCTCTGTTTTTTTTAAAGGCCGTGATGCTGTTTTATTACTGGGCTATTGACCATCAGGGAAATGTAGATCAATTGGTACTCAGCTAGTAACCAAAGACGATGTTCTTGTTGTGCGATCAGTTTCTCTTGGTTTCTACTTTATAGATAGAAGTTGACACAATAATAATGTTTCTCATTCTGCTTATCACCTCCATTAAAATCAATTGTTCTGTTGCAAAACTGAAACACGCATTTTTTTACTCTGTTCTGGTAAATTCGAACTCTAACACTAGTTAACTATGAACGCCTGTATAACTTCCTTTCCCTGGTGGCAGTAGCAGACACCAATAAGCCACCAAGAGATTGGAAGACTTATCATAAGGACAGGATATAATGGCTACTAATGAATTATCGTTGAAGCTCTTGATTGATACCAAGGCTCAGAAAGTCTGCTTTGCTGAGGCTGGCAATGACGTTGTTGAGTTCCTCTCCACCCTCTTGTGCCTCCCTGTGAGCACCATTACCAGTTTGCTTACCAAGGAGCGAATGGTTGGCACCATTGGGAATGTTCTTGACAGTCCGCAGGAACTGGACGCCAAGTATGTGATCTCAAGCAAGAGCAAGTAACGCTATGTCAGCCCAGCCGTCGCTCCCAGTGTGCTTCATCCTTTGCAGCAGCTTCTGGATGCACCGCTAAATGCCAGTGATAGTTTTTTCACATGTCAGGGGAAAACGGACAGCTATGGAAGACTTGCTGCACCTGCATGTGGTTATTTTTCTGCTATAAAGGGCACCATATGCCCTAGTTGTTCCAATTCAATGAATGTTGCAATGAGACATGTCAAAGCCGATGGGTTGGTGGCTGGGACTGCCACGTACACTGTCAAGGACGATCTCTCAATAACTCCGGCATCTAGCGTGTCTAGCATTGCCTTGCTTGCACAGAGTGGTGTGAAGGATCTGAGCACGCTGCAAGAAAGGATCGTGAAGATTGGCAAGGAAGAGGTTGCATACTTATTTATTATTCTCCTTGTAAGTTGTTTTGGTACTTTCAAGCCTGTTGTGTTTATTGTGATTTCTGTATCCAAATGCAGGTGTTGGAGATACTTCTTGCTTCCTTGAAGTCTAAGACAGTCCTGACCGATGTCTTTCTCCAGAAGAAAAAAGTTCGATGCAAGAAGGAAACTGCTGCTTAATAATGCATGCATGGCCCCATTTCTATTGGGCTTCTCATGTCTAGATCACCACCAGTAGTTTACTCAGAATGGTAGTTACAAGTTAAAGCTAGTGGACAGAGGACAAATCAGCTATAACCCCTTTCATGCTCAAGAACTACTGCCAGTGGAGTCTTCCATGCTTTGATGACCATTTCACATGGTATGAAGCAAATGGATATATGGCCTTATCTTGTGTTACTTTTTTCTAGCAGTGATTGAATAATTTTAGTAGGCTGTTGATTTCTTATGTATACATTTCAATTTTCAGTTGACAGATACTTAATTGGAGGTGCTTGCAACTGCGGCCAAAATTTGTGTTGTGATTTCTGAATATTTCCTCAATTTAACCACCAAATTCTGTTGACACCATAAAATCAGCTGGCTGGACTTTGGAGCAGAAAAAGAGTCGAAGCCAAGAAATTTGAATCCTAGGACAACACAGAAGCTTTTGACTTGGCTTTGGGTTATCTTCTGTGGGGAGCAGTTGTAGGAGGAAAAAGGGGAAAAAAGCGTATCCTTATAGTTCACATCTACCATTGTCAAACTTTGTGCGTGTCTTTGTCATGATTCTAGATGCTTAATAAACTTCACATTAATATAGGATAGTACTTTAGTTTATCTCTAGCACCAGCCAATACTTTATTAGAAGTTTCCCTAGTCAAAGTCTCAGTGTTTGTGAAGTTCTGCCAAGCAAACCCATATTATGACTTCTTCACAATGCTGATGAATAACATTTCTTTCTTTCTTTCAATGCACACATGCTTCCTGATTATTGGCATTAGCATTAGCATTAGCATTGGCTATGATTTCTTCATGTTTCTGCCAATTATTGTGCATTCAGGCATGTCCCTATGAATAAATCCTCCTTCTCTAGAAAAGAAAAACATAATCCAACTCCTCGTCTATTATACCAATACAGGAGAGATCACAAGAATCACTAACCGCCATGGCATCCAGGACCAGCTTCAAGAGCTTTCTTCTGCGAGTTTCTGCAGCTCTTGTCATCCTAGGAAACCTCACCTGCAGTTGCTTCGAATTCAGCTACCCAACCTTCGACACAGCCAACCAGGCTGATTTCAGCTTCAGCCCAGGCTCAGGAATTGCAAATGGATCCCTGCAGATCACCCTGAGCACCGGAAACATCAGCGGCCGATCAGGAAGGGTCTCCTACGTAAGGGAGACTCTCAACCTTTGGAACAGCAATATGACAGCGCCTGCGTCGTTCTTCACCGAGTTCGTGCTCAACATCCAGCCACAGAACGGGACTGTTGGAGAAGGTATGGCTTTCATACTCACAAATAGCCCGGCACTTCCCAGCGACAGCAGCGGGCAGTGGCTCGGCATCACCAACAACCAGACGGATGGCGCAACCAAGAACCGGGTTGTCGCGGTAGAGTTTGACACGAGGAAGAGCTTCAAGGACGACCCCGATGGAAACCATGTCGGGATCGACATCAACAGCATCAACTCAACTTACTGGTACCCAGTCAGTAATCTTTCCATCGTTCTGTCTAGTGGGTCTGATGTGTGGATTAGAATAGAGTACTATGGCACTGCTGCAATGTTGAGAATACAAGCAGTCCAGAAAGGTCACACCTTCGAGTATTTTTGGCCCCTTGATCTGTCACGGCATCTCTTGTTGGAGAACCTCACTCTCAGTTTTGCAGCTTCAACCGGCGATTTCGCTGTACTGAATCAGATAAAGTCTTGGAATTTTAGTACTCCTGGCGCCGACTCCAACAGTAAATTGGGGCATAGGAGGAAGCTGACTTTGGTTCTTGCCTTACTGGCCCTATTTCTGATTGCTCTGTCATCGTCTCTGGTGTTCTTCGTATGGCGAAGGATGACAGGACTGCGAAGGCTAGCCTACCGCAACCTGGAGAAGATGATCGACGCACATGGTCCGGTCAGATTCAAGCTCAGGGAGCTCAGGAGTGCAACTGCCAACTTCAGTCCTGCTCGTAAGCTTGGCCATGGCGGTTTCGGCACAGTTTACCTTGGCTACCTTCAGAGGATGACGATGAACATAGAGGTGGCCGTGAAGCGGGTGTCGACGAACGGAAACTCCAGCCGAGGGGAGCAGGAGTTCCTGGCGGAGGTGAACACGATCAGCAAGCTCTCGCACCGCAGCCTCGTGAAGCTCATCGGGTGGTGCCACGAGAGGGGCGAGCTGCTCCTCGTGTACGAGTACTATCCCATGGGCAGCCTGGACAGGCACCTGTACGCAGGCGAACGAAGCGCCGCCGCCTCGACAGCGGCGACAACCGCCGCCGCTAGTCCGGAGCTTACTTGGGAACGGCGGCACAAGATCATCTGCGGCGTGGCGTCCGCGCTGGAGTACCTGCACCACGGGAGCAGCAGACGGATCCTCCACCGGGACGTGAAGGCCAGCAACGTGATGCTGGACGAGGAGTACAACGCGCGGTTGGGCGACTTCGGCCTCGCCCGCGTCATCGAGCGGGACGGCGTGACGCACCACTCCACGAAGGCGGTGGCCGGCACCCGCGCCTACATGGCGCAGGAGAGCTTCTTTACCGGCCGCGCGACCCTCGCCACGGACGTGTACGCGTTCGGCGTCTTCGTCATGGAGGTCATCAGCGGGAGGAGGCCGAGCAGCCCCGTGCTGTACGGCAACATCAACGGCGACGAACGCGATGAGCCAAGCCGCAGGCGTGGCCGGCACCGGCAGCAGCAGCAGCAGCAGCCCATGTCCATCGTGGACTGGACCTGGAGGCTCTACGGCGAGGGCAGAGCGATGCATGCTGCCGACGGCACAGTGCTGAACAATGGCGCCGAGCTTGACCCGGCGCAGGTGGAGCGCGCGGTGAGGCTGGCATTGGCGTGCTGCCATCCGAACCCGAGAGAGAGGCCGTCCATGAGGACGGCGGTGCAGGTGCTGATCGGCGGAGCTAAGGCGCCTGAGCCGCCGATCCACAAGCCCGCGTTTGTTTGGCCTCCTCGCGGTGATGAGGCTCCGGAGATCGAGCTGCCGGATGTCGGTCTGCTTTTCACGGGAGGGCAGACAACCTATTGTTCGTTGAGCTGTTCATCATTCACTGGAAGGTGAGATACGTCGGCTGTATTTGTAGTTTTGTGCAGCTGTTAGGCTAGGGAATTAAAATAATACTAGTAGTTAGTACAGATCTTTCATAATAATATTGAAAGTGTGTTGTATCCGTATGTGCAATGACTTGTCTAGTTTTCAGATAGTTTTTTTTTCTCGAATACGCAAAAGATTTACGTATCATTGTAATTAAGAAGAAGAGTTTAAGCATACACACGACACGCTTTTAATGAGCGTCCTAGGAGGTATTACAGTTGTGACTGGACCTTCCTAGCATACTGTTATGTTATTCGGAGGTCACTGCCGTGTAAACATTGTTGCATGTGTTTGTTTGTTTTTTTCAATCCCTTTCTGCAAGCATCGTTCATTTGCATATTCAGTTAGACAAATTCCTGAGGGTTCTTTTTTTTTAACTTTAGCCTGATCATTAGTAGGAATGCGGGCATGTGTTCACTTTAGGGACTTCTAGGGATGGAAACCCATCCCTAATTTTTGAGCTCCATCTCCAATAGACCCATCCCTAATTTTTGGGATACACATCTATTCCCTATAATCCTATTTATGTTTGGATTTGGGGACACATGCACTAAGATGAAGTAGCTAACATACGGGACTCGTGTGATCAAATCAAACAGTAGCCATTGATTCAAGACTATTTACTCTAATGATTTACCGGATTCAAGTAGACAAATTTGAGCTAAAACCCATGCCAAATTCCTACTCCGTGACACAATTTCCCTTATGCCTTGTTGTGAACAACTTGTCAATTCCCAGTGTAAGAAGACTCCTGGCCAAGCGCCACTGCTTCACCTCAGTTCCGCGTGGCACCTTGACGAACCGCTTCAAGATCCGGACCAACTCCTCGTTCTCCTCGCTCCACCCTCTTACGGAGAAGCCATGGCGCTCCCCCGCAAACTCGACTAACTCCACAGCCTTTCCCACCTCCTCCAACCTCGCCGCGTAGCGCCGCATGTGGTCCCGGAGCGTGTCAAGCCCTGGCACCACGACGAGCGCCGGTGGCAGCGGCAGCGGCTCCAGGCCGGGGCTGTTCCGGGCGAACGGGTTGGCCAGCGGGTGATCTCTGGTGGCGCCCGCCGGCAGCACCAACCTCCAGATCTGATCGAACACGGCCGTCAGGGACACGTTGTCCGCTGACTCGGTCTCCGTCGCCGTGCGCTTGGCGCTGCCAAAGAACGCGGACAAGAGCACGTAGCCGGCGATGCGCGCTGGGTGGACCGCGAGCTTCCCCGAGGAGATCTGAACCACGACGTGGTGGGCGAGGTTCGCCCCGGCCGACACGCCGGACACGAACGTCTGCGCCAAGTCGGCCGACTCCTGGAGCCACGGTTCGGTGCCTTGGGCGCCCGCCGCGGCCTGCCTTCGCAGCCAGGAGAAGAACGTCACGCCGTCGTCGATGGCCGCGGGCAGGCGGTGCTCGGGCGCGAGGCGGTACTGGACGGAGAGCACCACGGCGGGGAGCTCGGCAGCGAAGCGCTGGCAGCAGGAGTGGAACATGGGCTTGTCGTAGCCGCCGATGCAGTACCCGCCGCCGTGGAAGTAGACGAGCACGGGGAGCTTCCCGCGAGCCGACGACGACCAGTACACGCGGGCCTTGAGGCCGCGCGCCGCGTCGTAGGCGACGTCCTTCCACTGAACGCCGGGGACGTCAGGGAACGGCCCTGCCGGCATGAGGACGGATTCGTCGCCACGGACAACCGAGCCGTCGCTGAGGAGACGGACGACGCCGAAGATGTCCTCGACGACGTGCGGCGCGGCGTCGCTGGACATGGTGAGCGATCGATCGACGGCGTCGGCGAGACGAGAAACTGGCCTTGAAAGTGGCAACACGCCACGCCATGCACGGTTTCAGCGTTGGATCTGAATGCAACTGAATAGAGGCTGACACAGACACCTCGCACTCGCTCGCACCGGACGTGCCAGGTCGAAAATGTGATTGCGAGGTTTCATATGGCAGCCATGGCCGGGAGAGAAATATCTAAGCCAATTCAATAGTCAACACGAGTTTTGCCCCAATATAATAAATTAAATACTTTAAAAATCCGAATACTAATCCGGATACGCAATACACGAGATGTGACGATACGAGAGTGACTTGAAGCCACTGCCAATATATCAAATTCTGAATCGGAGGCCCGTAGGTTAGATGGTAAGTACTTTATCTAATTAAGCTCCGATGATATGCTTGTTGACGCTTAGGATGACTTATGGAACAATGTTCATGTAGATCAACATAAAATTATCAGCTCAACTAAAACTATACATGCAGCCATTTATTTAGATTATAAAGCAATGATTAATTAGTTGCATACAACCAATTGCTTCTAAGCCTTACTATTAACATCAACAGTTTATATGTATCACAAGCACCATAGAAAACATCATGGTCCATCACAATTTATTTATTTAAATGCCTTTATTAATTTAATTAGATAATTAGGGGAAATAACAAACATATACCAAATGTGCACAATAAATTCTCAAAAAATTACAGTGGCCTCTAAGTGCTCTCAATAGACTACTATAAAAATTTCACACCATTTGAACATGCAGAACATCCTCTACAAAAATGACAAGCTGGCAAGGTTTATTTTAGTGAAAATAGTTAACCCTATAGAAAAGTGTCAAACAACAGATTCTATATTTTCCTTAGCTTCGTACTAGTGCCATAATACTGTACAAAAATTTGCAGGGCAATATATTTCTTATTTTTATCCCTATAATTTTCATTAGAAAACATCATTTATTAATAGATAAATAAAAAGATCATATTTTAATCATGTTTACTGCAAGTTTATTATTTTTTCTAGCTAGAGCATGTCAACACAAGACCAGCAAAATTAGAATCTCTATTTTATCACTTTCCTAGCTCAAGTTACACATTTTAAAAAACTGCAAACATCCAAAAAGCACTTATCTAGCTATATTTTATTTACCATGAAAAATACTAGAAACAGTACATTTTATATTTTTATAAAATACTACACTTCATGAGGAACACAACAAAATTTGGTTTACCAAAATTGGACATCTACAACTCAACTTATGATTTTTCAAGGTTAGCATAAAATCTGGAAAAGAATAAACTAAAACCCTAAACTGTTCTCACTGACATCAGGGACCCACAGGTCGAGAGGACCCCACACGTCAGTGAGCCGAAACAGAGGAGCGCGTTTGACCGGCTCTATCTCGCCGACGGCGAGCTCTCCGGCCAAACCAACCTCACCGTCGTGTTCTACAACTTCACCCCACGTCGATTGATACCCTTGGTGGCAGCGCGGACGCACCGGAGCTACCTCGTCGCCGGCCATGGCGGCACGGCGGCGCTGCACTGAGGTACGCCGGCCATTACAGGTCACGGCAAGGCCCGACGAGAAGCGCACAAGCTCCCCGGTGACCAAGCGACTCTATTACGACTACCTAGGCTAGGCGAGATGCTCCGACGAGATCCGACCATGTGCGCGGTGGCGCGGCGACGAGGGTGCGGCGGCGCGGACCAACGTGTTCCACACCAGCCAGGCTACTGTCCATGGTAACGTCATGCCACGAGCTAGTACACGCCCTAACCAAGCCCTAACATGAGGAAGCAGAAGAAATGCGCATGCGAGCCGAGTAGCGGCGAGCTCGCCGTGAAGGCGGCCATGGAAGCCGAGCTTTTCGGCGAGGCAAGAATGGTGATTTCACCCTCACCGAAGCTTATCTGGCACTACGGCTGTGGCTAGGAGGTGGAAAGGAAGATTGCGCAGCTGCTGGCAAGATAGAAACAGCGACGGTGCGGTGGCGTGGGCGCTAGGCGACGACGGAGCGGTGCGGTTGCGCGTCGGCGAGGGAAGCTCCGTGGCGAGAGCAAGAAAGAGCAGTGGAGAGGGAGGGAGCACGCTGGAGTGAGTGAAATAAGGCACGCGGGTTCTCAAATATCATGTGCCAGCATGCTGCGACGAGGGCCCAACGCTGGCTAGCGGTGGCCACGCAGCGGCTAGGCTCGGCCTCGGTTGGCCACGACGGCGCGACGCGACTTCGGCCATCAGAGCCCGATAGGGCGACTGACAGCACGTTTTGACGATGCTTAAGCGCCTAATCCACGGCTAATTAGTGAAAACTCTCTTAGTAGAAGTTGTAGCTCTACATAGCAGCTCCAACATTTCTTAAATGATCAAAGTCTAATTCGCAACGGTTTGCAAGTTAAATCATCACAAAGTCAGCCACAACGAACTGTTAAATCAGTTAGGACTTAGAAAATTTTCTAAGTGCCAAAACTAGTGTTTTGCTGATTTTTGCGAGCTCAAAATGATCAAGCTAGTGTCGATGTTTCACCACCGATAGCCTGCCACGGGGGTACCCGGGGTAGTTTGTTCGGGCTTCAGCGTATGCAGAACTCGATGGTTAACGCAAGAGACAGTCGATTTATCCTGGTTCGGACCCTGGACTGTGATCGAGTAATAGCCCTATGTCCAGTCGGCGTTAGCCCTTGCGTTGGATTGGTTGTAAAAGTGTCCCGTCTCCAGGAACCTTACCCTGCTTTATATAGTCAGGAGGCTAGAGTCCTAGTCGGTTTATAATTAGAGTTTCTAGTAGGATTATAGAATAATACTACTATTAAGATTACATGGGAAGAATCCTAGTTAGACTAGATCTTCTCCCTTCCTTGCGGGGTATCCCATGGGTCCCGCATCGACAAGCCCCCGAGCACTTCATGGTTGAGCTCTGGAAGCCTCGTCTTGTTCCTTTAGGTCTTGCCGAGTAGGAACAAGCGTCATCCGAGTGCTTTCTTGAGCGAAACCGTGTAGCGCTTCTTGGGATCTTCGAGTGGTTTGTGCTTTTTTGAAGAAAAAGTACACCCATATGGGTGTAGCCCCCGAGCCTCTTGCTATTTGGAACAAGGAGCTAGAGGGTCTTGTCTTGAAATTGCTCTAATTCTTTGTCGAATTCTTTATCAAAAAGAACTCGGATATAGCTCGGTCCGGGTTCTTTTTGTCGTGAGGTCTTGAAGTGGTCTGTCTTGAAGAAGTCTTCTTGGTGACGTGTGCTTTTTTGAAGAAAAAAGTGCACTCACTGAGTGTAGCCCCTGAGCCTTTTGCTATTTGGAATAAAAAGTTGGAGGGTCTTGAATCTTATGTTGTTTAAAAATTGCTATCTTGAAGAAGTCTTCTGAGTGATGTGCGCTTTTTTGAAGAAAAAGTGCACTCACTGAGTGTAGCCCCCGAGCCTCTTGCTATTTGGAACAAAGAGTTGGAGGGTCTTGAATCTGAGTTGCTCAAAGAACTGAAAACCTCTCCTATTGCAGCCCCCGAGCATATACCTAGGTTCTTTTATTCAAAAAGAACTCGAATATAGGATCTTGGCATGTTCTCTGGTAGTCTGCTGTTGTCAGATGTAGTTGTATCGTGGTGGTTGAGAGTAAATGCTGTTTGTTCACAAGTTATACAGTGTTGGTATATTCTTCCGAATATGCTCGTTCTTGAGTACTGTTCCTTCACGCCTGAGTCCTCTTTCATTGAATTCTGTCTTTTCACTGTGTCCTTTGTTAGGTTTGTTCCGTTTGTGCTCCCGGTCTATGTGCACCGCTTCTTTGGTCTATAAATACCCTTCTGGTGTGCTGTTTTGATTTATCGAGCATTTTGTTGCGTGGTCTAAAATCTCCGTAGTCATGAATATGATAGTTTGTGAAGTAGAGCAGCCCCCGGGCGTATTTTGTAGTTCTTGTGTATCTTGTCGTAGCTGGAGAGAGTCTTGTGATAGGGATTAGAGGTAGACTAATCTCGCAACGGCATTATACCAGGAGGTATGTGGCGGTAGTTGGAGGAAGTCTTGTGATATGGGATACGTTCCTTCATCCAGCAGTTCTAGGTTGATCTTCCTTGTCTGTCCTGCGACTGTCCGGTGTAGATCAACAGCTGATCCTGCATCACGTTGGGTTTGGGTAGACAGATGCCTGTAGGCCTCCCTTGGTCCATGTTGTCCTGCCGTGCTGCTGATTTCCGCCTTGGATGTACTGCGTTCATCCTTTGAAGAAAACAGTGTATCCGAGTGCGGTTTGTTCTGTCGAGTAGTAATTTGGAACATGTAGTCGTTCTAGAGCCTAGCTGTGTCCGTGTTCCCTTTTGCTACCTTGCTTGTTGTAGTACCGAGTTCGTTGGGTCTTGTAAGATGTGTAATCTTGTATTTTTTGAAGCCATTTGTAATGGAAAGAATCTTGTCTTCTGAGTTATCATTCTTTTTTCTACTGATATCCTGGTTGTTTATGAGATTCCTGAGTTCTTTCTATAAGAACGGGGTTCTTGTGTTCCTTGTGAGGTAACCCTTCGTTGCTTCATGGTTGATGAGTTCTTTTTGTAGCAATATGATAACTCTGCCATGGTGCTGGTTGGATAAGTCTAAAATCTGCCTGTTGAACTGTACCGTTGTGTAGAAGTGTGCCATCCGTCATTTCAGCTGTGTCAGTTGTGGTGAGAAATGGATCGTTGCGTCCTCATGCCGTGTTTAAATGGGCCTGGTGGGCCGTGTTTCTATTGCTGTAAAATCTATTTAAAGGCATTTCTTCTTCTTTTTCTTTGCTGCCCTGCTTTTGCCTTGAAACCCTAGTCTTCAAAACTCCGCCGTCACCATTGTCGTCGTCATCTTAGCGCCGCCATCTGAGCATCATCATTTCTTAGTGCTTTATTGCTTTTGCTAGTATATGGGTAGGAAGAAATCAGCGAGCAAGTCCCAGGCAACCTTTGTAGACAAGGAGGCATCGCTTTCTATGATTGAAAATCAAGAATTTATGGCCATGAGGGCTGCTCAGAAGATCTGGCCAGCTCCGACTATGATTGAGGATCAGTTGCGCGAGCTTGTCAGTGATGGTCTGATCCAGGGCAAGGAGTTTATTGATTGGAAAGCTCTAGGCCAGCATCGGGTCCCAACTTTAGGTCCTGATGAGATTGTTCTTTTTGTCTCCTTTATCCATGCTGGACTCTGCCTTCCTACTTCTGCTTTTCTTCATCGATTTCTCAATTATTTTGGGATTAGCTTGAACCATCTTGCTCCCAATGCTGTCCTTCATCTTTCTATTTTTGTTCATCTTTGTGAAACTTTTCTTGGAATTCCTCCTTCTCTTTCTCTCTTTCGTTACTTCTTTTGTCTAAAGCCACAACCCCGCCGCGATGACACCCATGTTCTTGGTGGCTGCGGGATTCAGTTTCGTCAGGGTCTTAAGAGTAAATTCATTGATTATGACTTGGTTGATTCTGTGAGGGATTGGCGTGCCGACTGGTTTTATGCCGCCAATTTGATTCCTCCTCTTGCTGTTCATTCTGGTTCTAGTCCCATGGTTAATGACCGATGGGAAAAGAATCCCCTGACGATGGATGAGCTCCAGGCGATCAAGCCATTTCTTAAGAAGATATGTACTCTGAAACAGCAGGGCTTGACTGGCTTCGGTATCGTTTCTAGTTTTCTTCGCCGCCGTGTTTAGCCTTTGAAGGAGCGAGAGAATTATGGTTTTGAGTATTCTGGGGCGGAGGATCCTTCTCGTATGGTCCCTGCCCTTGAGTTGACTGATGAGGAGGTGCTCGAGCGCCTTCAGAAGATGTTGAAAGGAGTAAGCATCGTTTCGCATGCTGTCCTTGAGTATTGTGCTAACAACCCGTCTCCTACTATGAGTTGTTTTTCTTATGCGGGTACTTTTGTATTTCCTTTGCTGTCTCCACTTTTTGCTTAATCTTTCTTGTCTGGTTGTTTCTCTTTTATAGGAATTGGGGCGTAACTTCATTGATCCGATCCCCCTTGATGACTGCCCTACCATTGTGGAGACTGGGGATAGTCTTGCTGGGGCATCTTTAACTAGTAAGTTTCAAACCACCACGATGTTCCCTGGTCTTTCTTCTGTAGTTCTTAACGCATATGTAGAGTATGTTCCTTGTCCAGTTCCTCAAGCTCCTCGTAGTGTCGGAAAAAGGGGGCGAGCGGATTGTTCTTCTTCTGGTTTGTCTGCTACCAAGAAGTCTCGCCAGTCGAGTACTCGTCCAGGTACTCAAGTTGTAGGTAGCGTGCTCCTAGGTGAGCATATTAATATGTTTTGTCTTTTTGTTGTCTATTTGTGCCTTTAACCGAGTACTTTTCTCCTTTTTCAGATGGCGCTATGGTTGCCTTGTTTGAGAGTGAGGTAGATGATGATGCGGCCCTTAACATGCGTTGGTGAGTTGTTTTCTTGTTTTTCTGTTGTTGAACACCTCTTTTTGTTCTAGCTTTGGACTTGTTCTCTTGTAGTAAGCGGTCGTCGAGCTTGAGTTCTTCTGGGGCTCCGGTACCGACCACGCCGCTCCTATCACAGGGTGGTGGTGATATTTTTGCCGCTATAGTTCCCCCTCTAAGGTCTTCTGTTGGTTTTATGAAGAAGAATATAGCTGAGTGAGTGAATCCTCGTTATGTTTCTTTGTTTCTATTTTCCCTTTTTTCTGATTCATATTCTTATCATCGAGTTTCCTTATCATCTTGTAGACCCTCGCCTTCCCTTAACCCTTAGTCGACCTCTTGTCAGTCCTCTGGTGCGCCCCTGTGTGCTGAGTCTTGGGACTCAGAATGTATGATCGGTGAGGTGGCTGTGAGGGAGATAGGGTTCCCTGGTGATCACACTGCTGCTGATTTGCTGGCTCCAGGGGTGACCGTGGCCGCGGCGGTGGGTCCATCTAAGGAGGTAGCCGGGGCTTCCTAGGATACAGCCCTAGTCTTGCCTTCTTTGCATCGGCCGGCTTCTCCCTCTGCTCCTCTTGGTACTGGTGGTCAGTGTTTGGATGATGATGTGTTGCAACAATTCGATGCCACTTATCGGTTGTCAGAGCTGACCGCTGCCTGGGGAACCTTTGCAACTTCTTTTGGGGAAAAGCTCCAGGTAAGTTTTTCTAAAGTTCTTTCTTTGGATGTTCGTCTTTCTTCTATTCTTATTCTCTCTCTCTCTTTTTCGGTCTTTTTCTCGGGATCATACCGGCTTCTTTTTCTTGTCTGAAACCGAGAAAAAGTTATCCTCTGAGGTTAGTGCCCTAAAAACAGAGCTTGACCTCTATCGGGCCGAGATGGAAACTGAGCGCAAACGCACCAAAGGGAGGAATAGGCTCTCCGTGCCTGGGTGGTTGAGGCAGAAAAGCGGAGGGATGCTGCTGTCCAGGAGGCCTTGAAGAACGTGGTGGCCATGAAGAATGAGTGCAATGGTATTGCGGGTTCTTTTTGTTTCCTTTTGTATTCAAATTTCCCTTTCTGTTGACTTGTTTTTTGGTGCCTGGTCTAGCTCTCTGGGTTGAAAAGCAGAAGCTCTCGGAGGGTATTGAGGAAATGAAGATACTTGTTCGCAGTAGTCACAACAAGGCTGAGGAGGTAATTACTCGTGCTGAAGAAGAACTCACGCTTGCCAAGTTGATTAGGCATGGAGCTGACATGGATCTTGTGCAGGTCCAAAAAACTGTTGAAGTCTTGACTGGTAAGTTGGCGACGACTACTGAGAACTGGAATGCTTTGTGGAAATCATTTCGATCAGTAGCCGATCTTCTCCGGACTCCAACAGATGATGGTCAATCTTGGGCTCAGTTTATTCCCCAAGTTCCGACCTATTTCTAGGAGTTCATAAAGAGGTGTGTCTGACTATGTACCAGAAATATTCTTGCCCAGGTCCGGGTTCTTGCTCCGGAGTTGCCTTTGTCCAAGATTGCAGAGGAAGCCGAGAGTCAAGAATACCTAGATGCCATTGAAAAGGTGGAGCCTGAGGTCGAAGATTTAGCTAGGAGGATTGTGGATAATCTTAATATTGATATTTCTTCTCCTGATGACGATGCTTGATGTAATTGACCTTTGTACTCTAGCCTCTGTAATAGGATATTATACTTCTTCTTGAATGAAGATTCTTTATTTTTTGTTGATATCTTCTTTGCCTGGATGTCTTCGCCTTGTTTATTCTTTGAATGAGTTGTCCAAGTGATCAAAATATTTTCCGAGTAGTTGTTTGATTTGCCGAGTGCTTGTCTGGCTTTCGTCTACGCCGTGTAAATAACTTGGTATATGTAGATCGTTGTCTTGACAAACTTTCTTGATTTGTCGAGTGCTTGTCTGGCTACCGTGTAAATAACTCAGGGTAAGAAGATCTTTGTCCTTACAACCCTTTTGTTCTTGTTAGTACTGAAAAGACTTAGGACCAGCGATCTCAAGTATCTTCAGCTTCTTCTTTTTAGCTTTTTTTGCTTAACTCGAGATATGGCCAACATCTAGCTCTTTCCCTAGTTGTAAAAACATCTTAGGATCGGTTCAGGTGTTGGCTTATCAGCTACCCTCATCGGTAGGCTCAAGCATCTTTTCAGCATTTTTGTTCATAGCTGGTATGCTCAGGCATAGTTTCAGCCATTTTGCTTTTTGGCTCGGGTGTTAGATTATTAGCTACCCTCATCGGCGGGCTCAAGCATCTTTTCAGCTCTTTTGCTCTCGGCCGGTATGCTCAGGCATAATTTCAGCCATTTTGCTTTTTGGTTCGGGTGTTAGCTTATTAGCTACCCTCATCGGCTGGCTCAAGCATCTTTTTAGCTCTTTTGCTCTCGGCCGGTATGCTCAGGCATAATTTCAGCCATTTTGCTTTTTGGTTCGGGTGTTAGCTTATTAGCTACCCTCATTAGCGGGCTCAAGCATCTTTTTAGCTCTTTTGCTCTCGGCCGGTAAGTTAAGTGAAAACAACTCGGGGAAAGCCATAATAAGACATATGTTGTGGAGAAAAACCATCTTTATTGATCATGAACGTTGATAAGCCATAATAAGACATATGTTGTCGAAAAAAACCATCTTTATTGATCATGAACATTGATAAGCCGTAATAAGACATATGTTGTCGAGGAACACCATCTTTATTGATCATGAACGTTGATCTCTTATGGCTTGTATATATATTCTTCCTTGAGTTGTTTTCATGCGTAGAATCTTCTTAGTTAGCTGATGTGCCATGTATTGTTGACTTCTTTTCCATCTTTAGTTATCAACTTATACATGCCTGGTCCGATGACTTTTGTGACAATAAAAGGACCTTCCCATGGACTGAGTAGTTTATGGCGTTCATCAATTTTTTGTATTCTTCTTAGTACTAGGTCTCTGATTTGGAGTGATCGAGGCTGGGTATTCTTGTTGTAGTGGCATCTTAAACCTTGGAGGTATCTGGCTGATTGAAGGGTACCATTTACTCTGACTTCTTCTGTACTATCGAGTTCTAATCTTCGGGTGTGTTCTACTTCTCCTTCGTCATATTGTTCTATCCTTGGTGACGTCCAGATCAAGTTAGTAGGTAGTACGGCTTCTGATCCATAAACTAGGAAGAAAGGTGAGTATCCGATGGCTCTGCATATTTGAGTTCGTAGCCCCCATACTACTTTGGGTAATTCTTCAATCCATTTGGATCCGTAGTCCACTAGTTCTTCATACAATATTGGTTTTAATCCAGCTAGTATGAGTCCATTAGACCTTTCTACCTGCCCATTGGCATCTGGATGTGCGACTGATGCGTAATCTATGTCGAAGCCGCAATCATGTGCCCCACTTTGGAATTCTATAGCTGTGAAGGGAGAACCCAAATCTATGATGATT
This sequence comes from Miscanthus floridulus, assembly GCF_019320115.1. Lineage (NCBI taxonomy): Eukaryota > Viridiplantae > Streptophyta > Magnoliopsida > Poales > Poaceae > Miscanthus > Miscanthus floridulus. The sequence goes on along the minus strand of NC_089585.1, from coordinate 16,558,318 downwards.
CAATTAGGCATGCCGAAGCGGTGCATAATGTCTTGGATGAACTCGACTGCTTTGGCTACGCTATATTTTGTGAGTAGTTTGTATTCAATCCACTTGGTGAATTTGTCAATTGCTACAAAGATATACTCAAAACCGCCCTTTGCTTTCTTGAGAGGTCCTACTTGATCCAGCCCCCAGCAGGAGAAAGGCCAAGCGGACGGGATGCATATGAGATTATGAGCTGGTACGTGAGCTTGTCTTGCGAACATTTGACAACCTTTGCATTTTCTGACGAGTTCTTCTGCATCTTTCAAAGCGGTTGGCCAGTAGAATCCGGTGCGGAATGCTTTGCCGACTAGTGTTCTTGGAGCGGCATGATTTCCACAGCAACCTAAGTGTATTTCGTCTAGGATCTCTTTGCCTTTTTCAAATGAGACACATTTTAGGAGTACTCCTGATGATGTGGCTCTTCTGTAGAGCTTGTCCCCTACTAGGACGTAGTTCTTGCTTCTGTGAACGACTCTAGTAGCCTCCTCTTTATCTGCTGGTAACTTATTCTCTTTGAAATAATCAATAAAAATCTGGGTCCATGAGGTGGTGATTACCAAAATCTGGGATGCCTTTAGCTGGGAGATCAGGGGTTATCTCACTGGGTTGTTTGATAGAGGGAGCTGATAACCCTCTATGAATACACCCGGTGGGACCTTCGCCCTGTCCGATCTGAGCTTGGCGAGGATGTCTGCTGCAATATTAGAATCACGTAGGACATGTAGAATTTCCAATCCTTGAAAATGTTTTTTGAGTTTTCATATTTTAGCACAGTAAACGCCCATGTTTTCTTTGGTGTAGTCCCAATCTTTGTTGACTTGGTTCATGACTACTGCCAAATCGCCGTATACGAGTAATCGCTTGATTACAAGGGTAATTGCCACTCGGAGCCCGTGGAAGAGGGCTTCGTATTCTGCTTCATTGTTTGTAGCTTGCCATAATATCTGAAGGACATACTTGAGTTGTTTTCCATCTGGAGAAATGAAGAGAACGCCTGCACCGGCTCCGCCTAGCTTGAGCGATCCATCAAAGTACATCTTTCAATAGTCAAAGATGGTATTTGACATAGGTTGTTGAATTTCTGTCCACTCGGCAACAAAATTGGTAAGGGCTTGAGATTTAATTGCCTTCCGTGGGGTGAAATCGATATTGAGAGCACCAAGTTCAACTGTCCACTTAGATATGCGCCCTGTTGCGTCTCTATTGTGTAGGATGTCTCTGAGTGGGAAATCTGTCACCACGGTAATCTTGTGGCTTTCAAAATAGTGGCGAAGCTTGCGTGAAGTGATCAGGAGGGCGTAGAGTAGTTTTTGCACATGCAGATACCGGATTTTTTATTCTGACAGTACTTCACTGATGTAGTATATGGGGCGTTGTACTTTATATACGCGCCCTTCTTCTTCTCTTTCTACGACTATCGCTGTGCTGATCACAGTAGAAGTTGTCGCAATGTACAACATCATGTCTTCATATTTCTTTGGAGGTGTGAGAACGGGCGAGGAGGTAAGGTATGCCTTAAGTCTTTTGAAAGCTTCATTGGCTTCTTCTATCCACTCAAACTTGTCTATCTTCTTTAGTAGTTTAAAGAAAGGTAATCCTTTTTCGCCGAGTCTTGATATGAAACGATTGAGGGCCATCATGCAGCCTGTTAGTTTCTACACATCTTTGACACTTCGAGGAGGGCCCATCTCTGTTATGGCTCAAATTTGCTTGGCGCTGGCTTCGATTCCAGGATGACTGACCAAGAATCCGAGTAGTTGTCCTAAAGGAACTCCGAATACACACTTATTTGGGTTCAATTTCCACCTCCACCTTTTTAGGTTTTTGAAGGTTTGCTTTAAGTCTTCAATTAGTGTGTCAGGGTTCTTTGTTTTCACTACTACGTCATCCACGTATGCCTCTACGTTTTCGCCAATCTGTTCACCAAGGCACGTTTGGATAGCTCTTTGGTAAGTGGCACCAGCATTCTTGAGTCCAAATGACATGGTCTTGTAGCAGTAGGCACCGAATAGAGTGATGAAAGATGTCCTGCTCTGGTCTTGTTCCTTTAATGCGATCTGGTGATATCCTGAATAGCAATCAAGAAAGGATAATAGGGCAGATCCTGCTGTTCAATCAACTCTCTGATCAATGCGTGGTAGCTCGAATGGATCTTTCGAGCAGTGTTTGTTGAGATCTGTGTAGTCGACGCACATGCGCCACTCGTCTATATTCTTTTTTTGTACTAGAACTGGGTTTGCTAGCCAATCTGGATGAAGGATTTCTCTGATAAATCCAACAGCCATTAGCTTTGTGATTTCTTTTTTAATTGCTACCTTCTTGTCGGGTGAGAATTGTCGTAACCGTTGCTTCACAGGTTTGGAGCCTTCATTGATATCAATTCTGTGCTCAGCCAACTCTCTTGGGACACCTGGCATGTCAGTCGGCTTCCAAGCGAAGATATCTTTGTTGTCCCGAAGAAAGTTGGTGAGCACGAGTTCCTATTTTATCGAGAGGTGGGCGCTGATGGTTGCCGTTTTGGAGGGATCACCAGTGCCTAGGTCGATTTGCTTGACGTCGGCTTCTTTTGGTGGTGCGATGATGCTGGGCTTTTTAGCTGGTATCTCTAGCTCTTTTAGGCTCATTTCTATGGCAATAGTGGCTATTTCTTTTCTACCATTGGTGGCTTGTGCTTTGGCTGCAATTTGGATTACCTGAACGTCGCAGTCGAAAGCGCGCTTCAAATCACTTTGAAGGGAAAGGACACCGTTAGGCCCTGGCATCTTAAGCAATAGGTACAAATAATGCAGTATCACCATGAATTTTGCTAGTGCTGGGCACCCGAGGATTACGTGATATGATGAATCAAAGTCTGCAACTTCAAACTTGATGAACTATGTGCGGTAGTTTGAGGGAGTTCCAAAAGTAATCGGTAGAGTGATTTGTCCAAGTGGCATGGCTGCCTTGCCGGGTACTATCCCACAAAAAGGGATGCTCGTTGGTGTAATCATCTCGGCGAGTTGTAGTCCCATCTTCCTTAGCGTTTCTAAGAAATAATGTTGAGTCCGGCTCCCACATCGATTAGTACTTTTGTGACAGTCATACCGGCGATAGTTGGATCTAGAACCAGTGGGTAATGGCCTGCGTTTCCTATGCTAGTTCATTGGTCTTCTCTTGAAAACTAGATTGGATACTGTGACCAATTGAGATATCTTGGAGTAGCCGGTTCTGCTGCCATGATGGTTCATAGAGCTAGTTTTTTGATGTTTGCTTCTGGAATCTAGGGCCCCGACGAAGATCACTGCTACTGTCCCCCTGGATTTTTGGAATCCCTTGTCTTCGTGGTTGTCTTCATCTTTTTTCTGATTGTCTTCTTTAGTGTTTCCCTTACTATCTTTTCTTGTGTATCGATCATTGAAGGTGTAGCAATTTCCGATGGTGTGATTTCCTTTAGGGTGCCAGATGCAATGCATGTTTTCAATGTTGTCATACCTTCTGGGTTTGGAAAACTTCCTTGATTTGTCAGCCACCGCTATGGTGTTGTCTGGTACATGTTTTCTTTCCTAATGTCTGATGTTTCGATGATTCTGCTTGTTCGGGTTGTCTCGGTTGTTTCTATCCGGGAACCTTTCTTGTGTCTTCTCCTTTGCAGTAATCATCTTTTCTACTGTGCTTCTGAATTCTTCATTGTTTCTCAGGTTTTCTTTGCAGAAGTCCTGAAATTGCCACCTAGCCATGATTCCATGAGAGAAAGCCTCAATTACTTCTCGTTTGGTGATGTAATGTACTTGAGCACGTAGTTCGCCAAATCATCAATAGTAATTTCTAAGACTTTCACCCCATTTCTACTTGAGTCCTTTTAATTCTACGTGGGTGATGGGGTGCGTAATGATACCCACGAAATTTTCACAGAAAACTCTTTGCATGTCCTCCCAATTTCTGATTGACCCTGGATTCAATTTGTCGAACCATTGGAGGGGCATGGTTTCTAGGGCCATGGGAAAGAACAAGGTCTTGATATCGTCGTCTCCTCTCGCTAGTTCAATCGATTGCGAGTAAATCCTGAGCCACTACTTTGGTTCGGTTTTGCCATCATATTTAGAGTGGTTGGATGGCTTGAACTTGTGAGGTAGTCGTATTGAGGCAAGTCTGTTTGCAAAACAGGGGAATCTATCGTGCGTTTTGGCTTCTGTATATTCTGATTCAGCACCCCCTTCTAGCCAACTGTTGTTTTAGTGAGAGTAGTTTTGCGTGGCTGTCTGAATAGGTACTTTGCTTCTGATCTTTCTTGGTTGTTCGACTCGGTAGTTTTGACTATGGTCCCTTCTACTTTCTCTGTTGTGACTTCCACTTGGTCTAAGTCTCTCGAAAGTGGACTTCCTTTGATTTTGATCTTCCTGCTCATGAGATGTTGACCTGGCAGGTAGTCTTGAGCGGGTCCTTCCATCGTGCGTCCTTAGGACTGTTGATCGGAGAAAGTCCTGGAGCTGTTCCTGTTTTTCACTGAGATGTGAGGTCGCTCTGAGTTCTTCTAGTGCTTCTTGGATCCTATTGTAGGGTGTATTCGCCACGCGTCTTTCTTTGACTTCTTGTTCTGATTTTCTTCTATTGTACTCGGCCAGATCTAACTCATATCTGATCTAAGCTTCCTTGCGCTGCCTAGCACGACGTTGGCGTCCTTGTTTTAATTTGTTTTTTCTTTCTCTGGCTTGCTTCTGATTCTCGGTTTCACCATCGTGCCCCTGGGTAAAGGGTGATATGTTGGACTTAGATTCATCCGATGATCTGATGTTGGGTGCTTCTGGGGGAACCAATGGTGATCAAGGACGGTGAACCATGAATACTTCTCGTGCGTGAATTGTTCTGTTATCGGCGTCGGTTTCCACACTATCGGAGTTGTTGATAACTTTAGTAGAGGCTTCAAGGTCGCAGATCGAGTCTCCTTCTTGGTAGGGTAGAATTGTTGTTGTCGTCGTGCCGACTAGTCGGGTACCACTATCCTCAGGAACAGAACCTGGCCAGTGGACGATGCAGTCTTGAGATATTATAGTTAGTACGAGACCTTCCTGAGCTCCTTTCAGTGGCATTCTAAGCACCGGATCGAGGGATCCTTCGGGCCATGACTGATAAGATGTTGCCATGTTGTGGAGTTCGAACGGAAAAGGACCCGACTTCTTGAAAAGACTCTGAGTGTACTCTGAGTTGTATTCTTGATAGGCCGAGGCCGCGTTCTAGAGTCCCACCAGAAAAGAACTCGGACTACTCTCAAGAGAACTCTGAATGTTTTCCGAGTTGAATCCTTGATAGGCCGAGGCCGCATTCTGGAGCCCCGCCAGAAAAGAACTCGGTTTCTCGAAAGAACTCGGATAAGACTTCATCTCAGATGCGGAGCCTGAGTTTGAATCGGATGCGCAAAGCCACAAAATCTGAGTTGGATCGGACTTCACGAGCTGCGCGAATCTTCCAGCGAGTTGATCTGTCGTAGTCATCGAAATAGAAAGGTCTTCATGGTGATCCAAATCTTTAAGGAGATGACTTTGGAGCTTGCCATTGTCGCCTGCCTCGCAGATCCATGAACCGAAGATGAAGGTTGATCCCATCGAGAAGATCATGTTGTCGAGGTCCGTCGAGCTCTCGGATGCAAATTCACCGAAAGCCCCTACCTAGCGCGCCAGCTGTCGATGTTTCACCACCGATAGCCTGCCACAGGGGTACCCGGGGCAGTTTGTTCAGGCTTCAGCGTATGCAGAACTCGACGGTTAACGCAAAAGACAGTCGATTTATCCTGGTTCGGACCCTCGACTGTGATCGAGTAATAGCCCTATGTCCAGTCGGCGTTAGCCCTTGCGTTGGATTGGTTGTAAAAGTGTCCCGTCTCCAGGAACCCTGTCCTCCTTTATATAGTCAGGAGGCCAGAGTCCTAGTCGATTTACAATGAGAGTTCCTAGTACGATTACAGAATAATACTACTACTAAGATTATATGGGAAGAATCCTAGTTAGACTAGATCTTCTCCCTTCCTTGCGGGGTATCCCATGGGTCCCGCATCGATAGCTAGGCACTGAATTAGCTCAAAACCCAAAAATAAAAGTTGTTGCTCTAATCAAATACTACAACTTTGCTTTAGGGTACACATCCATGCAAAGGCTCTATGACATGGGCCTGTTCACTTGGAGGAATTTTGGAGAAATTTGGATGGTTTGGAGGAATGCTGGAGGAATTTATGAGAGAAAAACACTGTTCCGGATGAAAAAAGAAGCGGATCAAGCCAGGTTTAAGGGCACGCGATAATTCAACCTAGGTCAAACATATCACTTGTAAATGATGACTTACACTATAACTATGACTTAGAGACCAAACTATTCTTAGTCATGAATACCAAAGTTGTTTCTAGTAACATTCTAAACATGTTTAAGGTATTCCTAAGGTTCCACAATCATTTTATACATTGGTTACATATAATACTTCCTAGGTGAACAAGCATATCATCACTTAGGACCTTAATTAGATAAAGTGATCTACATGAACATTGTTCCATAAGTCATCCTAAGTGTAGCTAAGGTGTTTTAGTGACCAACATCAACCAGTTGCACTTATTCACACATGATCATAAGCATACACATATGGAAACATAAAATAACAAGACATATTTTACATGTTTCAATTATACGTTTCACATGTAAAAGCTTATATATGAATGCTTGATGATCATGCTCATGCAATGCAAGTAAAATTATGCAAGCCTAACACCTAGGGTGTTACAATCAACATGGGTTTTGCCCCAATATAATAAATTAAATACTTTAAAATCCGAATACTGATCCGGATACGCCATATGAGATGTGACGACACGAGAGTGACTTGAAGCCATTGCCAATATATCAAATTCTGAATCGAAGGCCCGTAGGTTAGATGGTAAGTATCTACCATCTACATCTAGATCTACAACCAAGTAAAAAACGTTGAAGGGTTTCGTCCACCGAACCTTGGTGCACGTGCCTGCAATAAAAGAGCCACGCCGACATGTGCGCCCCTCGCCAGCCACGTCTGTCCGTAGCACGGCTTTCTCCTCTCATCGGCTCGTCCAATTTCCTCGTGCGCGCCCATCCTGGGCAAGCGTCGCCTTCGCGCGCGTGTGCAAGCAGCTAGCGGCGGCAGCACCGCATGCCGAAACCCAGCCGAGCAGGGCCACTCTTTGCTCGATGCAAAGGTCATCGTGACATCATGCTTACCTCATGCACCTTCTTTTACCTTGGAAAATACTTCCTCCATCCCAATACTTCCACGTATTAACCCCAAGTTTAACCACTTATTTTATTAAAAAAAATGTGCAAACATAGTCAACTTTAAGTCATTCTTGAAGAACTTTTATTAATCAAGCAAGCCACGACAAAAAAGTGATATTTTGCACAGATTTTTGAATAAAACGAGTGGTCAAACTTGGTGTTAAAAAAGTCAAACATTTTATAATTTGGGATGGAGGAGAAAATCAAGAATACACTACCAATACTAGAAAGCAATGCGCAGGAGCCGCCGCTCACCTCACACTCTAAGTGGTTTGCCCTGCTAGCGGTGGGACCCACTCAAACAACAAAGGAGCATTTGCAAATGCTTTTGTAAGCGTAATTAAATTAATTATTAAATGATTAGAACATTTACATGTATATTGGAGGTGTAACTATAAGAGAAATTATTATTGGTTTTTTCTGTGATTTTTGGAGAACTTATGTAATGCTTGGGTTTCTAGAGCAAACCAAAGATGCCATGCAGATGATGGTCTTTTGATTTACTTTTGACTTTTAAGATAATTAAATGATAAAAGTCATGAAATGTGCTCTGTAATTTCTACGTAATGAGATTTGTAAATTTTAATACATTTATCTAAGCCACAGGCCAAGTACGTCGCTGTCCACGTGGGTAAAAGTTCATGAGCCGGTGCAATGCACGGGCATATATCTAGTCATTACACTATAAAAGAACGAGTTTTTTTTAGGAGGCTCTCCCTCTATGATAACTGTTTGATTTAGACGTCGTGCTATACGAGCCCTCCATCGTCCGTGATCTTACATGTAAGACGTAGGACTCCTCCTAAACCAAGATTTCTCCTAGACTTCCCCGTAATCTCTCCCGTAATCTCAAGATTCCTAAACCAAGATTCCAGCACACAACCAGATCATGGCACAACACGTCGGCCGCCGAGCAAGCTGTGTCCACGCTCGAAGCCGTACATCGAGGACACCCTCGGCCGCGACTCTCCTCTCTTCAACTCCTCACGCGTTCGAAGCCGTACCTCGAGGATGCCCTCGGCCACGACTCTCCTCTTCGACTACTCACGAAGTTCTTGGTTCGTCGATGGAAGACGGAACGCCAGAACAGACGCAAGCAGCCGAGTAGAAACCGACGAAGTCGAATCCGTAGGGCTGGCCGAGCAACTGCTACGATGTGCAATCAGGATCCATCCTAGAGGCAACGGGAGATCGGGCCGGCAGCTGGTGTCGTCGCGTGTGCGATCCAACCAACATTGGCACTGATGCGACTGCCTACTGGCTACTAGCTGCGTCTCGTCGCTCTCGGCAGCCATCTGCATGCAGCATGCACGTTGAAGACTAAACTTGCACTCGTGGTCTCTTGAAGGTAATCAGATATGTGGACATGTAGGAGTCAATTCATTTTGCTGTTTTGCACTTGCACTTGTTGGATTGATCTCTAACCTAACTGGACCCAACGACCTAGTTGGGTCTTTTGATTTGCGCCCTGATCGGGGGCGCCCAGCCCACCATGGCTGGAGGGCCCCTGTCACCCTGCGCTATATAAAGAGGTGGGGGCCAGCGGCTCTAATCACGAGGTTGATCTGAGCCGACCTCCCCACCGACACTAACCCTAATCCGATCAAGAGGGGCGCAGCCAGTAACGGGAAGCCACCAGCCGCGCCGCCCCGCTCCAACGACGGCAACTACACCGACATCTTCCCCGACCATCGCTGCCCGTGTGCAGACTGCATCGACGAACCTGATGGAGGCCAATGGATCTTCCACCCCTGTGGTCTCAGGTTCGAACCCCTATCTCTCTATCTCTCTGTCTCCATCTCTCTGTCTAGATGTACTAGGGCTTGTTTGGATCAACTGGTTACCTAGAAGGTCCTCGGTTCTACCCTAGATCGATCCTATGGTTTTAACAATGGTACCAGAGCAGGTTGTTACCCTAGGTGTGGATCTAGATCTTGGGGTAGAAAGAGAAAGAAGTAGAATGATTCGAATTTTGATTCGAATGAAAGAAACTCTAACCCTAACCCTAGATTGGGTTTGGGAAAAGTGAAGAAAAGGAACATCCAAACCCTAGATCGGGTTTTGGGATAGAGATGAAAATATGGTTTCAACTGGAAACCAAACCTCAAACCCGTGAAGACATCACGGGAAAAAGAAAACAATGAAACCCCATCCCCAAACCCTAACCCTAATCCCCAAATCGGATGAAATCTGAGCACAAGAACCAAAGAAATGAAAGGGGAAGAGGGGGAAGGGGTGGCTTACCTCGCCGCTGTGCAGCGTTGCTGTCACGCCAGCGCGTGGGGAAAAGAAAGGGCCGGCCGGGGGCACTACTCGCCGGGATCCGGCCATAGGGACGCCGCGGCCAGGCCGCTCGACGGCGGCGCGCTCACCCGCTGGAGAACGCGCACGCTGACGAGGGGGGCGGCGACGGCGCTGGGGCTCGCTGCTCCACTGATTCCCCAAAGTGAGAAGAGAGAGCAGAGTGAGGCGAAGAGAGAGAGAGGGCCAGGCCGAAGGGCGCTAGGGTTTGCTCGGGGGCGCGCCGCGTCTGCGTTTTATCCGAGCGAGATGTGCGCTCGGCCGTCGGATTAGGACGGATGGCCGAGATCGAATGGGCCAACTCGCGGCCTAGGCGGGCGGACGCGGCTGAATACTTTGCCAACCTAGGCCTAGGTTGCGGCCTGGGTGCGGCTGGGTGCCGCTCAGCTGTGTGGGCCGAGCCGGTTTTGCCAGTCTTGGGCCGAAATAGTAAAGAAGGAGCCCGTTTTCGCATTTTTTCCTTTTTCCAGAAAATTGAAAAAAATGGAAATTGGCACAAAAGAAATTAGAAAAGTGATTTTCCCTGTGGGTAAAATTCAAGAAAAGAGTTCATTTTTCCGCTGCGTATTTAAAGATATAATTTTCATTATTAAATTCGAACCAACGGGAGAATTTAATTTTGAAAAATGGATATGTTTTAATTGATTATAATATTATTATTATTCTGACCAACGTTGATTAATGGCAATATTATGATGTTTTGTCTTGCATTAATTCTATTTCTGCTCAACGGTGATGTAGAATTAGTGTAGAGAACAATTGTATGTTTTAATTTTAACCAACGTTGGAAATAAGGCATGCGATTATTATTGTTATCATTTATGTTCTCACATTATTTGAATTGTGTTTTCAGGCAGATACAACTTGATGAGTTGTATCAAAGAAATCCCCACTCTAAAAGGCGATAACTACATTGAGTGGAAGAAAAAGATCGACCTGGCTTTCATCCTCGCTGAGGTGGACTGGGTAGTCACCACACCGTGTCCCACAGAGCCTGTGGCACCGGTGCAGGAGACAAACGAGGCTGATGCCGCTTGGGCAACCAGAGAGAGGGATTTTGCATCCAAAAGAATGTCCTATGACCTTGAGCATAGGAGAAGTGGGTCACTGCCAACAAGAAATGTTTGGCAGTGATAAAGAACACGATTGAGCTTGCTATTGTGGGCTCAATCTCAGAGTGTGACACCGTCACTGAGTATCTCGAAAGAATAAAGAGTCAGTTCACTAGCTCTTCAAAGACATATGCTACCCAGCTGATAAAGCAGCTGACGACAGAGAGATACTCAGGTAATGGTGGCATAAGAGAGCACATACTGAGGATAAGCCATTTGGCATCCAAGCTAAAACCAATGGATCTGGCTCTCAAGGATGAGTTCCTTATCCATCTGGTTTTTGCTTCCTTGCCAAAAGAGTTTGACACTTTTGTTGTCAACTATAACATACAGCCCGAGAAATGGGACATGGAGAGGCTCATGGCTATGTGTGTGCAAGAGGAGAGAATGAAGACTGTCAATGGTGGCACAATCAATTATCTAAAAGATAATAAGAAAAAGAATACTAATGCAAACTTTTCCTCAAAATCAAAGGGAAAGGGTCCCATGCTGCATCAGCCTCAGCAAAACAAGTTCACAGTAGAGAAAGATCAATGTCTCCACTGCAAGAAGATGGGACATTATAAGAAAGATTGTCCCGATTATCTAAAGATGATCATGGCAAAGAAAGGTGAGAACATTATTACGTTCATAAATGAATCCCTGTATGTACAGTATTCGAAATCTACTTGGTGGATTGACTCAGGTAACTGTTCATGTTGCTAATTCTTTACAGGGATTCCGTTCGACGAGGACTACGCAAAGAAGCGAAAGACACGTTAAAGTCGCAAATGGAGTCCAAGCAGAAGTTGAAGCTGTTGGCGATCTTTCTCTAGAGCTTGCTGATGGTTTCAACCTCATACTTAGATATGTTCTTTATGTTCCCTCGTTACAAAGAAACTTGATTAGTGTGTCATGTTTAGACAATGATGGTTATGATTGCCATTTTGGAAATGACAAATGTAAGATAATATTTAATGATGCATGTGTTGGTCTTGCTATCTTACAAAATGAGCTTTATTTGTTATCACTACGTGATGATGTGAATGTTGTATGCGATGATGGGAACGTTGCGTGCAACAATGTGAATGTATCCTCGTCTGTGGATGTAAACAGAAAACGAAAGAGAGCTCACGATGCGTTGTCGAAATTATGGCACTGTCGTTTAGGCCATATTTCGAGGGGGAGAATAGAAAGACTAGTTAAGAATGATATTCTTCCTCCATTAGAGCTCTTAGATTTAGAACAATGCAGAGATTGCATAAAATGAAAGTATGTAAAGAAAATTAAGAAAGATGCCAAACGAAGCACGAGAATTCTATAGATTATTCACACAGACATATGTGGTCCTTTTCCCATAAAGAGTGTGGATGGTTATGATTCATTCATAACATTCACAGATGATTACTCCCGTTATGGCTATATTTATTCAATCAAAGAAAGAACAGAAGCATTGGATAAATTCAAGATATTTAAGGCAGAAGTTGAAAACCAACACAACTTAAAGATTAAGATAGTCAGGTCCGATTGTGTAGGGGAGTACTACGGTCGGCATACCCCATATAGCCAAGTTCCTGGACCTTTTGCAAGGTTTTTACAGGAGAATGACATAGTAGCCCAGTATTCAACACCGGGCGAACCTCAACAGAATGGAGTAGCTGAAACACGCAATCGTACCCTGATGGATATGGTGCGCAGTATGATAAGTTACTCCACCTTACCATTGAACCTATGGATGGAGGCGTTAAAAACCACCATTCATATTCTCAATAGAGTACCAAGTAAATCGGTGTCCAAAACACCGTATGAGTTGTGAACAGGAAGAGTACCCTCACTTAACCACTTGCATGTGTGGGGGAGCCCTACTGAGGCTAAAGTATTTAATCCAAACATTGGGAAGCTAGATCTCAAAACAGTGAGTTGCTATTTCATTGGCTACCCAGAAAAGTCAAAAGGTTTTCGTTTCTACTGTCCAGATAGACATACAAAGTTTGTGGAAATGAGACACGCTATCTTCCTAGAGGATGAAATGATGAGGGGGAGCATGGTAGCTCGAGAAATTGACCTTGAAGAAAAGCGGGTATATGAGCCCACTCCGATGATTCATGAGCTATTTTTCTCACTACCTGCTGTCGCTGCACCGATAGTGCAATATACTGTGGTGCCAGCACCTGTTGTTATCCCGCCTATGGCAACAATGAATAATGATGAGGGACCTGTTCTTCAGGATCCTATAGAACCTATTATCACAAATGAGGGGGAGCAACAACAGCCTCAAATAGAAGATGTGCCAAATATGGAGGCCCCTAGAAGGTCTCAAAGAGTTAGAAAATCAGCTATTTCTGCTGATTATGAAGTGTAGAACACTGAGAAATTTTAAATAGAGGATGATCCCACCTCATTTGAAGAAGCCATGAGGAGTGATCATTCATCAAAGTGGCTTGAGTCCATGGAAGATGAAATGAAATCAATGAATGCCAATAAAGTTTAGGATTTAGAGATAATTCCTAAAGGAGCCAAAACAGTAGGCTGTAAATGGGTCTACAAGACAAAGCTTGACTCTCAAGGGAATATAGAGAGAGATATAAAGCCCGACTTGTGGCAAAAGGCTTTACACAAAGAGAAGGGATTGATTACAATGAGACCTTTTCTCCAGTCTCATGTAAGGATTCCTTCAGAATCATAATGGCATTAGTGGCACATTACGATCTAGAATTACATCAGATGGATGTAAAGACGGCATTTCTCAACAGAGACTTGGAGGAAAATGTTTACATGGCACAACCGAAAGGTTTTGTCATGGAAGGAAAAGAACAAATGGGATGCTGCCTAAAGAAATTCATTTATGGATTAAAACAAGCTTCAAGACAGTGGTACTTGAAGTTTGATCAGACAATAAAGAATTTTGGGTTTAAAGAGAATGTTGAGGACAATTGTGTCTATACAAAGTTTAAGAATGGGAAGTTCATCTTCTTTGTCCTGTATGTGGATGATATCTTACTTGCTAGTAGTGATGTCAGTCTACTACTGGAGACAAAGAAGTTTTTGTCCTCAAAGTTTGATATGAAAGATCTTGGTGAAGCTTCGTTCGTTCTAGGGATTGAGATTCACCGAGATAGAAGAAAAGGGGTATTAGGACTGTCACAAAAGGCATACATTGAAAAGATCTTAAAGAAATTCATTATGCACAAATGTAGCCCCTCACCTGCTCCTATAGTCAAGGGCGACAGGTATGAGGATTTTCAATGCCCCAGGAACCAATATGAGATCGATCAAATAAAAGTGGTTCCATATGCTTCAGCTGTCGGAAGCTTCCAATATGCTCAAGTATGTACGCGCCCTGACTTGGCATTTGTTATCGGGTTACTTGGCAGATTCCAGAGCAATCCTGGAATAGAACACTGGAAATTGGTAAAGAAAGTCTTGCGTTATTTGCAAGGAATGAAAGGCCTCATGATGACGTATAGAAGATCTGGTTCACTCTATATAGTGGGGTATTCAGATTCTGATTATGCGGGAGATGATAAAAAAATCCACGTCTAGATATGTATTCACTCTCGCAGGGGGAGCTATTTCATGGAAAAGCTCAAAGCAAACCGTCACTACATCGTTCACGATGTATGCCGAGTTTGTAGCGTGTTATGAGGCAATGGGGCAGGTGAACTGGCTAAAGAAGTTCATACCCGGTTTGAAGGTGGTTGACGACATCTATAGACCACTAAAGTTATACTACGATAATAATCCAGCAGTACAGTATGCTTACAACAATAAGTCAAGTGGTGCTGTCAAACACATTGACATAAAGTATTATGTTGTGAAAGATAAAGTCCGGGATTAAGTCATAAGTCTTGAGCATATAAGTACAGTAAAGATGCTCGCGGATCCGCTTACAAAAGGCTTACCACCCAACGTGTTCAGAGAACATGTAGCCGGCATGGGTTTAAGGAAAAGCCTATAGTTCCTGGATAAAAGAAGGCCCAAAGATAAGCATCTATTTTAGAACAGAGTAGTGTGTTGTAGCTGTTAAATCTATCGGCAAAGGACCGTGACGATGAGACATGCTCTATGCGCTAATCTATAATAGAATGAATAAAAGTAAAGAATATGAAAGTGAAAGATGGAAAGAGATCAAGGGAGAGATTGTTAGATTGATCTCTAACCTAACTGGACCCAACGGCCCAGTTGGGCCTTTTGATTTGCGCCCTGATCGGGAGTGCCCAGCCCACCATGGCTGGAGGGCCCTTGTCACCCTGCGCTATATAAAGAGGTGGGGGCCGACGGCTCTAATCATGAGGTTGACCTGAGCCGACCTCCCCACCGACACTAACCCTAATCCGATCAAGAGGGGCGCAGCCAGTGACGGGAAGCCACCAGCCGCGCCGCCCTGCTCCGACGACGGCAACTACACCGACATCTTCCCCGACCATCGCTGCCCGTGCGCAGACTGCATCGACGAACCTGATGGAGGCCACTGGATCTTCCACCCCTGCGGTCTCAGGTTCGAACCCCTATCTCTCTATCTCTCTGTCTCCATCTCTCTGTCTAGATGTACTAGGGCTTGTTTGGATCAACTGGTTACCTAGAAGGTCCTCAGTTCTACCCTAGATCGATCCTATGGGAAGCCACCAGCTGCGTCGCCCCGCTCCGACGACGGCAACTACACCGACATCTTCCCCGACCATCGCTGCCCGTGCGCAGACTGCATCGACGAACCTGATGGAGGCCACTGGATCTTTCACCCCTGCGGTCTCAGGTTCGAACCCCTATCTCTCTATCTCTCTGTCTCTCTGTCTCCATCTCTCTGTCTAGATGTACTAGGGCTTGTTTGGATCAACTGGTTACCTAGAAGGTCCTCGGTTCTACCCTAGATCGATCTTATGGTTTTAACAACACTAACCTGATTAGTATTTAATATTTTGTAATTACCTTACCTAAATGGTTAAATCAGGTAATTACAAAATATTAAATACTTGGCTGACCGGCCAGCCTATTATTCTTGGCTTCTTGCCTCTTGGACTTGAATTCGTATCAAGGTTAGATAACAAGCAAATTTTCTTTCTTTATTGGTTACTATAAAGTATAAACTTCATCCTTAATTCTTTATCGCTCAGCATATATGTTGTGTTTGGTTTTATTGTGTTTGCGATTCATGAACTATTTGCTTCTAATGTCTTCTAGAGTTAGAAAATATGATTCTTGTCATGAAAGGTACAAGAAGAAACAATAACCTGAACGGTTTACTCAGACTCAGAAAACAATGCTTCAAAAAAATAAAATATAAAGACATAATTGAAGATTTTATTTCAAAGAGTATAAGAGGAATAATGCTTTTTTACTACAAGTTATGAAGATATGGGTAAGATTCACCTATTACTCCTTTAACATGAATGCCTACTATAAATCTTAACACTTTTTAAAAAATGTTTATGTCTGTTATAATGTGAAATCCAAATGCACATTAATTATTTGTATTTTCTTAAAATATCTAGGCCTCATTTGTAGTTTGCACTACAGTCTAAAATTATTGGATATCGGTTCTTCGCCTTGGCGCACCTAGGCCCTAGCTGATGATGTTCTGCTGGATCAACATGGTGCAGACGCCCGAGATGGTCATGTCGAAGTCTGGAGGCGGTGGTGCGGAAGATGCAGCAGCATGGAGGAATAAAGATGGCAACGGGCCCCGATACCCGATACCCGATGGGTATTTGATTCATTAGGGGACACGGATGAGATCATATCTTTACCCGCGGGCATCTAAATGGGCAAGAATCTATCCCCGACGGGTATAGCGGGTACGGGAACGTTCCCTGTTTATCCGTTGGGGGAACCCGACTATTTGAGCTGTCATGTGAGTATTAGGCCCAAAGAAGCTCAACATAGGTATTTTGGTCCAAATCTAAACAATCATATATATAGATTGTGTGTTCTAGGAACCGTAGTTCAATTTTTCCTCACCATCTCCCCCAACAGCACAAGCACGCCTGCTTCACGAGCGCTCGTGCCCTTCGTTTCCTCAGTTCGGTCTCTCTGCCACCTTTGCTCGTCCTCCTCACAACCTCGCCCCTTCTCCTCGGCATCTCCGAGACTCCGACACTTATACACGGTGAAGAAGAAACGTCTCCGATTGCAAAGCTGCGACCCCAAGTGTCCTTGTTTATCGGGTATGCAGTACCCGTCGGTATCTGTTACCCAACCGATACCCAACGGGTACGGGGATGGACAAGAATCTATACCCGAGACAGTTAACGGGGACGGGGACGGGATGAATTCTCTGTAGCGGGGAAGAGAACGTTCCGGCGATACCCGACGGGTACATCCCCGTTGCCATCCTTATGGAGGAAGGCACAGGACGAGTTGGACCAGTGGGATGACCTAAACACTCGCCTCCTTCCCTACTTCTCCAATGCTGGTGTGGTCATCTCTCGCCTTCAGGTACTTTATTGGATCATCCTCTCGTGTAGTCCCATGTCCCAACTTGTTACAGCCAGTTTGGCGGCCCAAGGTTTCACAACCATGATGCACTTTGAGACTGTTCTTTCATAATTGTTGTGCAGCACTTTTCTGAGATTGCAACAGCAAATTTTGAGGCTTCCTAGAATCCTTGATTATTCTGTTAGCTATTGGTGGTCTGCAGTTTTGCTATTCGCAAAAGATGATTTATAAAGTTTTTCAGTCTAGCTATTGTCACAACTCAAAAAAGGAAATCAATTTGTTTAAGTAACAACTAGGCCTACCAAAATAGCTGCATACAGGAGTGATTGGTGGTCATCGCTATACAAATTAATTTGCTAGGTTATGTGGATGGATCATTACCTTTTGTATAAAATATAGGAATAATCTTTCTCAATTTTATAGTTATTCATCTATTAATGAGGAAAAAAACTATAAATACGTACGCGTCACAAGTGCATATCAACCATATATAATATTTGGTTTATAGTGTCATAGGAGCAATTTTCATCACATTTTTAGATGAGTATGTCTTACTATAGACACGTGCGTCACGTGCATGGCTACTAGTATAATAAAATACTCCAACTTTTATTTAGAAACCGAGAGAAAACCCAATAAATTTGAACTTTCATTCAAAGTTATTATTATTGTGTGACAATTGTGAGCTGGATGGCTCGAGTAGATAACAACACTACCAAGTAACCAACCTATGACCTCACTTGAGCACGGCGGCGGCGGCGCCGTGGTTTATGAACTGCTTCAGGATTCGCATCAACTCCTCTGTCGCCTCGCTCCACTGTCCGACAGAGAAGCCATGTCGCTCCCCAGCGAACTCGGCGAGCTCCACGGCCTTCCCCATCTCCTTGAGCCTGGCGGCGTAGCGAAGCATATGGTCATACAGCACGTCGCGCCCGGGCGCCACGACGAGCGCCGGCGGCAGCGGCAACGGCTCCAGGCTTGGGCTCTCGGGGCCGAACGGGTTCGCCAGCGGGTGGTCCCTGGTGGCTCCCAACGGCAGCGCCATGCGCCAGGCTATGTCGAGCGACTCCACCGTCAAGGACACGCCGGCCGGAGGATGGGACTCCGACGCCACGCGGTCGTCGCTGCCGAAGAACGCGGCGAAGAGGACGTATCCGGCGACGCGCACCTGGCCAGGCACGATCTGCCCGGAGGCGATTCGGACCACGACGTGGTGAGCCAGGTTGGCGCCGGCCGACACGCCGGACACGAACGTCCTGGAGAAGTCGGCCGATTCGGCAAGCCACGGGTCGGCGACCGCGCCTGGTGCCGGTGCGGCCTGCGCGCGCAGCCAGGAGAAGAACGTCGCGGCGTCCTCGATGGCAGCGGGGAGGCGGTGCTCGGGAGCGAGGCGGTACTGGACGGAGAGCACGACGGCGGGGACCTCGGCGGCGACGTGCTGGCAGAAGGCGTGGAACCAGGGTTGGTCGTAAGCACCGATGCAATAGCCGCCTCCGTGGAAGTACACGAGCACCGGGAGCCGCTGCCGCCTTTGGGCGCGGCCACCGGCGACCTGTACAGCAATCTCAAGCTCCTCCACCGCAATCTCAAGGTACAGAACATGAGACAATTGGGACTAGAGCTAGTGCTGCACAAGCACAGAACCAACCTGAGGAAGTAAGAACAGCTACAACTAGTTTGCCTGCAGTAGAACAAACTAGAAATGAAAATATTGATTTTGTGGAGGAGGAGGAGGGCGGTTCCAATCATGTCCTTAATCCTCAAGATATTATTGTAGATCCAGGTTGTCGAGAACCAATTGAGGAAATGCATCCAAACATTAGGGATGATGCAAAAAGAGAGTATGTCTTGTTAGGTCCATGTCAACCAAAAGGTCATGTATATCCCAAAAGAAAAATATATGGTCACAATAGGAGTTTTCATGATACATGGTTCACAAATCGTGCTTGGTTGGAATATAGTGTCTCTAATGATGCTGCTTTTTGCTTCTATTGTTATCTATTTAAACCATTGAGAGTTGATAACTTTGGTGTTGAATCCTTCACAACAAATGGGTTTACTAATTGGAAAGATGGACCAAAATTATTTGATGATCATGCTAATTCTGTGCTTCACAATAAGGCAAGAAAGGACTATGAGTGTTACAAAAATCAGAGACAAAGTGTATCACATGTAATTTCTAGGGGAAGTCAAAAGGAAGAAGAAGAATATAGAGGTCGATTACTCATTATATTGGGAGTTGTAAAATTTCTTCTATTGCAAGCACATGCTTTTCGTGGACATGATGAGTCATCTCACTCAAGCAACAAAGGGAATTTTTTAGAAATGCTAAACTGGTATAAGGGAAAAGATGCAAAAGCTGCAAGGTTACTTGCTAGTGCTGCTAAGAACAGCGCAATGACTTCTCCTAAAGTTCAAAAAGACTTGTGCAAAGCTTGTGCAGAACAGACCACCAAAGCAATTGTTGCTGAAATTGGGGATAGGAAGTTTGCTGTTCTTGTTGATGAGGCACGGGATGCATCAATCAAGGAACAAATGGCTGTTGTATTGAGGTAATGAGATCTGTATTTTTTTGTTGTTGTTGAATTTTTGTTTGAACTTCATTGCTGATTTTGTTGCTCTATGTGACTGTAGGTTTGTCGATGCACAAGGACAAGTTATTGAGAGGTTCCTTGGTATGAAGTCTGTTGCTGATACAACTTCATCATCTCTAAAGGAAGCATTGGATGGTATGTTTGCTTGTCATGGTTTGTCTATGTCTAGAGTCCGTGGGCAAGGGTATGATGGGGCATCTAATATGAGAGGACAATTTCATGGGCTGCAAAGACGGATATTAGATGAGAATCCATATGCTTTTTATATACATTGCTTTGCACATCAATTGCAATTAGTGGTTGTCTCAGTAGCACAATGTTGTGGTTCAATATTTGATTTCTTTAACATCACCTCTTTGATTGTCAACACTGTCAATGTTTCTTGTAAGAGAAGAGATCAGTTGGCCCAAAACCACCATGACAATATTGTAAATCAATTGGAAAACTGTCAAATTTTTAGTGGTAGAGGGAAAAATCAAGAAACTAGCCTTGCAAGGGCAGGTGATACAAGATGGGGTTCTCATCACAAAACCTTGTGTCGCCTTTTCCATATGTGGGATTCAGTCTTAGAGGTATTAGAAAATATTGCTGAAGATGGTGTTGGAGATAAGAGAACAACAGCTTCAGGCTTGCTGTTACAAATGGAGAATTTTGAGTTTGTGTTTATATTGCATCTTAAGATCAGATTATTGGGTATAACAAATGATTTATCACAATGCTTGCAAAGAAAAGATCAGAATATTGTTCGGGCTGTTGGGTTGGTTGGGATCACATTGCATAAAATTAATGATGTAAGGCAGCATGGTTGGGATGAGCTGTTTGAGGAGGTAACGGAGTTCTGTGCAATCCATCATATCATTGTCCCAAATATGGAGGAGAACGTAACTGTTCGAGGTCGTTCAAGGGGCCGTGGAGGGCAGCAGGTAACCTACTACCATCACTTCAAAAATGAGATCTTCAATGTGGTGCATGACCAAGTTATTGTTGAATTAAATAATCGGTTTGCTGAAAGGTCTACCCAATTATTGAGATGCATTGCATGTTTAGATCCACGGAATTTCTTTGCCAACTATGACCGTGAGAAACTAATTGAACTTGCTCAGATTTATGATGTTGATTTCTCCCAATATGATCATGATCGGCTTCCGCAACAACTTGATAACTTTATTAGTGATGTGAGAGATGATCCTTCCTTTGCAAATTGTACTGACCTTGGTGAACTTGCTATAAAGATGGTTCAAACTGAAAGGCACACAACCTTTCCATTGGTTTATCGCCTCATTGAGTTGGCCTTGATTTTACCTGTTGCAACCGCCACAATAGAAAGGATTTTCTCAGCTATGAAGATTGTCAAGACTGAGTCTCGGAATAAAATGGGGGATGAGTGGTTGAATCATAGGATGGTATGTTATGTTGAGCGAGCTGTGTTTGCAACCATCCAAAATGATGACATCTTACGTCATTTTCAAGAATTGAAGACCCGAAAGAAGAAGTTACCTAGTATGTTACATAAATTGCTCCTTTTCTAATTAACTTTTACTTGCTTAGTTGCTTATTTTCTTATTAACCTTTTTGCTTGCTCTTTTTCTTATTAGGAGTTGTTATTGAGGACAAGGAAGTGGACGATGCGAATGCACCAAATCAGAAGCGTCACTAGACACTAGGTATTTATTTTTCAATGTTCTATGATATTTCTTAGCTATTAATTATATAGTTGAAGAACTTTTCTTGCAAACTTTGCTTGAGAATAATTGTTTTCTGTGACATATATGGTCTTATAGACTATGCTGTAGCTTTGGATTTTTGGCCGCTAAGATTTAGCCCTAGTCTTGGCCAAATTCTGGGTCCGCCACTGTGTACAGGCGGACCCTGAGGCCGCGTGCCGGGTCGTACACGACGTTCCTCCACTGAACGGGAGGGACGTCGGGGAATGTCGCTCCCGGTGGAGTCAGGACGGATTCGTCTGCGCGGACGACGGAACCGTCGCTGAGGAGCTGGACGACGCCCAGCAAGTCCTCCACGACGTGCGGTGCGGTGGTGATACCGGACATGGTGTGTCAAGGACGCGGACGGGCTCACGATTTGCAGCTCAGCTCGACGCTGGATCTATCGACAAAATTTCTGCGTGCGTGCGTCTGCTTTCTTCTAAATGGAAATCGGGAAAGTTAAATAGGGCACGCGATCGCGAATTCGCTATCCATGAAGGTTCTTGTTGTGCACTCATGTCGCAGTCGATTGTTGACGTGCCAGGCCAAGGCGGACCGAGGCTTCCCTCGTCATGTGCTCGAATTTGGCCGTGACTTTGGAGGCCGCCCACCATCTGAGAAAAATCAAGAGAAGAGCCGAGGTTCTCTTGGACTAGACGCAATAGAGAGCTACGGCCAGAAGGTCAGATATGCATCGCCTTCGCATTTCACATCCTTGCATTTTCTACCCACCGAATTGGTGAGGCAGATTCATGAGACTGATGTTGATCAGGAGTGGTTGGTTCGATGATTTTTCATGGCCTATCGAGCTATCTGTGTCTAACTTAGCTAGCTTTTGTGCATGCGTGTAATCACGGTGTGGATGATAGGTAAGACTGACCTGGGTCATGGCCACCCCTAGGTTCTTTTTTAAATATAAAAAATAAACATACAGTAATCTATGGCTAAATCCATTCAGTTCCTTCATTATTAATCATTGTGTCAGTGTCTCGAGTCACCGACAAGTAAATTTCTAGATTACGCGTCTGGCTCGGATGGTGTATTTAGAGGACACAAGATCTATACTGGTTCGGGCAGAACGTCCCTACTTTCAGTTCGCCGCTGTGGCTTGTGTTACTAGCACGAAATGTTTACAGTAGGGGTTATAAACAGACGAGAGAGGGAGTGGATCCCCAATCTCTGGTGCGTGTGCATGTGTGTGTTTTTTAGCCTTCCCTTTTATAGACTAAGAGAAAGGCCTGGGATACATAAGAGGAAAAGAGAAGAGGGAAAAGAAGAGAGAGAAAAACGAGGAAGAAGAGAACTCTAGGGCGATGCCTCTCTTCTCCCTCAGTGGGCGGGTCCCACTAGGCCTGTAGCGACTCCTTGTCACGTCTCTGCTATAGGCCGGCGGCGTCATCTGGTCGTGGCCTCCATTCCCGTCGTCTGCGCCCGGTATGGTCAACAGCATGGTCTGTCGTAGCTGCGGGTCGCGTCGAGACGTGTTCGTCTCCTTCCTGGCGTCACAGGCATGGCTCTGGGCCCACATCCCAAGTCCGTGGTAGTTGGAGATAACGCGAGCCCTTTTGGGGGCTCACGCGCCCCTATTCATCGGGCAAGACGGAGCCCGTATTCCAGCCATCGGGCGAGGTGGGGCCCGCGCCCCAGCCGTCGGGCGAGGCGGAGCCCGTACTCCAGCCATCGGGCGAGGCGCAGCCCGCGCCCTAGCCATCGGGCGAGGCGGAGCCCGTACCCTAGCCATCAGGTGGGGCAGGGCCCGCACCCTAGCCATCGGGCGAGGCGGAGCCCGTACTCCAGCCATCGAGCGAGGCAAGACCCGCACCCTAGCCGTTGGGCGAAGCAGGCCCACGCCCAGCCGTCGGGCGAGGCAGGACCCGTGCCCCAGGCGTCGGGCGAGATGGGGCTCGCGCCCCTTGGGGCCACTTGGAACCGTAGCCGCACGCCTAATCGCTTCAGGTGAATTGGTACTGATGATCATTAGTTTCTCCTCTTCGGGCACCCTAGTATTGGTACCCGACAGTAGCCCCCGAGCCTCCGGGCGATTCAGGTGGGATCGCCTGGAGGATTTCTCAACTTGCCGACGGGTGCGCGCGAGTGCACCCGGTGGGTGTAGCCCCCGAGCCTACGGAGGAGTTGGATACTCCTTTGTAGGATTTTTTGCGTGGATGGACTCCAGCAGGCGCCCTTGGTTGTTGCAACACGCATGGTTTCCCCTGGTGATTGACTTAAGGTTCGTATGCGACCGCGTGTAGGGTCTCTTTGCGAGGCCGAGCCCCTGAGCCCCCACGCATAGCGGGGGTCCGATCGAGGGGTCGGCTCATCTTATGTTCATTTTTCCTCACGTGTTTTCTCGAGAAAACGGAGGGGTCGAGCCGTGCCATGTTTTCCCTCGTTGGGCGAACCATGGTGCTCAACGAGCTATTAGCGGGTAAATTCAAGTGGAGCCCTGGTTCCCGTTCACGGGGACCCAACATGGGTTAGCTGGTGACCGACTCCAAATTCTTAGCGGTTAGCCCATATAGTTTCCGGGGCCATTTGGCCAGTCCCATGGGCTCATTGCCTCTCTACGAGGAGAAACCATGGGCCGCACGTAGTCGAGACTCGAACATGGGCCAGGACGCCCCTGGCGCTCGTGCGCCTGGGTATTGGCCGCTAGCAGGCCCATCCCTTTCCACCCCTTACTCTTTGGTTGCCCTGAGCGGTTGTCGAACCCGTTAATGGGCCAACCCTCGAACTCTTGGGCCTTGTTGGGCCGTAGGAGCGTTTTCAGCTCCGTATCCCACTTACTTGCGACGGGTCGTGGTCTATTTGGGAAGGCAAAATATCTAGCGCATCCTTCGAGGGGGTGGCCATAGGTTGTGTGCGCATGCCCCGTGATGAGACATGGTGATAGGGCATGGTGGGCGTGGAGATCTAGGTGGTCGGTTGGTTTCCTCGCACCCGTCGTCCCTATAAAACCAAATGGTTAGCCCTCCGTGTTTTGCACATGTTCCTGCATCCTTACCTCCGTAGCTACGCCACCGCCGCCAACGCAAGGGATTCCTGCCTTCGCATTCTTGCCGCCGTTGAGCTCGTAGTCATCTGCCCCCGCCTCTAATGGTCCTTGGTACCGCTCTGACATCTCCTTCCTGCGCATGGTTGCTACCCGGCGACGAGGAGTCACCATCCCCGCCTGATGGCTATGTGGTGTTGTTCACCCACTTCCATGAGCATGGGCTCACGACCCCCACCCACAAATTCCTCTAAGGGTTGTTGCATTTCTACAAGATTGAGCTATAGCATCTCAATCCCAATGGGATCTAGCACATGGCGACGTTCGTCGCTCTGTGCGAAGGATTCCTAGGGATCGGCGCTCACTTTGACTTGTGGAGGTACTTCTTTGTCATCAACCTCCAGAAGAAGAGGGAAAGGGGCAGCAAGCAGGAGTTGCATATGCCGATGGGGTGCGCCAGCATCCAACTTCAGAACAACTGGGCCGGTGAGTACCCATCCATGCGGCTCTCGACGTCCAACAAGGGGTGTCACTCACAGTGGTTCTACCTCAAGAATGGCACTGTCGCCCCTCTATCAGAGTTCACCTGGCGCCTAAACGAAGAGGCCCTGGAGCCATGGAGGAAGTGGAACGTCCCGGACAAGTATAAGAAGAGGATTTGAGCCCACATCGCCGCCATCCAGATCCTGAAGGAGAATGGCCTAAAAGGGTCAGACATCATCGGGGCTTACCACACAAGGAGGGTGGCACCATTGATGACACGCGCGCTCCCACTATACATGATGGTGCTCGAGGAGTCGTTCGATGGAACGACGCTCGCCAAGGGGGTGCTCCCTGACTTTGAGATCATGCAACGCATTAAGGAGGCGATGGAGCCCTTGCAGGACGACGTAGGTGCTGCCCTTGACTTCATCTAACTGGTGCCAGGGCGTCCCCCGATGCGACCGGAACCAGGCTACATTGTATTCATAAGTTTCCCTTTCTCCTGCCTCTCCTTCCTCAATTGATTTTCTGACCCTGTGAGACTGATTTTGAGAGGGTTGGGGCCAGCCTTGGGACCTCATCCTTATGGATCACCTAGCACCACTGCCAAGGGACCCCATCATGAGGGTGGCTAATCGCGCCAAGAATGAGTGGCTGAAGAAGGCAAAGGAGGACAGGAAGAAAGAGAAGCAGCAGAAGCTACGGGCGTGGGAATGAGGGAAGGACACTGGTGACGACGATGATGATGATGGCAATGACGATGAGGGGATGAAGGAAGGAGAAATGGTAGCCAACGACATCGAGTGGGACAACCTAGAGAATGAGGATATGCTAACATGTATCGGTTCGTCCTTACAGGCATCAGGACCCTTCCCATTCCACGAAGGGGAGGGCATGTCTAGGGAGCCGATGGGGGCAGGCCGTTTCAACAATGCCCCCTAGGAATTGATGGTGGCGGGACACACTGCCGACCTGCCCTAGGAGCCAACAGTGGTGGGCGGCTCCATCGTCGTGCCCCAAGAGTCAATGGGAGTGGGCGCGTATCGCTGATGTGCCCCAGGAGCCATCAGGGGCGAGCCCCTCTACCTAGGAGCAGAGGGCGGGCTCGAAATGGCCTTGTTCGATGAGACAAAGCAGGGGTTGGGGGTTCGTCCCCCAAACACATCTGTCGCCAAGTGGCACCGAGGTGAGCTACCAACTCCTCTGTTTTTCATGTTTTAATCGAACTTCATTGTGACTTATGTTTTTTGCCCCTTGCAGCGCTGGTAGGCATCAGACTCCTTTGGCGCTGACGCCAAAGAAGAGCGTCGCCCTCCAATCAGGGTGGAGACCATTGGCTGGCTCGCCCCCAGAATGGGCGGGAGCGGCGTCGGTGTGGCCGCATCGCTGGCTGGTCAGGCGCCGCCCGCGATGATGTTGGTGCCCTCGGCGGGATAGGCGGATGCGGGTGCACAAGGGGCACCCTTGGTAGTCATGGAGCAGCCGGTCACGGTCGCGATACCGTTGTCGACGACAGGGCGGACGGAGCTGCCGACCGCGCTCATGGTACCGACCGTGGCGGTGGTGATGCAGCCATAAGTGACCCCACCAACGCAGGTGGAGGTGGCGGCGCCCATGATGGATGAGTCATAGCCAGGCGCGACCACAGCATCGCTTGAGGTATCAGCGTGACCTGTGCCATCGGTGGCTCAAGCGATGGCGCCCGACGCGGGTTGGATGGAGAGGGACACGGCCAAGGGGTCCCCAAAAGTCATGGTGCTGGGGTAGAGGCTCACGTCCACACCGCTGACCCCTTCCATCGCCGGAGGGGGCATCCCGGCGGAGGCATCATGGTGAGAGGGATTCGTGGCGCTTAGGGCCGGCGAGGAGTCATCCCTGACCTAGATCTCGGCAGGTGGTGGCTCACCAGCGCGGGGTGTGCTCCTGCTCCGGTGGATAGATCCATGGGACCTGGCGTCGACGCTCTTCACCCTCGATGACGCCACAAAGAGCTTGGAGTGGGAGAGCCTCGACGTAGGGGTCGTGTCCGTGCTCGAGGCCCTGAATAACACCATGGGCGCTCTGCATGACATCGTTGTTCCCTCTAGCTAGGTATTGCTCAATCTTACTTCTCACCCTTCTCTTACTCTTTTTTCCTTTATCATGACCATCATCTCTCTACAGTCTCTTATAGCTCGCAGCCAGGGGAAGTCCCAGTTCCTTCATCAATAGAAGGAGGCTTGGGATCGCCTCATCGAGGAGGCGTGGCTATGTGGGGAGATGATAGCATAGCTTGCTGCTAGCCAGCAGAGGGTGGTCGAGCTGACTCCCCTCGCTGAGGAGGTGACCAATCTTCGGACGTGGGTGGCAGAGGCCTATTAGGATGCCGACGAGGCTGAGAAGGCGTTTGCAGACCTGTCGGCGAGGTCACGTGAGGATGATGAAGAAGCCACAAGGGTAAGGAAGGAGCGGGATGAGCTGCTCTAGAAGGATGCCAAAACTCACCAATGGATCCTTGACCTCCTAGGCGAGGTTGATAGGGAAAGGGATCTGAAGCTAAAGGCTGAGGAGAGGTTCACGTCCCTAGAGACGAAGGCAAGCCAAGATGCCACAATGGTCGAGCGGCTACACAAGGAGCAGGACGGGCTATCCTAGACCATGAAGAGGCTCTACTCGAAGCATGGAGTGGCTCACGAGGAGCATGACCAGGCTTTCTAAGAGCATGACCAGGCCTACTGAGAGCGCGACGATGCGCAGCAGAAGGTCAACTCCCTCTAGGCCAAGCTCGGAAGGGAGAGGGATGGTAGGCTGGAGGCCAAGAACATCTTTGTCGGGCTCACTATAGGCCTAGCCTAGGCCAATGCGAAGGTGCAGAGCCTAGAGAAGGAGCTCATCGAGGTGAAGATGAATCTCTACACGGCAGGTGATGAGCTCAGTATGCTGACTGCTACTATCGTGGTGGTCTGCGATGACCTCAATGTGACGTAGGCAGAGGGGACCAGCTCGCTCGCGACGCGCATCACCTAGATCATGGAGCGGGTGTGCCAACTCAAGAGGGATGCTCTTCGTGCTGGCGTCAACCGATCCTTCATGATAGCTCATTCCCATTATGGGGACATCATTGATCTAGAGGCGATGAACCACGGCTACATGACCGGTTATGAAGATCAGGAGCTAGAGGAGATGGAGACGGTGGTGGCTCCCCTTTCTCGAGACCTAGCAAACAGAATAGAGAGCGTAGTCCTCCCATGGAGGGGTTAGTTAAGTAGATGGACTTTGGGCCACGGCGCCATGAACCTTGTAATGAACAAGTATTTTACTTTGTCATTTTAAATACTCATGCCTTTTTAATGTGTGATACGAATCAAGTTTTAATTTCGAATGTGGGGTGAATTAACACGACCTGATCCCTCCTGATGTTGGGTCTACATAGCTCAGCTCAAGCCATGGGTGAAAAAACTTTGATGTCATGCTGCGGAGCAAGAAGCGTCATAACTGTCGGGGCATAGGTCCTTAGAAGTCCGCGCAGCTTTAATCGAAGTTAGTTTCCGTGGCTTTTACTTTCTGGACCTTAACATAGGAAGGGGTTGGATGCGAGAGGTGTTTCTGAGTATGAGTGTTTCCTTATCAGCCCCTGAGTGAGGCTCGACCCCTGGCCATTGCTAGGGTTAGGTGTCACTTGAATCTGAGGGAGCGATAACTAAACCGATAAGGAAAGGTGTTTTTATTTTAGTAACATGATTTTACATAAGCATGCTGATAACTTAGAAAAAACTAAGGGTAGAAGCGACATAGCTGCTCAATGTTCCACGCGTTGGTGAAGATTCGGCCATTGACTGTTTTGAGCTTATAGGTGCCTGGCTGGAGTACTTACGCGATGATGTATGGCCCTTCCCATGGCGAAGATAGCTTGTGGCGGTCCTTGTTGCTCTGGACAAGATGGAGCACCAGATCCCCTACATTAAAGGCCTGACCCCGCACCCGATGGCTATGATACCAATGCAACGCCTGCTGGTACTTGGCCGAGCAGAAGAGGGCAACGTCGCGTGCTTCATCAAGCTGGTCCATGGCGTCTTCGAGGAACTCCTTGGCCTCCAGCTCCTTGTACATCATGACCCTCGGCGCCCCATAGTCAAGATCGGTCAGAAGGATAGCCTCGGTGCTGTAGACCATGAAGAAAGGTGTATAGCCGGTCGCTTGGCTAGGGGTTGTCCTTAGGCTCCACAGCACCGCAGGGAGCTCTGCAACCCATTGCCCACCAAACTTGTTGAGTTTGTTAAAAAATTCTAGGCTTGATCGCTTGTAGAACCATGTCATTTGTGTGCTCCACTTACCCATTCGTGCGGGGGTGCGCCATGGTGACCTAGTAAACATGAATGTGGTACTCATCGAAGAACCTGAGGAATTTTTTCCCGGTGAACTGTGTACCATTGTCGGTGATGATTGAGTTCGGCACCCCCAAACCAATGGATGATGTCGTGGAAGAAGAGCACGGCTTGCTCGAATCTGATCTCGGTGATCGACCGCACTTCTATCCACTTTGAGAACTTGTTGATGGCGACAAGTAGATGTGTGTAGCCCTCGGGTGCCTTCTTGAGGGGCCCGACCAGATCAAGTCCCTAGATCGTGAATGGCCACGTGATGGGGATTGTCTAGAGTGCTTGGGCTACCAAATGTGTTTGCCGAGCATAGTACTGACACCCTTTGTAGGTGCGTACGATTTTCTTGACGTCGGCCACGATGGTCGGCCAATAGAAGCCTTGCTGAAACATGTTTCCAACGAGAGTCCTTGGCGCAGTGTGGTGTCCATAGGTTCTATAGTGGATATCCTCTAGCTGCCGCCTCCCTTACTCAGTAGGGATGCAGTGCTATAAGACCTTGGTGTGGCTCTTTTTGTAGAGCTCTCCCTCGAAGATGATGAAGGACTTAGCATGGCGCATGAGCCATCGGGCCTTCGTCTTATCTATTAGGAGCACCTCATGGATGAGGCAATCAAGGTAAGGGATCCTCCAGTCAGGCAAGGGGTCAGACCCTACTGCTGGATCTCCATGGCTTTCCCCTATTGGGTCTTCGTCGACCTCCATGACCTCATGGTCAGATGGAGCTGATAGGGGGTCAGCCCCCAAGCCTAGGGCGGGGAGCGCATCACTGGCCCAAGCCCCTAAGCCTAGATCAAAGGGATTGGAAGGAGCCGATGGTCGCCTAGCCCCCAAGCCCTATTCGGAGGGGTCAGGTGAAACCGATAGCCTATTTGTTGGCCTGTTCTAGCTCTTCATAGCGAACCAAGGGCTTGTGCTAGTCGTAGACAAAGACACCAACTAGGACTGGCTCCTGGCTAGACGCCATCTTTGCTAGCTCGTCGGCTGCCTCATTGAACCATCAGGGTATGTGGTCAAGCTCGAGGTCGTCAAACTTGTCCTCTAGCTTGTAAACTTCTTGGTAATATGCAGCCATCTTTGGGTTGTGGAAGCTTGACTCCTTCATGATCTGGTTGATGACCAGCTAGGAGTCGCCCTGGATGTCAAGCCATTGGATGCCCAACTCTATGGCAATGCCTAGGCTGTTGACGAGGACCCCATATTCAGCTACATTGTTTGAGGCAGGGAAGTGAAGGCGGACCATGTATTTCAACCGCACCCCGAGAGGTGAGATGAAGACTAGGCCCACGCCGGTGCCCTTCTTCATCAGTAATCGATCGAAGTACATCATCTAGTACTCCTAGTTGACGGCCGTCGAGGGCATTTGGACCTCAGTCCATTCCGCCACGAAGTCAGCTAATGCCTAGGACTTGATGGCCATCCGCGGGACATACGAAATGCCCTGACCCATCAACTCGAGTGCCCATTTCACGATCCTCCCCATGGCATCTCGGTTTTGAACAACCTCGCTGAGGGGGAAGGACGTCATGACTTTTACTGGGTGTGACTTGAAGTAGTGACACAACTTCCTCTTAGTGATGAGGACAGCATAGAGAAGCTTTTGGATCTAGGGGTAGCGTGTCTTGGAGTCAGACAAGACCTCACTGATGAAGTACATAGGACGTTGTACTTTGAGGGCGTGCCCCTCTTCCTCTTGCTCTACCACCAGGGCGACGCTGACCACCTACATGGAAGCCACAATGTAGAGCACGAGCGGTTCCCCCTCGGTCGGTGGGACCAAGACCGGGGCTTTCGTTAGGAGCCCCTTGAGCTTATCAAGCGCCTCCTAGGCTTCAGCCATCCATACGAAGCGATCAACTTTCTTTAGGAGCCAATAGAGGGGTAGGCCTCATTCATCGAGGCATGAAATGAAGTGGCTGAGTGTAGCGAGGCACCCCATAACCCGTTGTACCCCATTCATGTTCTGGATTGGGCCCATGCTCATGATGGCTGAGATCTTGTTTGGGTTGGCTTCGATGACGTGCTCAGAAATGATGAAACCAAGCAACATACCCCTCGGGACCCCGAAGGCATATTTTTTGGGGTTGAGTTTGATGTCATTCACTCGGAGCTTCACAAAGGTCAGCTCTAGGTCGGTCATGAGCTCGTCAATACGTTTGGATTTGACTACGATGTCATCCATGTAAGCCTCAATGGTCTGCCCGATGAGGTCACCGAAGCATTTAAGCATGCAACGCTGGTATGTTGCCCCCGTGTTTTTTAGACCAAACGACATCGTGACATAGCAGTATGATCCAAACAGGGTGATGAAGGAAGTTGCAAGCTGGTCGGACTCCTTCATCATGATTTGATGGTACCCAGAGTACACAGCAAGGAAGTAGAGGGTTTCACACCCTAAAGTTGAGTCGGCTACTTGATCTATGCGTGGCAAAGGAAATGGATCCTTCGGGCACGCTTTGTTGAGACCGGTATAATCAACACACATTCTCCATTTCCTACTTTTTTTTCTTACAAGAATGGGGTTGCCTAACCACTCAGGGTGATACACTTCCTTGATGAATTCGACCACCAAAAGCTTCACAATCTCATTGTCGATGGCCCTGCACTTCTTGTCAAAGCGGCGCAGGCATTGCTTCACTAGCTTGGAGCCTAGCTTGATCTTCAAGGTGTGCTTGGTGACTTCTCTCAGAATGCCTGGAATGTCAGAGGGTTTCCACGCGAAGATAACTCTGTTGACATGGAGGAAGTCGATGAGCGCTCTTTCCTATTTGGAGGAAAGCGTGGTGCTGATGCGAAGCATCTTGTCGTTGGGGCTGTTGGGGTCATAGGGACCTCCTTGATTCCTTCTATGGGTTCAAAGGTCCTAGCCGATCGCTTGGAGTTTGGTGCCTCCTCGGCGGTCTTCCCCTAGATGGCCATGAGCTCGGCGAAAGCGACGATTGCCACGACGTGGTCGCAACACTCCACCTCACACTCATAGGTGCACTAAAAGGAAGTGTCGATGGTGATGACCCCTCATGGTCCCAGCATCTTTAGCTTTAGGTAGGTGTAGTTGGAGACGTCCATGAACTTCACGTAGCGTGGCCGCCCTAGGATGGTGTGGTAAGTTCCGTGGAATCCCACCACCTCAAAGGTGAGGGTCTCTGTCCTTTAGTTGGTCGGAGTCCCAAAGGTGATGGGTAGATCAATTTGACCTAGTGGTGTGGCCTACTTTCCATGCATGATGCCATGGAAAGGTGCCTCGGTCGGCCGAATACGTGACCAATCGATGCCCATGGTGTCTAGCATTTCAGCGTACATGATGTTGAGGCCGCTGCCTCCATCCATCAGTAGATGGTGAGCCACTTTATGCCGATGATGGCTAAGGGATGCTCTCGGGGTGATCGGTCCAATCAAAGGTGATGGCAGACTCTGACAACCGGAGGAAGGCAGGCGTGGCTGGCTCAATGGCGTAGACCATGCGACGCGCTAGTTTCTGCCGGTACTTGGAGTCATAGGCCACTAGCCCCCCAAAGATCATGAGGCAGCCGTCAAGGGTCGAGAAACCATCGTCCTTCCCCTCAGGGTCGTTCGCCATTGGCTTGGGGTCTCCCCTCAGCTCCCCCTTGCTGGTACCACTGGATAGGAACCGCTTTATGGTACCACTAGATAGGTCCTTGTACAAAGTGCTTGATGGGGAAGGCATGGTTCGGGCACGGCCCCTCAAGCAACTTCTCGAAGTGGTCATGAGTGCCCTCAGCTAGCTTCTAACCCCCTTGTGGTCGGCTATGGCCATGAGTGAGCCCTTGCACTGCTGTTTGTTCTTTTTATTGCTAGGGCGGTTGGAGGCTCGTTCGCCAGTGTCCTCGTCCCACTTGGCCTTGTCCTTGGAGCGGTCAAAAATGGCTTCGACCGCCTCCTTGCTTGAGGCATGGCTAGTGATGATGTCAAGCAGCTCCTTGGTGGTCCTTGGGTCTTTGCAACCCAACTTGTGGACCAGGGACTCATAGGTGGTCCCTAACAAGAAGGCTCTGATGACGTCGACATCGGCGATGTCAGGTAGTTCGTTGCACTATCAGGAGAAGCACTAGATGTACTCATAGAGAGTTTCTCTTGACTTCTACTAGCAGTTCTTGAGGTCCCATGGGTTCCCAGAGCATGTATAGGTGCCTTGGAAGTTGCCCACGAAGATCTCCTTCAAATCCGCCCAACTATGGATGCAGTTGGGCGGGAGGTGCTGCAGCCATGTTTGAGCCGAGTCAGTGAGGAATAGGGGGAGATTGTGGATAATGAAGTTGTCACTATCCGCGCCACCAGCCTAGTTGGCAAGCCGATAGTTCTTGAGCCATAGCCCGGGGTTCATTTCCCCAAAGTACTTCGGGACATTGGTTGGTAGCCGATATCATGGCGAGAAGGGCACATTGAGGATGTGTCAGCCGAAGGCCTATGGCCCCGGTAGGCTAGGGCAAGGGCTTCGGTCCTCGATGCTATCGTAGTGCCTGCCCTGGTAAGGGAGGTAGCCGCGGTTGGCCTCCTCCCTCTTGTCGTCCTACCAGCACCGATGGGCGTTTAGGGTGTCACAGGCATCATGATCACGAGCGAGGCACTCATGCACCCATGCCACAACTCGCTTGTCATCATCGTGCGACATCTAGTGGACAGAGACATCCTTGCCGTGCTACCCCAAGGGCGTGCGGTGGCTAGCATCGAGTTTGCATCATTGGGACAATGAACTCTCTCTATTGCACCACGACATGTTTGAGTAACGTGTGGATCTCTCGGTGGGTCCAATGGTACTCGAGCGTTGTGGGCTTAGGGAGCCCCTAGAGCAAAGGCTGCCATGGCCGCTATGTTCTGGCTCGCTCGGGCGAGACATGGGAAGCCACTGTCGTCCTCAATGATCCTCTGGTTCACCTCGCGGGCCCTAGCACGTGCGCGCCCACCATCTCCCTGGCATGCAATCTCCTGCTCGAGCTCCACATGTTCTTGCTCGAGTTTGAGTCATGCTTCCTTGAGCTCCTAGCATTGCACTCGTAGGTGCTCTTCCCGCACGTGCGAAAAAGCCCCTGTGCCTTTGTCATCGCCGTCGTCGTCGTCTTACGGCAGGTCAGCCCCTCCCTTGTGGACACTCTCGACATGCCCTTTAGGGGGTCTCTGCCATGAAGCATTCCCATGAGGGGTGATGGCTTCCCCTACTAGAATTAGAGTCAGAGAGGGACTCTAAGTCTACCATGAGGAGGTCATGGAATGATTCCACGACATAGTCCGCCATACCCATGAACTCGTCGTTCGTAGGTGACGCAAAGATGCGCTGCGTCACGAGGCGACCTGTGGTCTCTATGGCATTGTGCAAGCCAAATGGGAATGCCATCGGGGTGCCCTGGGAGAGGTAATTCTAGGAGAGTGGCTCTCCTCCTATGAGCTAGGTTGTGACATTGGTGAAGGAGAAAGCGAGGCATTGCATGTCGTCCTGGGATGGCCGCGGTCCTAGGAAGGCGTCGACCTGGTGATCCAACCTCCCATAGTTGAAGTTGCGGAGCTAGTTGCCTCTGGGGGTTTGGGCCCTAGGTGTCGGATACCAATACTAGGGTACCCGAAGAGGAGGAACTAATGATAATCAGTATTGATTCACCCAAGAAATCAAGTGCGTGACTACGGCTTCAATCGGCCCCTAGGTGCACAGGCTCCGCCTTGCCTGACCACTAAGGCATGGGTCTCACCTCGACCGACCCTTGGGGTGTGGGCTCTACCTCACCCGATCGCTGGGGCATGGGCCCCACCTCGCCTGACCCCTTAAAAGGGATTTCACCTCGCCTGACCCCTAAGGGCACGGGCTCGGTCTTGCCCAATCCCTGGGGCATGGGCGTCATCTCGCTCGATGAGGGCCCACATCGCCTCCAACAACTATGGGTCAGAAGGTACAACCCCAAGGTCAAATTTCTGACACCAGGTAGGAAGCAGTCATGCCTCGATGTGACCCATGACCATGATAGGTCACTCTTGGAAGATCACATCGCCAAGAGTGATGGGTGTGAGGTCACTTTGCTGCCTACTCCCCGTACGGCCGCTGACTAGAATGTCGGTTCACAGCGTTGTCCGCCAGGATGGGATGGGACACCATGATTAGCTGATGGTGTTGGGGCATGGCACCAGTGGTGGATAGGAGCCCGGCTTGGAGCTGTCCCTGACACCATCTACAACATCGGTCGGACCCACATAAAGGAGAAGGACCCATCGGGCTTGGGGGCTTTCTTCTCCTTGACTTTTGTCCCTCTCTCTCTGTAACCTGCTCTTCCTCTTCGTCTATAAAAGGGGAAGCAGAACACCCCATGAAGGGCAGGTCCAAACATGGCTCTATACGCCTTGGACACCTAAGACATCTGAGCACTCACACACACACATAGAGACTTGGGACCTTCACCCTCTCTCGCCTATTTGTAACCCCTACTACAAGCTTTTGGTGCTAGTAACACAAGTAGCATTGTTGAACTAGACGTAGGGATATTCTGCCTGAACTAGTATAAATCTTGTGTCCTCTAAGCACACCATCCAAGCCAGACATGCAATCTCGAAATTTACTAGTTGGTAACTCGAAACACCAATAGTTGGTGCTCCAAATAGGGGCCTTTTGCACATCTCGACATCCTCATCAGGCTTCGGATGGCCAGCCATGGCATCAGCTGGGTCTCGGGAGTGTGCGTGTGCTTCGAGAGCCTAGACTTCATCATCATGATGTTGGGCGAGCTGACGTGGGCTCTTGCTACCATCTAGCCTCTCCATTTCACTGGCCTCGACATGATTGACGAGGTATTTGAGGAGCTGTAGCTGCATGTGCCCAGGGCCTAAACCCCCGGGAGCGACCAGCTCTGTGACTTTGACTATGGGTGGCTCGAGCGCCAGCTCGACACCTTCCTAGGGCCCCAACCATCTTAGGAAGATGTGCACCACCTCGTCTTCTCCTTCGCCAATGTCACAACCTAGCTCATCAAGGGAGGGCTGCTCTCCCTAGAATACCTCTCCCGAGGCACCCTAACAGCGTTCCCATTCAGCCTGCACAATGCCGTGGAGACCATAGGTCATGTCATGACGCAGCGCTTGCGTTCGTCACCTACAAACGGCAAGTTCATGGGTATGGCAGACTATGTCATGGAATTGTTCCACGACCTCCTCATAGTGGACTTAGAGTCCCCTCTGACTCTGAATCTAGTAGGGAAAGCCATCACCCTTCGTGGGAATGCTTCATGGTAGAGACCCCCAAAGGGCACGTCGAGAGCATCCATGAGGGAGGGGCTGACCTGCCGTGTGACCATGATGATGAAGGCACGGGGGCTTTTCCACACATGTGGGAGGTGCGCCTATGAGTGCGACACTAGGAGCTCAAGGAGGCATGGCTCAAACTCGAGCAAGAACGCATAGAGCTCGAGCAAGAGATCGCATGCCGAGAAGATGGTGGGCGCACACGCGCCATGGCCCATGAGGTGAACCAGAGGATCACCAAGGACAATGGGGGCCTTCTGTGTTTTGCTCGAGCAAGCCAGAACATAGTAGCTATGGTAGCCTTGCTCTAAGGGTGCCCTAAGCCCACAACGCCCGAGGACCGAGAGATCCGCACGTTACTCGAGCGTGTCGTGGTGCAGCAAGCAAAGAGCTCGTTGTCTAGACGATGTGAGCTCGATGCTAGTCACCACACACCCTCAGGGAGGCATGGCAAGGACATCTCCATCCACCAGGTGCCACGCAATGATAGGAAACGAGTTGTGGTCCCGGTGCGCGAGCGCCTCGGCTGCGATCGCGACATTCGCGACACCCTGAACGCCCGCTGGCGTAGACGGGATAGTGAGAGGGAAGTGGCCAATCATCTCTATCACCCTCACTAGGGCAGGCGCTATGATAGCGCCGAGGACCAGAGCCCGAGCCCTAGCCTACCGAGGCCTCAGGCCTTCGGCCGACACATCCTTAATGCGCCCTTTCCGCCACGATATCGGCCACCGACCAATGTCCCATAGTACTATGGGGAAACAAACCCCAGGCTATGGCTCGAGGACTATTGGCGTGCCTTCCAAGCCGGTGGTGCAGATAGTGATAGCTTCATTATCTATAATCTCCCCCTAGTCCTCGCCGACTCGGTGCAAACATGGCTGGAGCACCTTCCGCCCAATCGCATCCATAGTTGGGTAGACTTGAGGGAGATCTTCGTGGGCAACTTTTAGGGCACCTATGCGTGCCTTGGGAACCCATGGGGCCTCAAGAACTACCAGCAAAAGTCTAGAGAAACTCTTCGTGAGTACATTCGGTGCTTCCCCCTGTAGTGCAATGAACTGCTAGACATCGCCGACGCCGACGTCGTCGAAGCCTTCTTGTCAAGGACCACCTATGACTCCCTGGTGCACAAGTTGGGTCGCAAAGGCCCAAGGACCACCAAGGAGATCCTTGACATCACCACTAGCCATGCCTTGGTCGAAGAGGCGGTCGGAGCCATTTTTTACCGCTCCTAGGGCAAGGCCAATTGGGATGAGGACGCCAGCGAGGGCGCTTCCAACCACCCCAACAAAAAGAAGAGCAAGCAGCGACACGAGAGTTCGCTCATGGCCACCACTGACCACAAGGGGGGGGGGGTCGGAAGCCCATCGAGGTCGCCCCGACCACTTCGAGAAGCTACTCGAAGGGCCATGCCAGAACCATGCCTTCCCCGTCAAGCATCTATACAAGGACTATGCTCTCATGAAGCGGTTCTTATCCAGCAGCGCCAACAAAGGGGAGCCGAGAAGAGACCCCAAGCCGGTGGTGGATGACACTGATAAGAAGGATGATGGCTTCCCAACCCCTGATGGCTGCCTCATGATCTTTAGGGGGTCAGTGGCTTATGATTCCAAGCGCTGGCAGAAACTAGAGCGTCGCGAGGTCTATGTGACCAAGCCTGCCACACTCGCCTTCCTCTAGTGGTTGGAGTCTGCCATCACCTTCGACCGGACCAACCACCCTAACAACATCCCTCAATCGAGGAGGTATCCACACATTGTTGACCTGATCATCGACATGAAGCGGCTCACCAAGGTGCTGATGGACGAAGGCAGCGGCCTCAACATCATGTACGCTGAAACGCTGGACGCCATAGGCATCGACCGGTCGCACCTCTGGCCAACTGGGGCACCTTTCCATGGCATTGTGCCTGGAAAGCAGGCCACACTGATGGTGTAGATCGATCTGCCTGTCACCTTCAGGACTTCGACCAACTATAGGATGGAGACCCTCAGTTTTGAGGTAGTGGGGTTCCATGGAACCTACCACGCCATCCTCGAATGGCCATGCTAACTGAAGTTTATGGTTGTCCCCAACTACACCTACCTGAAGCTAAAGATACCAGGCCCATGAGGGGTCATCACCGTCGGCACTTCCTTCTAGCGTGCCTATGAGTGCGAGGTGGAGTGCTATGAGCACGCTGCTTCCTTCAAGCTCATGGCCATCCATGGGAAGACCGCTGAGGAGGCACCAGACTCCAAGCGGTCAGCTAGGACCTTTGAGCTCATAGAAGGAGTCAAGGAGGTCCCCATGGACCCCGATCGGCCCGACAGCAAGATACTCCACATCGGCACCACGCTTTCCTCCAAATAGGAAAGCGCGATCATTGACTTTCTCCACGCCAATAGAGATATCTTCATGTGGAAACCCTTGGACATGTTAGGCATTTTGAGAGAAGTTGCCAAGCACGCATTGAAGATCATGCTAGACTCCAAGCCAATGAAGCAACGCCTATGCTGCTTCGATGAGGAGAAGCGCAGGGCCATCGACGAGGAGATTGCGAAGCTTTTGGTGGCCGGATTCATCTATGAAGTGTATCATTCTGAGTGGTTAGCCAATCCTGTTCTTGTAAGAAAAAAGAGTGGGAAATGGAGAATGTGTGTTGACTACATGGGTCTCAACAAAGCGTGCCCAAAGGATCTGTTTCCTTTGCCGTGCATAGATCAGGTGGTTGACTCCACCTCAAGGTGCGAAACCCTCTGTTTCCTTGATGCGTACTCTGGGTACCATCAGATCATGATGAAGGAATCTAACCAGCTCGCAACTTATTTCATCACCCCCTTTGAATCATACTGCTATGCCATAATGTCGTTTGGTCTGAAAAACACTAGGGCCACATATCAGCGTTGCATGCTCAAGTGCTTCAGTAACCTCATCAGGTAGACCATCGAGGCTTACATGGATGACATCATAGTCAAATCCAAATGCACTATAACACCCCTAGATGACCGTCGACACTTCCTTCCAGTGCGCCTACGAGTGCGAGGTGGAGTGTTGTGAGCATGCCGCGGCAATCATCACCTCCGCCGAGCTCATGGCCATCCAGGGGAAGACCACCAAGGAGGCACCATACTCCAAGCGGTCGGCTGGGACCTTCGAGCCTATAGAAGGAGTCAAGGAGGTCCCCATGGAAGTCTGAAATGATAATAGACAATGCTATTTTGTCATTTAAATTTTAACAAAAATGCCTAAACATTAGTTTCATGTTTTGGTATCATTGGTTGCATCAAAGTGAGTGTTCGACCTTGGTATAAGTGGTTGTGGTGTTAGGTAGTACATTGTTCTCACAAAAATTGCCCAAACTACATTTGAACGCGTTGTGAACCTTGTCATTGACGTCCCGTTCATGAATTGGTACTCCTGTGGCGAGCTCATGTTGGCATGCTTCTATCTTCTTCTCGAGTTGTTCTTGCGATGTGTTGATTGCTTCATCGGGATGTTGGTACTGTGGGCTTGAGGATAGGGGAGTTGGTTGGATCTCGATTGCGATCATTAGCAGTTTTTACTCTGCTTTAAAAACTATGTGTGTTGTCATTTCGGTCGTTTGGCTCCTGTGGCCACGGTCACCACACAAACATGGCACCACGGCTGTCTGGCCATGGCCGCTGCTCTGCTAGCCAACCTCACTGGTGCCTGGCCACACATCAGGCTAGGGCTAGCAGCGCTCATCTCCATAGGACCAGGCTGGGGTTGCTACCAGCAAGGCTGTGCGTAGGCCGAGCCATCATCGTGGTGGCTGTCATCTAACCGACGTGTACCACTTCTGCCACTCGAGCCACCTACTCGCCAAGCCACTGCCTACCTCTGTAGTCACATTGAACAAATGCCCTATCGCGGTGTCACTACTTTTCCTCATGTCGTGTTGTTGCACTGGCTTGCGAGATGGTCCCGCACGCGGTCGCCACTCCTTGCCGCAGCCCATGTCCCACCATGGCTAAGCAGTCCATCATGGCACCCCTGATGCTCTCTCTCTCTAAGTCTCCCCTTGTGGATGCCTCACTTCATTATCACACCCTTGACCGAGGCAGCTTAGCCTTGAAGAGTTGCCGCCCCACCTGACCTTGCCGCTAATAGGATCGCCGCCTCACACACCAAATACGTGCAGTTTGGAGCACCGCACCTCAATTCAATGTACCAGTAGTTAGATAGGAAGGCCAGCCAGCAGCCAATCCTCACCTTGGTATAGCCGAGCGCTATGGGCCACCAATTGGGCATCTTTCTCACCGCTGGCTGGATGCACCGCCGTGCCCACGAAAGTGGGGTAAGACTCGAGTGAGTTCAATTGCTTATATCCACGAGCGCATTTGACCTACTCTATCCGGTGCTCATGCCAGTTGGCCAGGGTGTTGGTCAGGGGGTGGTGGCAAATGGGTGTCCAGTCTGGAGCACCGCCGT
Source organism: Miscanthus floridulus (assembly GCF_019320115.1). Taxonomy (NCBI): domain Eukaryota; kingdom Viridiplantae; phylum Streptophyta; class Magnoliopsida; order Poales; family Poaceae; genus Miscanthus; species Miscanthus floridulus. The sequence continues at coordinate 16,517,396 of NC_089585.1, read as the reverse complement.
CCTGGTGGCTTGCATGTGGCTAGACCACCACGGCGCCCTCTAGCTTCAACCATCACCACAGCATACCGTGATGCTTCCCCACCGTCTTTATCCACCCGTTGGTGCTCTAAGTAGCCTGAACGGCTGTGCCATCACCACAGATAGCTGCTTGCGGCCATGGCTCATGCTGGTACGTCCCTAAGCCTGTAACTGCCACCTAGTCGTGCGTACTTAGCCATAAGTCGTAGTTGGTCTGTTATTGCTATTGCAGGTAGCCTAGCGTGGCCGGCTCAGCCGCCGTGCCGCCGGTGTGCTGCGCTGCCGCTCGTGAGCATGTTGGGGACTAGTGTAGTGAGAAGGCAACGTCTTTGAGGATGTTTTTCGCAAAACTTAAGACTGAGGGAACAGTGCGGCGTCGTAGCGTGTGTTTAATCAAAACAGTGGGGTCCTTTCTACAAATTGCGCTGTGCGCGTGGGCTCTCCACCGTGGGCCGTTTGTTGGGTCGGCCAGCTGTGCGTGCGGCCACTCCCGTGCGAAGTCATTGGGCTGCTGGGATGAATTGGTGTCGTCGGTCCTTCTCGTTTTGTAAAATATATCTTAATTTAGTTATGTGTTAAATTTGAAAATTCAATATAAAATGTTGTTGGAATCCAAAAATTGCGAAACCAATTTTGTTGAGTTCATAAAATCCTGATCTATCTTCTATTGTATTTTCTTCACATAATTTCATAGAATTTTTAAGAGTAATCTAATTAATTCGAGATATGTAATATTATTTAAACATAAACTTGTAGGAATTATTGTGATGGATTGGTAGCAGTGTTGACCCTGGAATTTTTACAGTAAATTCCTGACATTATTAGGTGCTCACCGTAATTTTTGTAGCTCGATAGGAATTAGTTTGTTAAGGTAAGTAAATGAGCCCTTGTACAAAAATATATATTTAATCAATCAAATGTCAAAATAATTGGGGGTTTATAGAACGAAAACATTTTCTAGAAATGAGCCTCGCTTGACCACGTGGATATATGGCTTAGTATGTTAGTCATTAGAGCTAGCTCGTTAGCTTATGAGGTGTAATCGTATTTTAGAGTTGCGGTTACCGTTGATTATTTACGTCCCTACGTTGCATCCGCATATCTCATGATAGGAGCAATGATGGGTCACGGAGTCGTCTGGAGTAACGGAAGCAGATGGTGACTTGATGATCATGCCACCATGATGAAAAGCTAACTTGGTTATATTTTACCCAGGCAAGCCCTAGTGCATAACCCCTATTATTCTGCACTTTATTTTATGCTTGTGCATTAAGTTTAAGGAGTTGAATGAAACCCACTTACATATATTTATCCTTATCCCATGAGTCTTACTAGTATGACAGGATCATGTAGATTGCTATGCTATAGGACCTCAGTAGAAGTCGAGTGATTACCTGTCACTCATGAGAGATAGGAAAGATATAATTATTATTACTATTATCATGTTACTATCACATGAAATATATCAGGGTAATAAATGGAGACCGGGTGAGACTATACTTTGGATGTGGATTTGGACTTGGTTAGGCAACTGAGCGAGGCTTTGGTTGCATTTGTCCCGCCTATGTTGATTGAGGACCGTCCATTGCTATGGATGGTAGTTAGGTCACAGACTTATTGTCATGAGAACATACTTGCTTATGGAAGCAGGAAGACTTTATCACTCTCTTGTCATGGGTTCTAGCTCTTTCCGGACCAACCTTTAGGGGTGGCTTTTGGGTGGAGGTCTAAGCACCGCACCGAGTCCGGGACTCAGGTGTGGGGGCTTGGAGTCCAAGTTTGGATAGGGACCTAGACCCCTTGACAGGAGTTAGACGAGTTGGTCTTGTTTGTGCCTGGGGTACAAACAGGGTGTGTGTTTTGGGATACCCAGTTAGGATATATTGGTTCGCAAACCATCGTGTGAGATGGTATGACTTGGCTATGGTCTAGCACCATAGTTAGAACTAAAATATAAAAGATGATAAAATGGTTCTGATTGCTCAACCCTTGCTTAAAAGTAGCATAGGTGCTTACCTAGAATGGTTAGATAATGAACTAATGATGACCGCTAATAAAATTGAATATAAGGATGCATGTTTAGTAATGCTCCTACAGATGCAATAAACCCACAAGCTAAATAGCCTTGCATATCTTTGGAGTCTTTTATTTTCCTCCTATCGGGTAAGTCTTGCTGAGTACAATCGAGTACTCAAGGTTTTATTCCCCCTGTTATAGGTGACAGGTGAATGCTAGGCTGATACTTGCGTGTGGAAACCTCCTGGTGGGCTCAGCAAGGATTTCCTTATGATTGCGAATGTAGAGTTATTTATAACTTTCACCCAAAAATGTTTTACAATGGAAAAACTTATAACCTGTTATTATGTATACAACTGATCATCATGTTAATGTTTAACTTGTCATTAAATGATTTTATTTTTGCTAAAACTCTGATAACATTGTATAATATGTTGTTATAGCCATTTGGTGTAATACTCTGATGTTGCATTAAAAGAGATGTAAGAAATGGTTAGGGATGCTGTAAGCTTTATCCTCTCATTTATGATAATGATAGAAAATGTGGATTTTCGAGTTCTCCCTTGTGGTGTGCTCGATAGAACTACATAGTTAAGTGCTCCCTCTTGGGTACTTAGTGTCTAATAGAAGACAAGTACCCTTGGAAGGGCATTAGATTAGGCGGTTCTACCACATGCACCAATTAGCTTGGGACCAACCTTGAGCTAACCTTCGTGAAGCTTCGAGCAAATGACATCAAACTCAACCCCAAAAAATGCATCTTTGGGGTTCTGAGGGGTATGCTGCTTGGGTTCATCATTTCTGAGTGCGACATCGAAGCCAACCGAGAAAAAATCTCAGCCATCACGAAGATGGGCCTGATACAGAACATAAAGGGGGTACAACGGATCATAGGGTGCCTCACCGCACTTAGCCGCTTCATCTCATGTCTCGTCGAATGAGGCATTCCCCTTTATCGACTTCTAAAGAAAGCCGACCACTTCGAGTGGACATCCGAGGCCCAAGAGGCGCTTGATAAGCTCAAGGAGCTCCTGACAAAGGCCCCGATCCTAGTTTCCCCGACCATCGGGGAGCCACTCCTGCTCTATGTTGCGGCCACCACACAAGTGGTCAGCGCTGCGCTAGTAGTGGAGCAAGAAGAAGAGGGACACGCCCTCAAATGACAACACACCATGTACTTTATTAGCGAGGTCTTGTCCGATTCTAAGACTCGCTATCCTTAGATCCAAAAGCTCCTCTATGTCATCCTCATCACCAAACAAAAGTTGCGCCACTACTTTGAGTCGCACCCCATGATGGTGGTGACATCATTTCCCCTCGGCGAGGTCGTCTAGAACCAGGATGCGACGGGAAGAATTGTCAAGTGGGCTCTCAAATTGATGGATCAAGGCATTTCGAACGTCCCACGGACTGTCATCAAGTCCTAGGCGCTGGTGGACTTCGTGGCGGAATGGACCGAGATCCAAATGTCGTCGATGGCCGTTGATCAAGAGTACTGGACCATGTACTTCGATGGTTCACTGATGAAGAAGCATGCCGACATGGGGCTAGTTTTCATCTCACCCCTTGGGTGTGCATGAAATACATGGTTCGCCTTCACTTTCCCACCTCAAACAATGTGGCTAAATATGAGGCCCTCATCAATGGCCTACGCATTGCCATAGAGTTGGGCATCCGATGGCTTGACATCCGGGGCGACTCCCAGCTGGTCATCGACCAGGTCATGAAGGAGTCAAGCTATCGCAACCCAAAGATGGCTGCATATTGCCAAGAAGTCCAAAAGCTAGAGGACAAGTTCGACGGCCTTGAGCTCAACAACATCCCCCGATGGCTCAACGAGGTAGCCAATGAGCTAGGGAAGATGGCGTCTGGCTGGGAGCCAGTCCTAATTGGCATCTTTGCCAGTGACCAGCATAAGCCCTCGGTTCACTGCGAAGAGCCAGAGTAGGCTGACAACAGGCTATCGGTTTCACCCGACCCCTTCGCCTAGGGCTCGGGGGCTAGGCGACCATCGGCTCCTTCCAACCCCTTCAGTTTGGGCTTGGGAGCTAGGGCCGGTGACATACTCCCTGCTCTAGGCTTGGGGGCTCACCCCCTATCAGCTCCACTCGACCCTGAGGTCATGGAGGTCAACGAAGACCCAACAGAGGAAAGCCATGGAGATCCAGCGGCAAGGTCCAACCCCTTACCTGACTAGAGGATGCCTTACCTCGATTGCCTCATCCATGAGGTGCTCTCAATAGATAAGATGGAGGCCTGATAGCTCACGCGCCATGCTAAGTCCTTCATCATTGTCGAGGGAGAGCTCTACAAAAATAGCCACACCAAGGTCTTGTAGCGCTGCATCCCTACTGAGCAAGGGAGGTGGCTGCTGGAGGATATCCATAGTGGGACCTGTGGACACCACGCCATGCCAAGGACTCTTGTTTGAAACATGATTCAGCAAGGTTTCTACTGGCCAACCATCGTGGCCGACGTCGAGAAAATCATACGCGCCTACGAAGGGTGCCAGTACTATGCTTCGCAAACACATTTGCCAACCCAAGAGCTCCAGACGATCCCCATCACATGACCATTCATGGTCTGGGGGCTTGATCTAGTTGGACCCATCATGAAGGCGCCTAGAGGCTACATGCATCAGCTTGTCACCGTTGACAAATTCTCAAAATGGATAGAGGCGTGGCCGATCATCAAGATCAAATCCGAGCAAGCCATGCTCATCTTCTGTGACATCATCCATCAGTTTAGGGTGCCAAACTCTATCATCACCGACAATGGCACACAGTTCACCGAGAAAAAATCACTAAGGTTCTACGATGAGTACCACATTCATGTTGATTGGGCCGCCGTGGCACACCCCCGCTTGAACGGGCAAGTCGAGCGTGCGAACAGCATGGTCCTACAAGGGATCAAGCCTAGGATCTTCAATAGATTCAACAGGTTCAGTGGGTGATGGGTCTTAGAGCTCCTCATGGTGCTGTGGAGCCTAAGGACAACCCCAAGCTAGGCGACCGGCTACACGCCTTTCTTCATGGTCTATGGCTCCGAGGCTATCCTTCTGACCGATCTCGACTATGGGGCACCAAGGGTCATGATGTACAAGGAGCTGGAGGCCAAGGAGTTCCTCGAGGATGCCTTGGACCAGCTCGATGAAGCATGCGGCATTACCCTCCTCCACTCAGCCAAGTACCAGCAGGCGTTGCACCGATATCACAGCCGCCGGGTGCGGGGGCGAGCCTTCAACATTGGTGATTTGGTGCTCCGCCTCATCTAGAGCAACAAGGATTGCCACAAGTTATCTTCGCCATGGGAAGGCTCGTACGTCATTGCAGAAGTACTCTGGCCAGGCACCAACAAGCTCAAAATGGTCGATGGTTGAGCCTTTGCCAACGCCTCGAAGATTGAGCAGCTATGTTGCTTCTACCCTTAGTTTCTTCCAAGTCATCAGCACGCTTATGTAAAATCATGTTTCTGAACTAAAAGGTACTTTCCCTTATCAGTTTCGTTATCGCTTCCTCGGTTCTTAGTGACACCCGACCCTAGCAACGGCCAGGGGTCGGGCCTCATTTGGGGGTTGATAGGGGAATACTCTTGATTGGAAACACCTTAAGCACCTGACCCCCTCCCTACGTTAAAGAGCCTAAAAAGTAAAAGTCACGGAAACTAACTTTGAGAAAAACCGGACGGACTGCTAAAACACCTACGCCTCGACAGCTACGACGTTTTTTGCTCCCCGGCGTGATCAAAGTTTTTTCACCCACAACTTGAGCTTGGCAGACTCAACGTCGAAAGGGATCGGGTTGGGTAGACTTGATTTACATTCAAAATATAAACTTGTTCATCACAAGTTCACATCACACTCCTTTAGAAAAGGACAAGCGTTTAAGACAATGAAAAATACTTGTTCATTACATGGTTGGTGTCTCTATGGCCTGAATCTGCCTAACTAACTAACCCCTCTAGGGGAGTACTATGTCTTATATTCTGTCAGCCAGGTCCTGCGAGAAGGAAGCCACCACCGTCTCTATCTCCTCCAGCTCATGGTCCTCATAACCAGGCGCATAGCCGAGGCTCATCGCCCGTAGATCAATGATGTCCCCATAATGGGAATGAGCAATTGTGAAGGACCGATTGATGCCGGCGTGGAGGGCATTCCTCTCGAGCTGGCGTGCTCGAGCCATGATCTCGATGGCACGAGCCATGAGCAAGCTAGTCCCCTCTGACTGCACCACTTTAAGGTCATTGTAGACCACTCTGAGGGCAGCGCTTAGGATACTAAGCTTGTCACTCTCCGCCTAAAGATTTCTCTTGACCTCAGCGAGCTCCACCTGGCCCCAAGCTAGATCCGCAATGAGCCCAGCAGAGATGGTCTCAGCCTCTAGCTTTTGGGTCGTCTCCCTTTCAAGCTCAACTTGGAGGGAACCAACTCACTGCTTTGTGGCATCGTGCTCTTGGTAGGACTGGCTACACTCATTTTGGGCCATGTTGTGCTCCGAACGAAGCCTCTCCACGGTCTAGAACAACCCGTCCCGCTCCTTGCGCAGTCGATCAATCACTGCGGCATCCTGGCTCGCCCTTGTCTCCAGGGCCATGAGCTTCTCCTCGGCCCCCAGCTTTAGGTCCCTCTCTTTCTCAACCTTTCCTAGGAGGTTGAGGATCCACTGGCGGGCTTCGGCGTTCCTCTGAAGCAACTCATCCCCCTCCTTCTGGATCTGCATGGCCTCTTTGTCATCCATGCACGACCTCTACGATAGGTCCGCAAACACCCTCTCTGAGTCATCGATGTGACGACGGGCCTTAGCCTCCTAGACCCGAAGGTTGGTAGCCTCCTCGATGAGGGGGATCAGTTCGGCCACCCTCTGCTAGGTGGTGGCAAGCTACACGGCCACCTCCCCATGTAGTCATGCCTCCTTGATGAGCTGATCCCGGGCGTCCTTCTGCTGACATAGGAATTTGGACTTTTCCCGACTACGAGCCATAAGAGACTGTGGGAAGACACAAGTTAGAAACATAGAAAACCAAGTGGAAAAAGACAAGAAGCAAGATCATGCAGTACCTAGCTAGCTAGGATGACGGCATTATGCAGCACACCCATCGCATTGCCCATGGCCTCGAGCGTGGACGAGACCCCTATGTCAATGCTCTCCCGCTCCATGTCCTCGGTAGCGTCGTCGAGGGTGAAGAGCGTCAACATTGGGTCCCACTGATCCATCCACCGAAGCGGGGGCTCTCCCCTTGTTTGTGAGTCGCCGCCTATCAGGGCCAAGGCCTAGGATGACTCCCCGCTGGCCTCGGGCATCGTCGATCCCTTTGGCTGTGACACCTCCACCAGGATGGTCTCCCCAGCGGTGAAAGGGGCCAGTGGTGTGGACGTAGACCCCTGCTCTGCCACCATGACTTCTAGGGATGCCTCGGCTACGTCCCCCTCCGTCCGACCTACCTTGGGCACCATCTCCCGTGCTACCGACAGCATGGGTTGTGGCGTCGCGCCGGCATCTGAGCCAAACGCGCATTCTAGAAATTTACTAGTTGGTAACTCGAAACACCGACACCAGGTGCATGCAACCATAGATCCTCGAGGGCATCGGCAAGTGTGTCGAGGCTTATGGGGTGGAGAAACTGAGTAGGGTCCAACACCCGCACCAGCTCTCCATCCACGACGACGATGAAGTCCATGCTCTCGAAGCGCATGTGCGCGCCAGGGACCCAGCCGATGGCGTGACTGGCCATTCGAAGCCTGATGGAGATGTCAAGAAGTGCAAAGGCCCCTACCTGGCGTGCCAACTGTCAGTGTCTCAAGTCACCGACTAGTAAATTTCTAGATTGCGCATCTGGCTCGGATGGTATGCTTAGAGGACACAAGATCTATACTGGTTTGGGCAAAACATCCCTACTTCCAGTTCGCTGTTGTGGCTTGTGTTACTAGCATAGAATGTTTGCAGTAGGGGTTACAAATAGGTGATAGAGGGAGTGGGTCCCAGTCTCGGGTGCATGTGTATGTGTATTTTTTAGGCTCCCCTGTTGGGGAGCCTAGCCTTCCCTTTTATAGACTAAGCGAAAGGCCTAGGATACATCAGAGGAAAAGAGAAGAGGGAAAAGAAGAAAGAGAAAAGCGAGGAAGAAGAGAACTCCGGGGCTGCGCCTCTCTTCTCCCACTACGGGCGGGTCCCACTAGGCATGTAGCGACTCCTCGCCATGTCTCTACTATAGGCCAGCATCATCATCTGGTCATGGCCTCCATTCCCGTCGTTTGCGCTCGGTATGGTCAACAGTTCCCCTTGACTAGGGTCGTACAGGGATTTGGTAGAAAAGTGTCGGTCCGCCCGGCACTATTGAGGATGTGCATGCCCGAGCATGGCCTGTCGTAGTTGTGGGTCCCATCAAGACATGTCCATCTCCTTCCTAGTGTCATAGGCATGGCTCTAGGCCCACATCCCACGTCCTGTTCGGCGCCCGATTCACCCTAAGGGTCGGGCGAGATGGAACCCGTATTCCAGCCATCGGGCGAGGCGGGGCCCATGCCCCAGCTGTTGGGCGAGGCAGAGCTCATACTCTAGCCATCGGGCAATGTGGAGCCCGCGCCCTAGCCATTGGACGAGGCGGAGCCTATACCCCAGCCATCGGGTGGGGCAGGGCCCGCACCCCAGCCATCAGGCGAGGTGGAGCCCATACTCCAGCCATTGGGCGAGGCAGGACCCACACCCTAGCTGTCAAGCGAGGCAGGGCTTGCACCCCAGCCATCGGGCAAGGCGAGACCTGCGCCCTAGGGGTCGGGCGAGATGAGGCTCGCGCCCCTGGGGGCCACTTGGAGCCATAGTCGCGCGCCTAATTACTTCAGGCGAATTGGTACTGATGATCATTAGTTCCTACTCTTTGGGCACCCTAGTATTGGTACCCGATAGTAGCCCCTGAGCCTCCGGACGATTCGGGTGAGATCGCCCGGAGGATTTCTTGACTTGCCGGCGGGTCCGCGTGAGCGCACCCGGTGGGTGTAGCCCCTGAGCCTACGGAGGAGTTGGATACTCCTTTGTAGGCTTTTTTGCGTGGATGGACTCTAGCAGGCACCCGTGCTTGTTGCAACACGCGTGGTTTTCCCTCATGATTGACTTAAAGTTCGTATGCGACCGCGCGTAGGGTCTCTTTGCGAGGCCGAACCCCCGAGCCCGCGCGCGTAGCAGGGGTCCGATCTAGGGGTTAGCTCGTCTTGTGTTTGTTTTCCCTCACGCTTTTTCTCGAGAAAATAGAGGGGTCGAGCCGTGCCATATTTTCCCTCGTTGGGCGAACCATGGTGCTCAGTGAGCTATTAGTGGGTTAATTCGAGTAGAGCCCTAGTTCTCGTGCATGGGGACCCAGCATGGCCTAGCTGGTGACCGACTCCTAGTTCCTGACGGTCAGCCCATATAGTTCCCGGGGCCGTTCGACCGATCCCGGGGGCTCGCTGCCTCTCTATTAGGAGAAACCATGCGCCGCACGCAGTCGAGACTCGAACGTGGGGCCAGGACGCCCCTGGTGCTCGTGTGCTTGGGTATTGGCCGCTAGCGGGCCCATCCCTTTCCACCCCTCACTCTTTGGTTGCCCTGTGCGGTTGTCGAACCCGTTAATGGGCCAACCTTTGAACTCTTGGGCCTAGATGGGCCGTAGGTGCGTTTTCAGCTCCGTATCCCACTTACCTGCGATGGGTCATGGTCTATTTGGGAAGGCAAAATATCTGGCGTGTCCTTCGAGGGGGTGGCTAGAGGTTGTGTGCGCACGCCCCGTGATGAGACGTGGTGATAGGACGCGGTGGGCATGGAGATCTAGGTGGGTGGTTGGTTTCCTCGCACCCATCGTCCCTATAAAACCAAAGGGTTAGCCCTTCGTGTTTTCCACGCGTTCCTGCATCCTTACCTCCGTAGCTACACCACCGCCGCCAACACTAGGGTTTCATGTCTCCGCATCCTCACTGCCATTGAGCTCGCATTCATCCGCCCCCGCCTCCAATGGATACGTGGTGCCGTTCTGACATCTCCTTCCTACGCATGGAGGGTCTCGTCCGTCGTGGCCTTCTCTGCGCGTGGACCGTGGCCACAGAGTGGTTGTTGCCTGACGACGAGGAGTTGTCATTTCCGCCCGACGGCTACGCAGCGTCCGCCCTCAAATTCCTCCGGGGCTGCTGCATTTCTACAAGATTGAGCTGCAGCATCTCAATCCCAACAGGATCCAGCACATGGTGGCTTTCGTCGCGCTGTGTGAAGGATTCCTGGGGATCAGCGCTCACTTCGACTTGTGGAGGCACTTCTTTGCTGTCAACCTCTAGAAGAAGAGGGAGAGGGGCGTCAAGCTGGAGCTGCATATGCCGATGGGGTGCGCCAGCATCCAACTTTGGAACAACCGGGCCGGCGAGTACCCGTCCATGCGGCTCTCGACGTCCAACAAGGGGTGGCACTCACAGTGTTTCTACCTCAAGAATGATGCCACCGCCCCTCTGCCGGAGTTCACCGGGCACCTGATCGAAGAGGCCCCGGAGTCATGGAGGAAGTGAGGCGTCCAGGATAAGGATAAGAAGAGGATCCGAGCCCACATCGCCGCCATCCAGATCCTGAAGGAGAACGGCCTGAAAGGGTCAGTCATCATCAGGGCTTACCCCGTCGGGCGAGGCGGGACCCGCACCCTAGCCGTCGGGCGAGGCGGGACCCGCACCCTAGCCGTCGGGCGAGGCAGGACCCGCGCCCCAGGGGTCAGGCGAGACGGGGCTCGCGGCCCTAGGGGCCACTTGGAGCCATAGCCACATTTCTAATCGCTTCAGGCGAATTGGTACTGATGATCATTAGTTCCTTCTCTTCGGACACACTAGTATTGATACCCGACATATTGATACCCCTTTTGGGATGTGGTTCAAGCTCCGCCACTACACGTAATATCTTTTATAGTTGTAAGAAAAAATTTGCTAGCGGACATTGAAAGTGAGGTCGCTTTATAAGTGAACACTGAAAAAAGATCAATTTGCTGGCGGACACTCTAATTTATGTCAAATTTGCTGGAGGACACCGAACGCATTAAAATATTCATTTCTGGTTGAGGAGGTAAGAGAATAGCTATGAAATGACTATTTTGCCACTATGCGTAATACCAGGGAGGCGAACACGAAACACGCTGCTGTCTGCTGACATCGAGAGAGAGGAGCAAGTCATGGCAGCTCGCATGCGATCGTGATTTTGCATAGCCTGTGTTTTTGGAGCATGGCCGCTATTAAAACTTGGCGTAAACAACGACAGTGACTTGATGATGAGTGAAGAACACAAAAGTGCGAACAAGAACGGAAAGGCGAGCAACACCAACTCGACGAGGACGGCTTTTCCACCGTGGCATCATCAACCATAGGCCGGTCCGCCGACCGCCGGCGTCAGCGCCGCCGGTCACTTCAAGTGGAACACCGGTGTACAAATCGCCTCAAGATCCGGATCAACTCTTCGTTCGCCTGGCCCCACCGCCGGACGGAGAAGCCGTGCTGCTCCCCCTCGAACTCGGCGAGCTCCACGTCCTTCCCCATCTGCTTCAGCCTCGCCGCGTAGAGCAGCACGCGGTCACGGAGCACGTCGACTTCGGGCGCCTCCACGAGCACCGACGGCAGCGCCACGGGCTCCAGGTCAGGGCTGTCGGGGCCGAACGGGTTGGCCAGCGGGTGGTCGAAGGTCGCCCCCACCGGCAGCGACATGCGCCAGAGCTGATCCGACATGGCGACCGTCAGCGAGACGCCGTCCGGGGGTGTCGACTCCGTCGCCGTGCGCTGGACGCCACCGAGGAACAAGGACAGGAGGACGTGCCCGGTGAGGCGCACCGAGGCGAGGTCGATCTGCCCGGAGCCGGCCTTGACCGCGAGGTGGTGGGCTAGGTTGGCGCCCGCGGAGACGCCCGACAGGAACGTCCGGGCGAAGTCGGCCGACTCCGCGAGCCACGGCTCGGCACCGCCACCGCTTGCGGCGGCGAGCGCCTCCTGCCCGCGCAGCCAGGCCAGGAACGTCGCACCGTCCTCGATCGCCGCCGGGAGGCGGTGCTCGGGGGCGAGCCGGTACTGGACGGAGAGGACGAGCGCGGGGAGGTCTGCCGCGAGGCGGCGGCGGAGGTAGTGTCCGCCTCCGAGCTAGTTGTAGGACCCGATGCAGTAGCCGCCTCCGTGAAAGTGAACCAGCACCGGGAGCTTACTTTTGTTACCTCCGTCGTCGCCGGCGTCCGCTGCCGCCGCCGGCTTGTACAAGCGGACCTTGAGGCCGCGCGTCGCGTCGTACACGGTGTCCTTCCATTGAACCCCCGGAACGTCCGGGAACGGCTCTGCCGGCATCAGGGCCGCTTCGTCGCCGCGCACGGCGGTGCCGTCGCTGAAGAGCTGGACGGCACCGAAGAAGTCCTCCACGACGTGCGGCGCCGTGTCGCCGGACATGTTGGTGATGATCGTCACGAACTCACGATTGGATTGGAGGGGGTTGACTTGGATTTAAGAGGTCGTCTGAATGAACCGAAGAGGAAGAGTGAGGTGAAATTCGAGGTCCTCGCTGTACGCTGTTTGTCTTCATCTGCGGGCGCATCTGTTATCTTCGAATCCTGCATCTAAAAAGGGCAAGGCAGCGTGGTCGTCCGTTTTTTCCGGGCATCCGATCGGTCCAGATCGTGCGAGCCCTGATCTTTTTTAAAAAAAATCTTGTACTTTAGTCGAATCAACCTATAGTCCAGGCCTCCTCTTAGGTTTTTTTTTTCAAAAAAACCCTCGAACTTTATCGAAATCAATCCTCAATCTAGGCTTTTTAAATGGGACGGCCTGCCTCTCGCTCAGGCCTGTATATCGCCGGACCTGAGCTTTACTGGGTCGAATTCAGCCCGACGATGTTTTTCTATTTTCCTGCGAATTTATTATTTATCTAAAACGGTTGAAATTTTGTAAAGACCATAATAAAACAAATAAAATAAAAAAATGTCAAACTAAGTTGGTTGAACTCTACACAACTAGCACTGCACTATAAACACATAACATCACATGTTTTAGTGTAATTTTTTGTTATTAATGTGGATCTAGATTTTTCTATAGTTTTCTAAAAATAACTAATAGAGTTAATTTCTTTATTTCAATTGATATGAAATTTTTACGGTAGCTTACCCATACCACGCATAAAATAAAATGATTGAGTGATTTTACCGGCTTTACAATCCTCTCTCTCTATATATATATATAACATGTATGAAATAACATTCTATAATTACAATTACAGTAATATAGCGCAAAAAAAAAACAAGCATAGTTAACGAACCCTAGTCCAACAAGTTTACCGAACCTAAACAGGTGCGCATAGCTCAGTTTATAAATTTAAATAATTGAAATAATACTTGCCCTGTTGCATCTTTGTTACGTGCTCCCATTCTTGAATAATTTGGTCAATCAGAGTTTAATACTAGAAACTGCTGCATACAATATATAATCAGCTGCAATCTATTGGAATGGCCACTTCCCCTAACATTGGACTCTCCGGAAAAACAACAAGCAAACCAATACTTATACCCAAGTTCTTTTTAAATAAATTATCAATTAATTAAATCTATTACATTAAAATTGTCTCATACTGGTCGGCGCGGCAACGCCGCTACACCAAAACCAGGCTAACGGATAGGGCCAAGTCGCCCGTTAGCCCACTGGTCGTCCGATCTGGCGAAAGCACGATGTGGACCGTTCGATCGGG